>NC_056726.1:498017006-498384956 GCF_019279795.1 Protopterus annectens
TGTGACATTAGGATACTGAAAAGGGAACCAATTGAAATGTCAGGACCTGCTACAGTGAGTCCTTAAACGCAGAGACTTAATGGCCAAAAAATGTACTTGCATATAGCAAGCCTGAGATGTCATTTCTCATAATATTCCCTTTTCTCTGAGGTATGGCAATCGCAGACTGCAAGCCAGATGATACAGAAGAGTAAGAAATCTAAAAAAAATAAGTCAAAGCCAGACATAAAACCCAGTATTATCTTAATCATCGTTATTGTTAAAATGGAAAACACAAATCTTGCAAGTGACAAACATGACGCATTTTGTGTAACACTTGTACTATAATCACATAGCATACAATATACAATATACATACTATTTAACAATATTCATTAGATTAAAACTAGAAACTAAAAACTGGTAAGCAATGTAGGCCTTAGCAACATATTGTCCCTTCAGCAACGATGAAACTGAGTTGTATAAAAATAAAATAAACAAAACACAAGTAACGACTGCAAGCTAGATGATGCACTTTCTTCAGATTTCTTACTCTTCTGTAAGTGAAAGCCAGACAGAATCTTGTACTTGAATTTTTCCAATACAGTGAAGAAAAAGGGTGCTAAAGAAGTTTATTGAATTTTGAAAGTAAATACAGGAAGCCAGAAAATTGTAGTACAAGACAATGGAGGTAACTGAATGAACTAAATGCAGCTTTACTCCTAATGGTAACTACATCTTAATTTATTGTTATCTGTAAGCATACTTACTAAGAAATGTCTCATCTTACTTGGAGGTCACTAAATGTAAAGCATAACACCTAGGTAGAGTAATTGTGATACAGATCTCAAAGGTACTCTAAAACATACCTATGCAAGACAAAGAAACCACCATAACAAATACAAATACTTTAGGAAATGGACAGCTGTCTTAAAGAAGCTAACATGTAATCGTGTCTTGATACCATTATAAATATTAGTATTTTCCCAATTATCAAATTCCTTTTCAAAAGTATGTAACTAGTATGACTTTTGGAAAGAAAAAGGAAAATTACTCCATATAATAGGAATTAATTGTGAAATAAAGTCCTTTCTCATTTTTGTTCCAGATTCACTGCATAAATAAATTTGAGCACACACTAGTTTTGCAATCATCTCTTACACTGGTTCAATAAACTAACAAAAAAAGCAATCTTGCTTGAAAAAATAAAAAAAAATAAAATAAAAATTGTTAGATGAAAGTTCCAACATAAAATGCAAGGAAGTTCTCCAAGGTAAAATATATCTAAAACCTGATAATAGTTAATTTTACACAACATGGTTGAAAGCGGACTATACAGGTGACATTCAGGAACTTTCACAGTAATGGCGTACAGCACTAAATATCAAAGACCCCATACCAGAACGGCCTGATTCTGTTTAGGTGCATCAGCATCCAGACAGAATTGTCTGTATAGGACATGAGAGGAGCCACATTACTGGCAGTAGTTACAGTACTGAAATGTAGCAAATTGTCCACACTGTGTACCAACATGATAAGAACAGAAAGGCAATGTGCCCCACGCGAGGTACATTCATACATGCAGTGAAGTACCTCATCACTGCAACACAGACACTATGAACAGACTACAATGGGACAATACAGCGAAATGTCAACTCAGTTTGTCATATAAACAGGAAGGAAAGGGAAAATAGCAATAACAAGAGCATAAACAACAGTAACCTTAAGGAAAAAATAGGTGGGGAGGAAGAAAGGGCATACTGCTTTTATATGAACAGGTGTCTACTTTATTTTATTTTTTTTTAAGAAAGGTAGACGGGAAAGGTTGCAAGAAGCATGTGTGAGAAAGAGGGAGAAAGGAAGGTAGTAGGGGCAGGCATACCAAATGCATTTGGAGGTAAAAGAACAAAAGCTGGGGGCAACAGCAGTGGGACAAAGACATAGAGGGAGAAAGGAAGATAGTAGGGGCAGGAATATCAAATGCATTTGGAGGTAAAAGAACAAAATCTGGGGGCAACAGCAGAGGGACAAAGACATAGAGGGAGAAAGGAAGATAGTAGGGGCAGGGATATCAAATGCATTTGGGGGTAAAAGAACAAAATCTGGGGGCAACAGCAGAGGGATACAGACATAGAGGAAGAGGACAAATGGAACCTGAAAGAAAATCAACCAGTAAAACTATAGAGAAAATGCACTGGCTGGGTAGAATCCTGCAGCTGTTCAGCAAAAAGCAGTTCAAGCTTCAGCTTTGATACAAGAGATGGCTTTCAGTAATTTAAAGAAAAAATTAATCAAATGTGTTCAAATGCAATTAAAATAAGCGAAACATTGAAGGACTGAGCTGGGAATTTCTGGTTAAAGGCTTATAGTGCCTGCATATTTGAACTGTTTCTTACTGAAATTGGTACACCTTGTTTGCTGTAGCATAGACTAGATCCAGGCCTGCTGAATCTAGCTTTGTTTGTATGCTTGTTGTTTATTTTCTTGTTATTTCCCTGAAACGCTAATTCCACCTAAAACGTGGCTTTTCAGTGCTTCTGTGGATCCCTAGTGATATCTGCATTGCTTACTGTACTTATTTCCTTGTTTCACTTGAAAGAAAGTTACTGTTTGTCGTTTTTGCATTTAAGTTACCTGTAACACATTGCATTTAAGTTACCTGGCACTTGCTCACTAAAGCAATTATATAAGTCAGCACTAAAAAATTAAAAGCACTACACCCTCACAAACTCCCCTTGAGTACCTTGTTCCCCATTAGCCCTTTTTTTTCAATTACAAAGGAATTCCCAATACTATTCTAGCATGTCCAAAGGTCAGTTGTCAATCTCCTCTCTGGTCCAGCTGGTGAATCTGGGAATCTTGAGGCAATGTTACAACTGCCTCATGTACACACACAACCCTCTCCTCCTCCCAACAAATTCCAACACATGTGAGAGATGCAACCATATAGCCATACTGGAGGCTAAGCTCTCTCAACTCAGTACTGGCGAAACCAGTCAGGAGGAGAAGGAAAGCACACTCACTACAATTCCAGTCTCACATAGACCTACCACGACAGCAAACCAAACACATAAACACACAAAAACATACTCGGAGGCTCTAAATAAAAATCTGCCTAAGCAGCAGAGACATCCAAAGCAGACACCCAAGCAACAGCTACCCCAAAACAAAACACGTGCAACACATAGCTCACAAAGCCAGTGTGCCGAACAGTCAGAGCCCTTAAGGCTAAACAACACATCTGATACACTTGTAATAGGTGACTCTATTGTCAGGCACACTGACGTCCCGCTCACCAGGCTGAACAAGGAGAAGGTCACAGTGAGCTGCCTGTCGGGCGCTAGGATCTGCCACATAACACAAGCACTCAGGTCACTCCAAGGCAAGTACAAATATGACTCAGTCATTGTCCATGCTGGTGTGAATGACCTGAGACGCACTCCCTGGACTACATGAAAAGAGACATAGAGGAGCTCTCTGAGCATGTAGCCCAGGCCGGTATGACCCTGACCTTGAGTAGCATCTTACCCTCACCAAGAATGATGCCACAATATGAAGACAAGATGATCAATTTCAACAATTGGCTTAAGTATTGGTGTCATTCAAAGGGGATCAAATGCCTGTCAGCCTGGGATGACATGCTCGACAAGCCACGATGCTTTGCTAGGGACGGCTTGCACCTGTCACCCCTGGGCTTTCGGATATTGGCAAAGGCTCTTTCTACCCCCATAGTGCCTTTTTTAGGCAAGGTTCAAAAGACAAACCCACCTCCATAGGTATACCAAGGGATAAAAAACTAAGAGTAATGCTACTCAACGCCAGAAGTCTAAACCTCAAGATGCACGCACTCGAAACTCTCCTTAGCATGGAGAACATCGATATCTGTGCAGTAACAGAAACCTGGTTTAAGGCTCCCGAGAGCACCCCAGCACTACCAGGTTATACCTCATACCATGCTTTTCGGCCCCAAAACTTGGGCAGAACCACAAAAGGAGGGGGAGTATCAATATTCGTCAAAGATACCCACACCTCCAGGTTGGTGGACAGCACAAAGCATCAGAGACTATCCATGTGCAACTAACAGTGGGTAAAAGTGCCTTCCAGTTTATAGCCTGCTACAGACCACCCTCCCAAACCCAGGAACCCAACTCGGCCTTCCTGAGAACACTGGAAAATATGAAGGTCTCTCCAAACACCATTATATTGGGCAACTTCAACTACCCAAACATAGACTAGGAGCATTACTCTAGCTCCAACACCCTAGCCCAAATGCTATGGAACAACTTGTTACCACTCCCACAAAAGGGGAAAACATACTGGACCTGATCATCACCAACATGGGGACTCTATGCTCCAGACCAGAAGTGTACCCCTCATTGGTAAGATCAGACCATAAACTAATCTCACTGGATATTCACATCCCGACTCCACTCCCTCCCTGAAAACCACAGTGAAAAAAGTACAGTTTTGTACCTACCATAAATGTAGATGTCCGATAGGTATGCATCTGCAGTCATCACATATGGGTTGTCCTGCCTCAGGCAGCCCTTCGGTCGGCCGGATTCCAAAGTCTGGGTCCGGCGTCGGCTGAAGTCACCCTTTCCCCGACGTCAGAGCGCCTGGGGTATAAAAGCGCCAGCCGATGCCATCCTCCTCAGTTTTTCTTGCCCCAGATGCCAGGTGCCCTCTAAGGAAGGCTAAATTTGGAGGAATGCAATAAATTCCAAACATGCACAGAAATATATATACATAAAAAAAAATTATATATATATATATATATATATAAAACAAATACACCATAATAGATAACCCCAGCAAGCTATGAGAGGGATAAGTACCCAAGAAATACCACAGAGGGGAAGAAATACCACAGAGGGGAAGGAGGGAGGGTAAACCTGACTGCAGATGCATACCTATCGGACATCTACATTTATGGTAGGCACAAAACTGTACTATGTCCTTCAAGGATGCATCTGCAGTCAACACATATGGGTAGAATACCATAGCCAATCTGGGGGTGGAGGATCTATGTAAAGGATGGTGAAGCTAAAATGCCCTGCAGGACTGCTGTAGCAAAGCCTGCTCTGGATCTGGAATATAAAGGTAAATTGTAATGCTTGGAAAATGTATGCACGGAGCTCCATGTAGCAGCTTCTAAAATGTCCTTGGTAGCCACCCCTCATAAGAAGGCTGTGGAGGTGGCTGTGGCTCTGGTGGAATGAGGTCTAATGTTAGCTGGCACAGTTTTTCCATGAAAGGAGTAACAAAAGCGAATGCAGTTTCCTATCCATTTAGAAATTGTCTGCTTTGAAATTGCTTTTCCTTGTGCACTAGCAGCATATGCTACAAACAGCTGGTCAGTTTTTCTGTTACTTTTAGTTCTGTCCAAGTAGTAGCGCAACTGTCTGTGTATGTCCAGGGTGTGCAGAAGCTTTTCCCCTTTGTTTTGTGGATTTGGAAAGAAGGTAGGCAGGTGAATAGCTTGGTTTAAGGAGACCCTGGATACCACCTTTGGCATAAATGAAGGATTGGTTTTCAAAGAGACTCTGTCTTGATGAAAGATAAGGAATGGCTGTACTGCCATGAGGGCCTGTAACTCAGATACTCTTCTTGCTGAGGTTATGGCTAGAAGGAAAGCAGTCTTCCAAGACAGGAACTGTAGTTCTGCAGATGCTGCTGGTTCAAAGGGAGGCAGTGTTAGTTTTTCCAACACGAAGTTAAGGTCCCAAGTAGGCACTGGTGGATTCCTTGGGAGATTAATGTTTTTAATTCCTCGAAGAAACTGTCTTAGGAGAGGATGAGAGAAGACAGGTGGATCAGTATTGTACTCTGCTGAAATTGCTGAAGCATGAATTTTAATGGAAGAGTAAGACAGGCCATTGTGGAGCATTTCTGCCAAATATTCCAGGATATGTGCCATGTTCATAACTGTTGCATCTAGGCCCTTTGAGGTGCTCCAGGTGTGAAATCTTTTCCATTTTGCTGAGTATGCCTTTCTTGTGGAAGGCCTGCGAGCTTCCATGATGATATCCTTCACTCTCTTGGATAGCTTATCCTGGTGATGAGTCAAGGTATTTTCCAGGCAGCTAGTTGTAACGTTTTCAGGTTGGAATGCAGAGTTTTGTAATTGTGCTGTGTCAGGAGAAGCGGCCATTGTGGAAGAAGCCATGGTTTCGTCCGTGACATGCTCTTTAGCAATGGGTACCAGTGCTGTCTTGGCCAGTCCGGAGCTATCAGAATCACTCTTGGCTGCTCTGCCCTGATCTTCAGTAAGACCTTGGTCATTAAAGGAAGAGGTGAGAATGCATACACTGTTAGAGTTCTCCAGCTGAAAGAGAGGGCGCCCACTTTTCATGCTTGTGGGTGGTATGTCCTTGAGCAGAATTTCTCCAGCTGATGATTGTGTGGGGAGGCAAAGAGGTCTATGTCCGGTCTCCCCCATGATTGTGTTATCTGATGGAAGATGTCTGGGTGCAGCATCCATTCGTGTGCATCCATGATGTTCCTGCTTAAGTTGTCCGCCAGTATATTGTCCTTTCCTGGTACAAACTGGGATTGCAGCTGTATATTGAGTGTCAAGGAAAGCTCGCATAGATTCATCGCCAGTCTGCAAAGAGGGTAGAAATGGGTGCCTCCTTGCTTGTTTATGTACCACATAACTGTAGTGTTGTCTGTCCTTATTAGCAGGTGGCCTTGATGTAGAAATAACTTGAAGGCCTCGATAGCATGCATCACTGCCAGCATTTCCTTTTGGTTTAAGTGTATGCGTAGCTCTTTTTGTGACCATAGTCCTTGAATGCATCTTCCCTCCATGTGCGCTCCCCATCCGTGGTCTGAAGCGTCCGTTGTAATGGTTTGGCTGGCTATTGGTTTGCTGAAGGGCAAACCCCTGTTTGACTGGCTTGCTTGAGCCCACCACAGAAATTCCCTTTGAAGGCATGGGATGAGTGGTATCAAAGTTTCCAAGCTGTGCCTGTGCTGAGTCCATAAACTCCTTAGGTACCATTGTAGTTTCCTTATATGTAGCCTTGCTTGAGGAATCAGAAGAATGCAAGAAGCCATGTAACCCAGGGCCTGCAGGATTTTCCTTGCAGTCAGCTGAGTTTGTCTTGACAGGTTTTTGAAGTAATCCGGTAGTTGGTTTTGTTTTTCTTCTGTGAGGAAAGCCATTTGGGTGGTTGTGTCTAGATCCGCCCCCAGAAAAGTTATTCTTTGGGATGGTACAAGTCTTGACTTGTGAATGTTGACTGTATATCCCAAGGCCAGAAGAAGGTAGACAGCATAATTCAAGTGTTTTTCCAAAATTTGTTGGCTGTCCGCTTGTATAAGGCAGTCGTCCAGATACGGGTATATTTGCATCCCCTGAAGTCTGCAGTGTGCAATTACTGATGCCAGGCATTTCGTGAATACTCTGGGCGCAGTAGATAAGCCAAAGGGCAATGCTGAGAATTGATAATGCTCTGAACCTGCAAGAAATCTGAGGTGTCTTCTGCAGCTTTGTCTGATAGGGACATGCAGGTATGCCTCCTTGAGGTCCAGAGTTACCAGCCAAGACCCCTTGCCCAGCATGGGAAGGAGTTGCTGTAGAGTCAGCATTTTGAATTTTGGCACAATGAGATAAGTATTTAGTGCGGACAAGTCGAAAATAGGCCTCCATTGCTTTTCTTTTCTTGGAACAAGGAAGAGTCTGGAATAAAATCCTTGGCCTTGTTCTGAGAGAGGAACCTTTTCTATTGCTTTTATTTTCATTAAGTTGGAGATTTGTTTCAAAGCCTCTGCCCTTTGATTTGGTGGCAGATCTGGCATGCCTTTTCTTTTCGGTAATGTGTGGAAATGGAACCTGTAACCTTTGTCTATTATTTGTAGTGTCCATTTGTCCCTTGTAATAATGTGCCAGTTTTCTGAAAATAAGGAAAGCTTTCCGCCCAAAGGTGCTTCCAATTGAGCCCTGGTTGGCAGTGTCAAAGTAAAGTCATTGAGTCTGTCCTTGTGCAGCAGTTGTAGGCCCTGCACTACCTCTCTGGTTGGGAGGCTGCCATTGACGTCCTCTGTAGGAGCCTCTAGCTTGCCCTCTACCTCTGGCACGCCTGTTCTTGCCTCTCTGAAATCTGTCTGTGTCTGGAAAGGACCAGTTCTTGGAAGGCCAATTTCTGCTGAATCTTGGTGGTTGGACTTGCATAAAATCTTTGACTGTTTGTACAGATTTTGCCTTTTCTTCAAATCTCTAAGACCTCCTGAGCAGTGGAGCCAAATAACTTTTGCTTTTCCAGTGGAGCATCCAGAAGCTTTGCTTTAACATGGTCTGGCAGAGATTGTTCCTTCAGCCAAGCATGCCTACGTATGACTACACCTGTCATAGCTGACCTACATGAAGCTTCCAATGCATCATAACCACACTGCAAGAAATGGTTGCTAACCTGTTGAGAGTTATGTACCAGATCCTGAAGTGATTTGCGATCTAGGGGTTCAGGTGAAGACAGTTTTTTATGCAATTCATCTAACAAATACTCTTGGTACTGTATCATATGAAATTGACAGTTTAAAGCCCTCATAGAAAGGGTAGCAGAAGTATAAACTTTTTTACCCCATCGCTCTTTCAGAGGGGAGTGGATTTTTTGTAGTGACAGCTGCAACCCCTTTAGGGCCCTGGGAAATAGTTTCTGGATCAGGACAGTGGGCCTTGTAAAGGAAAAGATGTGATTCCGGGACCCTGTAGTACCTATCGGGTTTGGCAGGAGCCGGAGGGAGAGTGTCAGGGATTGTGCTAGACTCAGAGTACACATCATCAATGACATTCAAAACAGGGGGAATAGCCAAAGGTCTATGCTGAGGCAAATGCAAGAAGGTCCTTAATCTCTTCCTGGAATAAGAGAATTCCTGGCCCTGCCATTGGAAATGTTCCCTGATAGTGTGCAGAGTTTCCCCAAAAGACAGTTCTTCAGGAGGGGAGGCCGAAGGGATAGATTCCTCTGCATCAGAATCCTCGTAGGCCGAAAAAGCCTCTGAGGTAGTCCGAGAGAGCAGAGCCATCAGAGGCCTCATCTGAGGAGAGGGGATCAGAGGGCTCAACCCTGGGCCTTTTTTCAGTAGGAGGTTGAGAGCCCCTGTCTGGATGAGGTTGAGAGCCCATAATTAATGAAATAAGGTCCTCTGCTAGACTAAGGATCTGAGAACCTGTAGTGGGTCCCTGAGGGATAACCCTGGGAGGCATAGATTTTGAGTGTTTAGCAGCTTTAGCCCTAGAGAATGCCTTAATAGACATGGATGCAGGAGGCCTGGCTGCACCATGTGCTGGTGTAGTTTTGTCTAAGGGAATGGTGTCGGAAGGTTCCTGGACACCAGATTCCAATGGAGATTCAACAACCGATACAGAAGTGGCCTACGGGGCCGAGGTTGTTGGTTGTACGGTTTCGGTGGACGGAAGTACCAAGGACTCGGTTTCAGCCGAGACCGAGACACTCGCGGTAGGCTTGGCCGTGGTTTCAGCCGAAACCGCGGACCGCGTGTGTCGGTCCTTGTCCTTCCGTTTCTTTATTAAATGTGAAGTTGGAGTCTCCGACGGCATTTTGTAAGCAAAACTAGCCCCCAAAAATTCCTCTGCAAACTCCGACCGACGTCTTAGAGTGCATCGGTTGAAGGAAGCACAGGCAGAACAGGCCGAGACGTCGTGGTCTGGGCCTAGCAAGGTAGGCAGTAAGAGTGGAAATCCTTATGAGGTATTTGTTTCCCACAAGTTAAACAATTATTAATTTTATCTGACATCGGCTGAGGCAAGAAAGAGTCCCCAACGGGGTACTTAGCTTTTGAAGTCTTCGGTTTAGCTGAATTACAGGAACTGGCCGACCGGCACTTGCGAACTGCTTCTGCTTCGGGCACCACGTGGCAAGAAACACTGAGGAAGATGGTGTCGGCTGGCGATTTTATACCCCAGGCGCTCTGACGTCGGGGAAAGGGCGACTTCAGCCGACGCCGGACCCAGACTTTGGAATCCGGCCGACCAAAGGGCTGCCTGAGGCAGGACAACCCATATGTGATGACTGCAGATGCATCCTTGAAGGACATCTTCTCTAAAGCAAATTTTACACTCCTCAGAACCGTGGTGGAATCCTTCAAAGCCCCCGGGCCTGTGGAAAATACGGCCCAGACCGCAGAATCCTTAATAAACGTATTCTATGAACACCTTCAGGAATGCATGGATCATGCAATCCCAAATAAAACCAAGACCCAATCCTCCAAAGGCAGACGTCCTGTCTGGTGGACCCCAGCCATAAACAAACTATACAATAGAAGGAGGAAGCTACTACAAGATAGAGCAAAATCCCAAAAAGGGAAGGCATCTCTGATCAGTATTAGCAAAAAACTACGGGCACTCATAAAATCGTCTAAGGCCAGCTTCGAGAGAAAAATTGCACAGGACACTAAGGATAATCACAAGGCTTTCTTTAGTTATGTTAGGAATCTGGGTGGGAATTCCCAGATATGCTCAGAATTAGTCCAAAATGACAAAAAATACACCAAACCCACAGACATTGCCAACATCCTAGCTGACAGGTTCAGCGCAAACTTCTCCCCCCCTCCCCACCAAAAGGGCAAACATCTATCCCAGCAGAGTGCTGCACCCCTGACATCTCAGATGCTCAGGTAAGAGCTGCCCTCTCCAAAGCAAAAAACACAGCATCAATGGGACCAGACGGTGTCGCGGGCTGTGTCCTACATGAACTCCAAGGAGAGCTAAACCCAAACATAAAACTACTGTTCAATCTCAGCCTTACTACAGGATATGTACCCAAGGAGTGGCGTACAGCAACAGTGGTCCCTCTCCACAAAGGTGGTGCCTCAATGGATCCTGGAACTATAGCCCCATAAGCCTGACTAGCTTGGTCTGCAAAGCTATGGAAAGGATCATCATGAACCTCATAAATAAAGATATTGGGGACCTACAGACACTGGATCCTACCCAGTTCGGCTTTGTTAAGGGCAGATCCTGCCTCTTAAACCTGGTTGATTTCTTTGAAACAGTCACCAAGGCCATTGACGAGGGGAAGGTGGGTCACACAGCCTACCGGGACCTCGCAAAAGCCTTCGATACAATACCCCACACGGGCATTATAGATAAGCTCACCATCTTAAATATAAACCCCTATGTCACTAGATGGGTTGCAAACTGGCTCAAGGACAGAACCCCATGGTTAGAATTGCTGGAGCCATGTCAGACTCCAAACCAGTTACAAGTGGCATCCCACAAGGCTCAGTCCTGGGACCTCTCTTGTTCTGTATATATTTCTCGGAGGTACAGGCCAACACGGAAGGACTGTGGCTGACCAAGTTCGCAGATGACTGCAAACTGGGCGCCATAATCGACTCTCCAGCCGACACAAGCATCCTCCAAAAGGGCCTCATAGAAACAGACAACTGGTGCCAAAGCCATGGCCTCAAGCTAAACGCCAAAAAGTGTATAGTCATCCCCTTTGGCAAAAACAAAGTGCCCACAAATTACCACATAGGTGGTAATCCATTAAGTACAGAAGAAGTAATTAGGGACCTGGGGACCCAAGTTTATAGCAATCTCTCATTTGACAACCACGTGGCCAAAGTGGTTAGAAAAACATTTTATATAGCCCACCTAATCATGAAGGGATTCACATCTAGATCAGGGAGGTCATCGTGCCTCTTTACTCATCCCTCATCAGGCCCATAATTGAGTACAATGCCCCTTTTGGGATGTACCTTACCAGACACCTGCAGCAACTGGAAAGACCCCAAAAGTACCTCACCAAGAGGATCAAAGGGCTCAAACAGATGCCATATGCTGCCCGGTTAAAGAAACTCCAGCTCTACTCAGTGGCATACCGCCTGCTCAGAGGTGATCTTTGCCTGATGTATAAAGCCATGTCCAACCCGGAATTAATGGAAATGCTGCACCTCAGAAAATCCAAATCCCATCGAGCTACACGCTCGAGAGACTTGAACCTCAGCACTGAAATAAATAGGACATGCTGGAGGGACAGATTCATAACCCAGAGGCTCCCTTCACTCTGGAATAAAATCCCAGTCCAGGTTAGGCAGAGTCCCTCATTGACTCTCTTCAAGAGGAATCTTGATGAGTGGATGGGAGATCGTAGGTTTACCCCGGGTATCACTTCTGTATCACTGTTAGACAGAGGCACAGTATACTAACCTCGAAAAAGGGCATAGCAAAATTAATTTAAAATGGGTGGTGAAAGCCAAACACACTCTGGCTAGGCTTATAAATGCCCTAGGGCAGATAGCCTAGTATGAACCTATATCAACTCATATAATAAAAGGCTGGAAAATAGAAATGTTAACTTGCTATTCAGATACACTTACAAAAATGTAAAAATCAGAGGGTGAAATGAAGAAAAGGATGTCTGAGTATGAGACTTCTCAAGAACAGCTGTTTTAAAAATGGTAGTTAGAAGACAGAGCATGGAGAGAAAAACCTAAGATCTTCTGCTGTATCAGAGAAACTGGAAGGAACAGACTATATTAATTTTATGAAAGCTAAAATAATAAAATTGGTATTCCAGAACAGGATTTCTTAATTAAAAGAACACATTAAGCATATGCTCCAAAGCCTGGGTATGAGAAGGTAGTACAGACCTGTAATAGTAAAGGTGCAGTCACATCAGCAGAAATAGCTGATCCTGACAAAATGTAGCAGAAGGACAAAGCATTAAAAACTGGAAACAACACACAAAAGCTTCTGGCAGGATAGTTCAGGCAACAGAAAAGAGAAAGTGTTGTTGCCAAGTTTAGGGAGCTTATAACAAGGAAAATAACTGAAGATCTTATAAACGTATTAGAAATATTTCAGAAATGTTACGAAAATCTGTATAAAGCTGTGAAATTGGGAAAACAAGAAAAACTACAAATGGAAATGTTTATGGCAGAATTAAATATGCCAAGGTTAGAGGCAGATGAGGCTCATTTACTAATACTTAGTAATGGAGGATATGAGATAAAAATGGTGATGTATAACCAATCTACGGGAAAGTCTCCAGGAATGGATGGTGTTCATGTGGGAGACTGGAAGCTAGGAGGGAAGAAAGTGATAAAGATCTAGAAGGTTTTGTTTAACACTAGTTTAAAAGGAGGATAAGCACCAACATCCTGGAAGGAAACTTTGGTGGCTGCAATACAAGACATATCAGATCCCGATTCATATAGGCCATTGTGATTCTAAACCATGATTATAAAATGGTTCTGTCTATAATGGCTAAACGAATGGCAAAAGTGATGTCAAAAATTGATAACATATGGATCAATGTGGTTTGTGGAGTGGGGACAAACATTTGACAATATCAATATAACAATGATGATCCAGAGGGAAGCAGAAAGTAAGAAAATACTACTGTTATTGGTGGGTCTTGATGCAAACAAACCATCTGACAGAGTAAGCTGAGATTTTAGGAGTAGGGCAATAGAAGCGTTTGCATTCCCTAACATAATAATGAGGTTAGTTAAGAGGATATATGAAGGATCAAATGCAAAAATTAAAGTAGAGTGTTCCTCTCTGATACGTTCTGTTTGAACAGAGGAACCAGGCAGGGTGTCCACTTTCCCTTTTGTTATTTTTGCTATATTTAGAACCTTTGGCAAAGAAAATAGGGCTCAGAAATTCAAGAATATAATTAACACGACAAACAAGAAAAGCTGGATTTATTTGCAGATTATATTATTTTGTACCTGATAAAACCAGAAAATGACATTTCAGTGTTGTGGAACATTCTGGGACAGTTTCAAAAATTTCAGGGATACAAAATTAATGAAGATAAAACAAATGCAAGATCTGTAAACTATGTACCTACACAGGAATCGGTTCAGCAATACACATACTTATGGGGACATGATAAAATTAAGTACTTAGGAGTATGGGTTTAAAAGGATTTTGTTGCAGCTAAGGATATATGGGAAGAGACTAAATATGAGATATTAAAGAACCTGAGAAACTGTATGCTGTTTTTATGGATATGGATAGTAAGATACAAGTAGTGAAAATGTTTTTAGTCCCTACAGTTTTATACACAGGCCAGACATATTTTTATCAACCAGAGGAGACGTTGTGGAGAAGCAATTAATAAAGAGTTGAAGGACTTTATCTGGGAGGGGGAAGAGTCAAGTGGGATAAGTTGATCCTTTCAACAGAACAAAGTGGTTTCGGATTTTCTGATTTGAAGGAGTATTTCAGAGTTGCACAGGTAAGGCTCCTGTACATAGCACAAGTAGAAAGCTAAAATTCAAAGTTGAAAGGGATGATGAAACAGGAGGAAAGCTCAAGAAAGGAGGACAGACTGGGATTTTGCATGCAGATCCTTAAGAAGACTAACAATAACCATACAGAATATTATAGCCATAAAGTAGCAGAAAGTATTATAAGAACTAAGCCAACACCAGAATGGAAGAAAGAGATTTTGATGATAGGGATGACTGCAATTAGGGATATAGAGAGCAGATAAGAGGGGGATGGAATTTCCTGGAGAAAAATAGAAAAGGAACCAAGGCACTGGGAGCAAATAATTAAAGAGGGGAAAGGTAATAAAAAGGGAAGAGGCCAAGAATATATATAGACTACAGGCCAGAGGTTGTGTTCCCTATCAAGGATTGCTATCAGAGTATAGGCAAAGAGAAAGGAATAGGGGGGTCCTAAGTGAAAGGCCATCACTAGTAGAGTTTTTAGCAGAATCGTGAACAGAAGCTGCTGTTAAAAAAGGGATAATTAATAAGGCAAATAAAATATAGCATGATAACAATAAACATCAATCAGAAGAGGTTAGAAAGGACTGGGAGGAGAAATTGGATAAGCAATTCACAAAAAAAAAACAAAAACAAAAAGAAGATATTCGTATAGCTCCCAAGTATGCAACAAAGTCTAGATGATTTAGGATTTTACTTGGAAGTGTCTGCATGGATATTTTTTATATCCCAAGCAGACTCCAAAGAATTTTTCCTCAGAGAGACTGCAAATGTTCCAGGTGTGATGGGGAAGAAAGAGGTAATTAGGAACATGTTTTTGGGAGTAAAATGAGTTGGTAGACTTTAAAAATTCCCTGCGGACTACTCTGTCAGAAATACTAGGTGAGAAAGTTGGTTTAAGTAAGGAAATGATTTTTTTGAACTGTGATACAGAATCAGAATTGCTTAGATATAGTAAGGCATTGCAGAGTTTAATTTTGGTGGCTGCCAAAAAAATAAATTACTGAAAAATAGAAATCAAAGTCTAAACTAACCATACTAAAAGTAGTGACTATACTAACATGGATAAAAGAACCGAAAGTTGGAGCTTTGCAAAAGAGTAGAAGCAAATTACATAGAAAACATTGGAATTCTGGGCACAATAAATGCAGAATAATGTGTTGAAGGAGGAATGAGTTTTAAGGGAAGGCAGAAATTGAATGAGCTGTATAACTTACTGTATAGAAGATTATATATGATGTGTAATATTTGTAAATGAAAATATATCATATATGGTTTGTTTTCATTTATACTGTATGATCGCCTAAGTCATAGGTGATAATTCAATACAGATGTTTCTTGTTTAAAAAAAAAAACTGGAAACAGTAGAGTGTTTATGGAAAATGATTATTCACTGTACACCAGGCAGGATAGAAGTACATTTATTGCAGGAATCAAGGAATGTCAAGAGGCAGGTGAGAGATTCAAGCTGCTATATCCAGTTGTCTTCAGAATGTTTTTTTTCCTGGAGGATACAAGTATTTTTGGATGTACAACAAGCTGAGGAGGCAATAAAAATTTTTATCCAACAAAAATTGAGCCAGCAAATATAAGGGAGCTATGTTTCTCATTCTTCTGACAGTAAAGCTCATAAATAGACTTTGCCAGTGAAACCTTTTACAATGTTCCAAAAGAATATGCTTGAGGGACAAACAAACACAGGAAACATAAAAAAGTAAGTTAAACAATTTTTATTCTTATTCGTATTTGTTATGTAGTAAAGCAGTTTTGTGTTGTATGTAATCAGGGGTATTTTAAATGTGGACGGATTTTTTTTCCAACAACACTTAATTTATTAAATGCAAAAACTCCAATCAGCAATTCAAAAGAAATTTTTAAACAAACTAAGTAAACAGCACAATATGTACATGCGTGGCATAGAAGAATTTCAACATAACATCTCACTGTTATTTCTTTACCCAAAAGGGAACAGAACTATTTTTTAAAGAGCAAACTAAACACAGCATAAAGTATTCTGTTAACTATTTACATGAATACAACAGACTACAGGCTACATTTAAGAATAAAATTATTAGACGTCATTGGAACATGAGAAAAAAAGGTCAACAGGGCAGAAGAAATTATACAGAACCATTCAAACAGCTACCCTAAGACAAGAAAAGTGCTTATCCTCCATCGTTCCTGTCAACCGGGTAGATAACTAAAACTAAGGGACAGGAATAACATTTACTTGTGAAACCTATTAGGTGTATATACTCCAATGAATCTTTATTCATCATCCAGCCAAATGTTAACTATTTTCTACTTCTTCAACAAAGGAAATGACCTAAAATGATCATAAGATCCACGTTCCAGATTTTAAGTTCCAAAAGTAGACCTTTAAGATCTTAAATACTGGTAGGGATCCTCTGTTTCCATTTCCTGGTTACATTTTTTAAGCTAATGGTAGCAATAGATTGCAGGCAGACTGATGATAACAAGATCTTTTTGGGGTACCCACCACTCCTAAGAAATAGTTAACTGGTGTAAGTATTCGAGGTACTAAGCTAATACATGAAAGAGCCTCCCCAAGGCCCCTCTTGAAGGTTTGCAAAAAAGGACAACCCCAAAAAACATGTAACTAGTATGCAACCCTGGTCTCTAAGCATCTCCAGCAATGGACAAGTATTCAGAAATATTTTCAAAAGCCTTGCTGGAGTACAGAAATACTAAAATTAGCATAGCCCGCATTACCTATAGTATCACCTTCTACCAGGGAGCTATATACGCATCTGTCATCAGTTGTACACAAGTTTTAATTCTGGTGGCTTTTGCATATTTAGCAAAGTGTGGGAGACCAACTCCACCTAGCATTCTTAGAAGCACCAAAATATCCCACCCTGCTTTATGTTGCTCCCCTAAAAGAAATTTAGAGTTAAAAAGTACATCCTTGGGAAGAGGAAGAACAAACCATGTTATCGCCTTAATCTTCTGCAGCAAATCCAGCTGTACTTCTCACCAGTGAAATTTTTCCACTGTTTGAAAGGAACATGGTTGAGAGAGAGAAAAGCAGAGATGCGGATTAGAAGAATCAGGTGTATGCTGAAATTAAACCAGAGTCTGGAGTTGGGAGATGGAGATGAACAGGAAGAAGACCAGCAAAATGAAAATTAATGAATAAATGGGAGACTGCAAAGCATCAGTAACATTTGTGAAATATGGCTGTATAAGAAAACGTGGAAAGAGTAGACTTTTCTTGAATTTAAACTTGGGGGGAACTGAAAAGCATTTACCTCACTTCAGGCCATTAATGTTTGGAAGGACACTGATGGGAGCAAAAGAGGAATGAAAAAGGTAGCTTAAGTAAAAACAATTTATGTTCTTAACAATATTTCTATGAAACTTTTCAGAATATTGCATGCTTTTAGTAAAGCATTTTTAGTTGTTCCTTTATGTGATAAAGATACTAAAGTAAACAGATGCCTTTTTTAATCTTTCCTTTTTAGTATTAAGAAATGCGGAATATAATGTAAGAGAAGAACACTGTTGTTGGTGGGTCTTGATCTAGAGAAAGCATTACACAGAATAAGATGGGATTTTATCAACAGAGTAATGGATGCATTTGCATTTCCTGATACTATAATAAGGTTATTTAAGAGGATATGTGTGGGACTGGAAGCAAAAATCAAAGTGTGAGGGTTCCTCTCTGATACGTTGTGTCAGAACAGAGGAAGCAGACAGGGGTGTCTTCTTTCTCCTTTCTCATTTGTGTTATATTTAGAGCCATTGGCAATGAAAATAAGGGACTAAGAAATTCAAGGATATAATTGGTATAGTATTCAAGAAAAGTTGGTTTGATTTGCAGATGACTTTATTTTGTACCTGACAGAACCAGAAAAGGACATTTTAGTGTTGTAGAACATTCTGAGACAGTTCAAGTTTTTTGAGATATAAAATTAATGAAGATAAAACAAAGGCTACAGCTGTAAACTCTGTACCCACACATGAATCGGTTCAGTAGTACCCATCTTTATTTTATTATGTCTCCATAAATAAGTATGGGTTAAAAAGGATTCTGTTATGTCAAATAAGGATATATGGGAAGAGACTAAACAAAAGATAATGCTAAAACTGAGAAACTGCTAATTCTTGCTTACGGATAGCAAGATACAGGCAGTAAAAAAATGTTATACACAGATAAGGCATGTTTTTATCAAACAGAAAAGTTGTAAACAGCTGAATGATTTTCTATGGGAGAGGGAGAGAAAGTCAAGTGGCAAAAGTTTATTCTTCCAACAGGACAGAGAAACTTAGGATTAACTGCTTTGAAAGGATGTTATAAAGCTACATAATTAAGTTTTTTATACATAACACAAGCACAAAGCTACAATTCAAAGTAGAAGGGATGATGAAGAAGCAGTGGGGTAAATTCAAGAAATAAGGAAAGAGTGGGATTTTGGATGCAGATCCTTAAGGAGAATAACAACAGTCATACAGAATATTATATTTATAAAGCAGCAGAAAGTATACTAAGACATTTGAAAGCCTGGAAAGATTAGTTGTATGAAATCTTACCATAACCATTGATGTCCTTCTATTCCAAATTGCATTATTCTCACTGTGGGATCCTCCGCCTCAGGCAACCCGAACGTTTGACTCCTATGCAAAAGCTTAAGCCTGGTTGCCATCAGGTGCATGGGATGTCACATGCAGGGCCATAAACCCTGGGCCTTAAATGTGATGTCTGCATGCACAGACCTCAGAACTGACTGCCCAGTTGGACAACAGCCTAAGGAATCCAAGAATTATGCCATCTAGACAGGGTAAATGTGATAAAGGGGGGTTATAGGTGGGGGGAAAGAATACTGCAACATGGAAGAGAAGGACATCTATGGTTACAATAAGATTTTATACAACTAATCTATGTCCTTCTATTCTCACACTGCAGTATCCTCATTGTGGGAGAGTGCTACAGCTCAAGTTGAGGAAAGGGTGGAGGAAGAAGTTGCAGTTGCCAGGAAACCATGGAGGATTGCCTTTGCAAATCCTGCCCTGGTTCTGGAGACATAGTTCAACTTGTAATGTTTGGTAAAGGTATGCACAGAGGACCATGTGGCTGCTTCTAGAATGATGGCTGTATCCAGGCCTTTGAAGAAGGCTGCTGAAGAGGCCACCACTCTTGCAGAATGTGCCTTAACATTGCAGGGTAAGTCTTTGCCATGGTTAAGAGTAGCAGAAGGAAATAGTTCTTTGTATCCAGGAAGATATAGTTTGCTTGGATACATCCTTTCCCTGGGCCCAGGGGTGGGAGGACACACAGAGCTGATTGGATCTTCTAATGACTTTGGCCTTGTTCAGGTAGAATCTTAATTGTCTGTGGACATCAAGGGAGTGGAGTACTCTCTCACTGCCATTTTCGGGAGAGGGGAAGACGGTGGGTAAATGAATAGACTGATTGAGGGACAGCTCATTGACCACTTTGGGCATGAAGGAGGAATTGGTGCAAAGGGTCACCCTATCTTTGTGGAAGACTGTGTACGGTGGGGATGCCATGAGTGCTTGTATTTCACAGACCCTTCTGGCTGAAGTAAGGGCTACTAATAGGACAGTCTTCCAGGTGTACATCTGCAGAGAAGCAGAGCTTGCTGGTTCAAAGGGGCCAATGGTGAGTTTCTCCAGTATGTAGTTCAAGTCCCGGGGAATAGGTTTCCTTGGTGGTTTGATGTGGAGAACCCCTTTCAGGAATAGTTTGACTTCCAGCCTGGAAAGAAGAGGTGGATCCAATGGTAAGCAGTCTGAAATGGCAGATAAGTGGACTTTCACTGAAGAGTATGAAAGTTCTAATTTTAGGAGCTCACACACATAGGCTAGTGGAACATCTGCTTGGAAGGGGTACCTTTGCCTTTGGAGACACCAACTGGCGAACCTTTTCCATTTCGAAACAAAGGATCAACTGGTAGTGGGTTTCCTGGCCTCCTGCAGGATGGAGATCATGTCCTCTGAGTACTGGTGTCTAAAGGTTTTATCACCCACAGGGTTAAGCACGGTATTTCCAGGTGTGGAGAGAGCCCTTCTGTTGTGTGACCAGGTCCACCTTGTGGGGCAACTTGTGGTGATTGCCCCTGGCAAGAGACAGAAGGGAGAACCAATAAGGAGTCACCAGCAAACGTTTCGGCTTGTCCTTTTGGATTTTTAGAAGGACTTTCTGAATGAGTAGGAAGGGAGGGAAGGCATAAAGGAATAGTCCCTTCCATGAAATTGGGAAGGCATCCACTCTCCAGGCTAGTGGGGAGAGGTCCCTGGAGCAGAATAGCTGCAATTGTCTGTTCTGTGGGAGACAAGCAGCTCTATCTTCAGTGTGCCCCACTGGTGGACAATATCAAACAACACATCTCTGTGCAACATCCACTCGTGATTTTGACAGAATGATCTGCTGATGGCATCTGCCTAATGGTTGTCCTGGGATGGAATGTAGACCACCTGCAGTGTGATATTGTACTGAGTGGCAAGCTTCCATGCCTGCACTGCAAGCCTGCAGAGTAAGTAGGACCTGCCCTCCCCCCCATTTGTTGATGTATCACATCACAGTTGTATTGCCTGTGAAGATTTGGAGGGGGCGTGCCTGCATTAGAGGAAGGAAGGTCTATAGGGCTAGAAGGAGAGCAGTCATCATTACACTGATATGTTTTTTTCTGGAGGGAGGTTTCCCATTGAGCCACAACCTTGAGGCCGTTCATAGTGGCTCCCCATCCTAGATCTGAAGCATATGTGTGTGCATGCATTGCACTGGTTTGGTGGGCTGCAGAGGCAGGCCTGGATTCTGGTTTACTTGCTGGATCCACCACCTCACTTCTGTCTTCGGGCAGGATAGGAAGGGTACCTGAAAGTCCAGGGGGAGTTTGTGTTGTGACTAGACATTCTTCAGGTACCACTGGAACTTCCTCATGTGCAGGCTACCTAGGGGTAGCATAGGGAGTGTAGCTACCATGAGGCCTAATGCCTGACCAAAATGTGGCTGACCAGGAGTAGCTCAAGGAAGTAGCTGACTACAGAGTAGGCTTTGTCCTGAGGAAGGAAAGCCTTCATCAAGTCTGTTCTTATCCTGCAGCCCAGGAAGGCTTTGTCTTGGGCTGGGGCGAGGGATGATTTTGTCAGGTTGAGGGTGAACCCCCAGTTCTGAAGTAGGGACACAGTGAAAAGTAAGTGGTTCCTGAGAATAATTTCTTCTTCTGCTAGAATGAGGAGGTCATCCAGGTAGGGGTAGATTTGTATGCCTTTTGTTCTGCAGTAGGCTACTGCTGCGGATAGACACTTTGTGAAGACCCTTGGTGTAGTAGATAAACCAAATGGCAGGACAGTAAACAAAGTGTGAAGAGGGTCCACCAAAACGCAAAAACTTTCTGTAGTTTGGATGAATGGGTATGTGAAGGTATGCCTCAGTCAGGTCCAAAGTGGCCAAGTATGCCTTGGGTGTCAACAGTGGAAGAAGGGTTTGAAAAGATAACATTCTGAATGAAGGGACCTTCAGAAAAGGTTTGAGTGAGGACAAATCCAGGATGGGCCTCCAAGGGCCATCCATTTTTGGCACAAGAAAGAGTCTGCAGTAGAACCCCCACCCTTCTTGGCCTGAGGGGACCCTTTCTATGGTCCCTTGTGCTAGTAGATCTTGGATGATCTGGGGAATTAGATGTAGCTGTTTTTTGGACGGGAAGGGGATGCCTTGTGGTAGGGGCTTCTCATGCCAGGTCATAAAGTACCCTTTTTCCACAATTGCTAATACCCAGCGATGCGAAGTAACTTTTTTTCCAGATGGGTAGACAGTGAGAGAGGCGGTAGGAGAGAGGAAGGTGACTTACACAGTCACTCATTGTTGTTTCTATCTGGAAAGGACTGCCTGGGAGTAGGTTGAGGAGGAGCTGCCCTTGGTGAAGGTGCTTTTCTAGATCCTTTCCTGTGCCTAAAGGAGGAGGAGGAGGAGGATGGGGCTGTAGCCCTCCTGAAAATGATGGCCTTGGCAGGGTAGTTTCTGTAAAACTTGGGGACGGGTGAGACCAATAAATGTTTGAGGTCCTGAAGTTCTTTGCTTTTTTTCCTGGAGGCTTTTAAACAATTCAACAGAATGTTTGCCAAACAGGAATTTGTTGTCCAGTGGTGCATCTAAGATTTTGCTTTTAAAGTCCTCAGGCAGGGGCTGAAGCCTGAGCCAGGAGTGCCTGTGCAGCACAGTGGCTAAAGCTGCAGACCTATCTGAAGCCTCAGCCACATCATACCTGCAAATTGATAGTGTGTCTGGCAACCTGTAATGCTAAAGACAGCTTAGATACTACCTGAGATTTGTTAGGAGAGTTAGGCATGGAGGAAAGCAAGGAAGTTGCCTGAGAAACCAAGTCTAGGGCATATTTGACCAATGTGGGTCTAATAATTGATTGCACTGAAGGCCAGCATGGAAGATGTGTGCATCTTTTTTCTCAGACTGTCCATGACCTTGATGTCCTTGTCTGATGGCAGATGGGAAGAGGAAGGTATTTGTCTGGATTATCTGGGGCCACTGCAGGGTCTGATATAGGTGGCTTAATGAGGTACATTTCCTCATCAGGAACCTTGTAAAATTTGTCAAATCTTTTGGGAGCTGGTGGCTGTGAGTCAGGGGTCTTGGTGGCTGATGCAAATGCATCCAGGTAACCTGGAATCACAGAGGGAATAGCAGAGGAGGAGGTTGACTATGTGAAGTAATTCAATGTACCTCTTTTGAACCTCAAGTCATGTGTGTGGCATCCCACCTGAAAAACTCCCTCATTTTGGAAATTGTTTCCCCAAAATAAATATATTAAGGGGGGTCTCCCTCCAAGGAGTCCTCATCTGGGGAGTAGTAGTTCAGATAGGAGGCTAATTGGGATGTGTAAATCAGAGATTCACCTGAAAAGGAAGAAGAGGAGTCTTCCTCCTGGGTTTGGGTGGGGGGAATGGAATAAGCTGAGGCTGGCCTAGGATGGAGAGCAGGCAAGGTAGCAGCAGTAGATGCTGTTGGCCTAAGAGCCATACAGGCCTGAACCAAGGACTGTGAAAATGTTTGCCAGTCTGATTGGTCTTCAGTGGGAGTAGACAAATGTTCAGTTTTTTGCTTCCTCTTAAGAAGAGTAGTCTTAGTGGTAGTTTGAGGAGGGGTAGGCCTAGTATCCGGCATCTGGCGTGCAGGAGAAGATTCCGTTTCCAGAACCTTGGGCAGGCATCTGGCAAAGCCCGGTTCCCCCTCGACATCAGCCGAAGTCGGAGCAACCTCAGAGGACGTGCTGACCTGGGATTCTAAGGCGGCTTCAACAAAGGTATCTGCCGAAATCGCTGATTTTTCTGGACATCCTTCAGCCCTTAGATCAGTAGCAAGTGAGATGTCTGACATCAGAGGGGAAAAAGCAGTAGACCTTACAACCTTGGTCTTCTTTTTAGGTGGCTCCACCACAATGGCCGACTCGGGTTCCATGCCTAGGGCGAAACGCTTTACTCGTTCGTTTTTGAGGTAAAGTTTTAGGGCTGCTAGATGACAGTGAAGAGTTTTAGGTACGAACGATTGCCATATGCTGCAGGTCATATGGTCGTGGGACTGGCCTAAGCAAAGCAAAGTTCATGTGAGTCCTTGTGCGAAATCTGGTGGCTGCACTTACATTTCCCCTTTCTAGCTGACATCTGCTATCTAAATAAGGAAGCAACAGCAACCAAAGCTCAAGCAAAAGAAATAAATTCCCCAATGGGGTACTTATCTGAAGACGTATTCTGAAGCACAGAGAGAAGCGGTCAATCTGACGTTTACATGTGGCAGAGAAGTTCTGAGGTCTATGCGTACAGATTTCACATTTAAGGCCCAGGGTTTATGGCCCTGCGTGTGACGTCTCACATACCTGACAGAACCACGCTTAAGCTTTTGCATAGGAGCTGGACGTTCAGGTCGCCTGAGATGGAGGATCCCACAGCGAGAATACTGCAACATGAGAATAGAAGAAAATGATGCTGTTTCTTTTGTACAGAAAAACAACTTACTTAATCCGACTGAAGAAATGGAGTGGATCTCATCTCTGAAAAGACATGCTACAAAAAATGAATGGATAGTAAAAAAGAAAAAAGAAAATAAATAAAAACTCAGGGACAAATGAAAAATACTACATGTTGTTGTACAATGCATGGTTATATAATAACTTGTTTTTTGAAGCATTTCTAAATGGATTTCATCAAAAGGTAAAACTTTTCATATTTTCATTTTTCATATTTAAAATACAGTTTCAGTAAGCAATAATTTTCTGCTTACTTATTTTCCACTAGATTAGGTAAAAGTATAAGTAATAGTTATATTAAAAGTTAGCAATCTGAAATATATAATCTCAGTTTAAACAACTGATTAAAGTTTTATAGTTCACATTATTTAAATATCAATAAGACATATAAATAAAGATAATTAGTCTGGGTTTGATAAAGAGGGAAAGTTATTTAAAACAATGTAATAAAAAGAGAAAAAGAGAAAATGTGCAGATATGCTCTGTCATGGTTTTCTGTTAAATTTAAACATTTAAATAATCAACAGCAGTCTTACTAAATGTTGGGAAATGCTTAAATCCCATGTACTTAATGAATTTTACTTTAACTGTGGCTTATTTAAACTCTTTTCTTTATGTCTTCACTAAAACTGTTAAAGTGTATTTTTTACACAGATTGTGGCTACCCCAGTGTAATCGCGAGCCCTTTTAACTTTTATCATCTGTCTTTTACCTCATTTTCCTGCCCGAAAGTCTGAAAGTATTTCAAAATAGTTTTTCTTAATGGCAAGTGCTTATGTGAGTTTCCATAGCAACCTGGTTTCATTTTGAACAGCTTGTGAGAAAGGAAGTGCTACATGACCTCTAACCCCTCT
Organism: Protopterus annectens; assembly: GCF_019279795.1. Classification (NCBI taxonomy): domain Eukaryota; kingdom Metazoa; phylum Chordata; order Ceratodontiformes; family Protopteridae; genus Protopterus; species Protopterus annectens. The sequence continues at coordinate 498,042,076 of NC_056726.1, forward strand.
AGAAACAGGAAATGAAGGGAACTTTTGAATGGAACATTAAAATATAGACAATATTGGAAGGTATTGAAGACTTCTTTACATTAATCATTGAATTTAAAAATGATTTTGTAAGTTAAAACATGCTTTTTAATCTTATACTCATTATTACTACTTCAGTGAAACAAAAGAAGCTTTTGTTCTAAGGAAACTTGTGATAGGAACTGCAAAACTAGGGGTGGGAAGAAACATGATACACAAGGAAAAAGATCTCTGAATGTGGGTTCATAGGTATGTACTAGGCTAATGGCCCTGGAGCCTTTACAAGCCTAGCCCATAGGATTACCCTGGCATCGTACCTCCCAACCTTAGTTCCTAGTGCCTCTGCCAAGTAGAGCCACTGGAGTGATCCCCTGGGGAATTTTCTATTTCCCATCCACTCATCAAGACTTCTCTTGAAGAGGGCCAGTGAGGTGCTCTGCTTGACATGTATGGAAAGTCTATTCTATAGCATGGGCAGTCTCTGGGTTATGAACCTGTCCCTCCAGCATGTTCTGTTGATTGTGGTAATGAGGTTGTGGTCTCTGGAGCGTGTGGTGCGGAGGGATTGGGATTTCTTTAGATGTAGCATTTCTAACAGAACTGGGTCAGACATGGCTTTGTAAGTCAAGCAGAGATCACCTCTAAGTAGGCGATATGAGACAGAGAATAGATGGAGTTTTTTTAGTCTGTCCATATAGGACAAGAGTTTAAGGCCTAGGAACCACTTTGTGAGGTACTTCTGCAGCATCTCCAGTTGTTGCAGGTGTCTAGTGAGATACATGCCAAATGGGGCATTGTACTCAATGGCCTAATGAGGGAAGAGTAGAGGGAGACAATAACCTCTTTCTTCCTGGATGCAAAACCCTTAGGAATGAGATGTGCCACACAGAAGGACTTTCTGACCACAGTGGCAACGTGGTGGTCAAAAGAGAGGTTGCTGTCAACCTGTGTTCCCAGATCTCTTATAATGCCTTCTGTGTTCAGTGAACTACCATCAATGTGGTAATTCAAGGAAACCGGGTTTTCCCCACAGGGGATGAAGACACGTTTTTTTGGCATTGAGCTTAAGGCCATGGTTCTGACACCAGTCGTTGGTCTCACTGAGGCCTTCCTGTAGGATGTCAACATCACTTGGGGAGTTAATAATGGCTCCAAACTTGCAATCATCTGCGAACTTTGTCAGCCAGAGTCCCTCTGTGTTGGCCTGGACTTCAGAGAAGTAGATACCAAACAGGAGAGGACCCAGGAATGAACCCTGTGGGACTTCACTCATGACTGGTTGGCAGTCTGACTTGGAGACAGCTACTTTCACACTGTGAGTTCTATCTGTGAGCCAGTTTGCAACCCATCTAGTCATACAGGGGTTGATGCCTAGCTTAGTAAGTTTATCTATGATTCCTAAGTGGGGAATGGTATCAAAGGCCTTGGCCAGATCAAGTTAGGCTGTATGAACCACCTTACCTTCATCCATAGCTCTGGTGACTGACTCAAAGAAGTTGAGCAGGCATGATCTACCCTTCACAAAACCAAACTGCCTAGGATCCAGAGTTACTCAAAAGCAACCTCTATAAGTCATATAATGCTGCTCTAAAGGGGTTATGTCAAAGCTTCATTAATAAGGTCAGCATACATTTAAGTTACAGAAAGTTTTATTTATTTTTGAATACATAGAGCTTCCCATACTCATTTTAAAAAGCAGCTTTATTGAGTTTTAAAACAGCTGTAAAAACAAACTGCTGCATGACTTCTTTTTTATAAGATATTAAACGAAGTACAAGCTGCTAGTACAGTATTTGAATGAAAATAAAACATTTTACATTTTTAAGTAAACATTACAGCTTTATAACAGACACCTCAAAAGCCTATCCTATATTCTGTCATGATGACTAGAAGACGTGGGTGTGCATGGTTATGCTTGCATACTCGCACTTGATTGTAACTATATGGAGAAGGTGAGGTTTAGATAGATATATGTATGTGGTCACATAGCTCTGTAGAGAGAAATGTACAGTTCTGTATGATAGTGTGGAGCTGAAAGGAGAGTGCACACATGAATCTGAAATCCCTTGATAGTATAGCTAGCATAAAAATAAATAACTTTTTAATCCATTGACAACATACATATGTGATATGGCTGCCTATAATTGACTATTTAAATGTAAGCATGTGTATTTAACTTAAGTTTATCTAAGCAAAAGTTTAATTCTGGTATTCCTGGCTAACATTGTCAATAATAAAGATAACACTTATTTCAGATACTTTATATTGGTATGCTTGATATGTATGATAACACTGACATGAACAGCAAGCTTTTATACACAATATACAGAATTGCTTAAGTAAAAAGTTATCCCACATACCCTAAATAACAGTTCAGCAATAAATTATAATAGTCAAAGTAGTATACAATGTATATAGTTATTTAGAAGATATATTTAAAAGTCCTGGAATTAAGGGGATCATGTTTAAGAAAGTAATGAATAACACATTAGTAAGTAAGTAATATGAACACACAAAGAAATAAGACTTCCAACTTCTCAACAAAAGTTAATAATGAACCATTTTTAGAACTAAATAAGTTATTCTTAAAATCTGCAGGAAAATCAATATCCTTGCTTTATTTGAAAATCTATACATGGGCATTTCTGCACAGCACCTTTCTTACACCCCATAAAAGTACACAAATATAAATACATAAAACACGAAAATGAAATGCAAGAGGTGTAACGAAGTTCTTGATGCTGATTGGTTACACACAATAATGGATTGTAAGTTGGTGACTTCCTTTTGGAGTGATTTTAGAAACTTTTCCCAGGCTTTGTGATCAGACAATTCCATTATTACTGACTCTGATACTATTTAATTTCCCAATTACCTCTTCTCTGGGCAATACTTGCCATTGCAAGAAAAGGTTACAGCAAAAAAAATGGAAATATAAAACTGAATTAGCAACTAGTGAATTTGTGTGCCTAGCTAAGACTATCTGTAAAAATGAGTTGTCAACTTAGTGCAAGACTCTGCTGTTGCTTTGGGGTACGCTGTTGCCTGCACACTCCTCACGTAAGGTGGGGCATAAAGCCGATGTTCAGGCGTACCATCTTCAGAACTTATTTGCCGCCAGTCCGAATGCATACATCTGTTTTTTTGTTTATTGGCTTTTCTGTGCTTACACCCGTTTGCTGGAGTCCTCACATTTGTAGATAAGTACCCAGTTGGGTTTTTGGTACTTTTCCTGTTTGTTTACTGCAGTTTGGGGTTAATGTCATCCAGGAAGGGTCAATGCTAGTGTGGGAGACTGGTTCCGCATAAAGACTGCTCAGGCTCCTTTTGAGCCTGCTGTTTCAGCTTCCTTGCAACATCGTTCTTGGAAGATGGTTCTTTTGTTAGCCCTTACATTTCGGCCCTGCAGGTGTCTGAGTTGCAAGCTCTTATGGCTTGTCCACCTTAGTTGATATTTCATGAGGACAGGGTGTCCTTGCATACTAATCCTGCTTTCATGGCCAAGGTGATTAATGAGTTTTCACTTAATCGGTCTATTAATTTATCTACTTTTTTCTTCTTCTCCGCAATCTGACAGCGAAAGGGTGCTGCATACCTTAGATGTACATGGAGAGGTCAGAATTTATTTGGATAAAACTAAAGCTATCAAAGTCTGACCTGTTAATTTGTTTCCTTTCATCCTAGGTCTTTAGGTTTGGTTGTTTCCAAGTAAACTATTTCTAGTTGGATTTTAAAGGCTATTTCCTTTGGTTACACTTTTCATGGCGAGAGCCTCCCTCCTACAAAGGCTCATTCCACTGGAGCTGTGGCTTCCTCTGGTGCCTTTTTCAAAGGCTTGGATGCTAATTTTGTTCTTGAAGCTACTACCTTGATTTCTGTGCATACCTTTACCAAACATTACCAGCTGAATGGTATCTCCAGAGCTAGAGCTTGTTTTGCTTATGACATTCTTCATGGCTTCTTGGGGGAGGGCACTTCTGCTTCCTCCTCCCAGATTTTTTCTCCACTGTCCCATTCATAAGGAATACTGCAGTGGTTTCTTGTGGGAGGGCTCTTCTGCTTCCTCCTCCCAGATTTCTTCTACACTGCCCCATTCATAAGGAATACTGCAGCAGTGAATGTAAGGACAGATGTCCTTGCCTTCACTGCTGCAGTATTCCATCTACCCACCCTGGTCTTTTTCTCTCTTCTTGGCTGTGCAGATTCTCCTTGGTTTTCCTTGGACTGCTGTTCCTTCTTGGGCAATCTGTTCGGAGGATGGTAGGCCTGAACGTCATCTTTTATGCCCTACCTTACACAAGGACTGTGCAGGTGACGTTCAGAGTACCTTAGAGCAATGTAAGACTTTTGTAAACTGGCCGGATGGAGGCAGGGAGTCCCATTTGTAAGGAGTACTGCAGCGGTGAAGGCAAGGACATCTACCGTTATGGTAAGATTTTACACAACTGTATACAGGCATATGCCATGACACTCTGAGTCTGACTATAAATCAAACCCAGGGTGTAAGCATATGCCACGGCTCTAATGTAGCTCTAAAAGATCAGTTAGGAAAACACATGAAGCCAGTTTCATGTAAGGGGGCAACAGAAAATGACCTACTGTAAGAGAGCTCCTCTTTCAGGCTTTGACTTTGGTCCTTCTTTCAAAATTTTGGAAGTGCTTTGTGGTGGAGTTCACATTCAAATGGCACATCATACTTAAAGTGTTAATGTAGGATTTACATTAAAAATTAGTATTCAGGAGGCTGTTACAGTAGGTTAGATGGTGTTAGTGCTTCTTTTAGAAAACTGCATTTATGAGGTCTCCACCACTTGCTGTTGAGAACTTTGTTTACTTAGTACAACTGAGTAATCCTTACAGCAACAGTACAGAAGACTAGACTGAGTTGTAACTCATTGGTATTCATAGACGTGAGTTGCGCTCAGTTCATTGTTATCCATTATAGCCTTTAATCATTCTGAGTCCGCAATCCCTTTTTCCAGTTTTTGCAAATGGGGTCATTGTGTTACATCAACAGTGACACATCTAGAACCAGTGTTCAGACTGCTTTGTTGCTGTTGTTGGGTCACACCACATGCACTTGTATCTGTAGCCAGTTTAGTGTGTATAATCCATCCATTCCATGTCTTTGCACAAACACTGGGTACATTTATAGATGTGTAGAATACTTCTAGAAAGTTCATTTTGGTACTGTACATATAGGATGCATAATCTTGTCACTGACTTTGCAGGGGGTGGGGGGCAACGCTTCCATTAGGTTTGTTGCTACGTTAAGCATTATCTACTGTTTTGCCCTTCCCTGGCTAACTCCACCAGTCTGGGAGGCTGGCATGGTCATTTATAATTTAGATATGGCCCGAAACTGTGTGTTGTACATGTAATATATCGATACACTTGACTGTATTTGCAGTTGCAGTACCCATTTGGGATGTACCTTACAAGACACCTGCAACAGCTGGAAAGACCACAAAAGTACCTCACCAAGAGGATTACTGGCCTCAAACACATGCCCTATGCAGCCCGACTCAAGAACAAGGCTATGTCCAACCCAGAATTGATGGACATGCTCCATCTAAAAAAAAAAAACAAATCCCGGAGAGCCACACGCTCTAGAGATATAAACCTCACCACAATGATAAATAGGACATGCTGGAGGGATAGATTCCTGTCCCAGAGACTCCCCGTGCTTTGGAACAGGATTCCAATATATATCAGGCACAGCCCCTCACTAACACTCTTCAAAAGAAACCTTGACGGGTGGATGGGAAACAGAAAATTTACCCCGGGGATCACTGCACTGGCTCTGCTGGACAGTGGCGCAGGGAACTAATGGCTCTGCTGGACAGTGGCACAGAGAACTGATGGCTCTGCTGGACAGAGGCACAGGGAACTAATCTAAGGGGTGGCAATAGCCAACACATTCTGGCTAGGCTTATAAATTCCCTTGGGCAGATAGCCTAGTACTTACCTATGAACCTATAAGGATGACAACTTTAAATATAACTAATCAATACATATCTTGGCAAAAGCTCAATGATTTACTGGAAAAGTACTAATGGAAAAGAATATATAAATATTCTTGTTATGGAATTTTGTAAATACTTATCGGTTATCTTATTATACACTGTTTTAAATGTTGATGGACTTGTTAAAACCAAATAGTTTTTTTTTTAAAGAAAGTATACTAAGAACTAAGCCAACAGGGAGATGGAGAAAGGAGATTCTGCCAATAGGGATGACTGCAACTAGATGTACAGAGAATAGGCAAGCAGGGATAGAATTTACTGGAGTTAGCTGGTAGAGGAAACAAGATATTGGGACCACATAATTATAAAGGGAAAGGTAATAAAATGGGAAGATGCCAAGAACACATTTGGAACGCAGGGCAGAGCTTGCCTTCTTTATCAGGGATTAAGATCAGAGTATGGGCAAAGAGAAACGGATAGGGGAATCTTAAATTAAAGATCTGCAATGGTTGAGTTTTTAGTTGACTGTGGATGAGAAGCTGATGTTAAAAAAGGGATAACTAGGGCACATGAAATATTGAAATAATGGGAAGACATATATATATATGTCTCCCAAATATGCAACAAAATCTAGAAGATTTAGGATTTTTTCTGAAAGTGTTTGCATAGGTACTTTTATATCCCAAGCAGACTCTAAATATTTTTTCCGCAGGTAGATAGCAAATGTTGTAGGTGTAATGGAGATAAAAGAGGTACATGGGAGCATGTGTTCTTGGAGTGTAATGAGTTGGCATACTTTAAAAATTCTGTACAGAATACACAGTCAGGAATACTGGGTGAGCAAATGAGTGCAACTAAGGAAATTATATGTGTGTGTATATGCATATATATATATATATATATATATATATATATATATATATATATATATATATATATATATATATATAGGTTCATAAGTAAGTACTAGGCTATCTGCCCGAGGGCATCTATAAGCCTAGCCAGAATGTGTTGGCTTTTGCCACCCCCTTAGATTAGTTCCCTGTGCCTCTGTCCAGCACAGCCATTAGTTCCCTGTGCCTCTGTCCAGCAGAGCCACTGCAGTGATCCCCGGGGTAAATTTTCTGTTTCCCATCCACTCGTAAAGATTTCTTTTGAAGAGTGTTAGTGAGGGGCTCTCCGTAATGTAGATTGGAATCCTGTTCCAAAGCATGAGGAGTCTCTGGGACAGGAATCTATCCCTCCAACACATCTGATTTATCGTTGTGGTGAGGTTTAGATCCCTAGAGCGTGTCTCTCTCAGGGATTTTTTTTTTTTTTAGGTGGAGCATGTCCATCAATTCTGGGTTGGACATGGCCTTGTATGTCAGGCAGAGATCACCTCTGAGTAAGCGGTATGCAACAGACTACAGCTGGAGTTTCTTCAGTCGGGCTGCATAGGGCATCTGTTTGAGGCCAATAATCCTCTTGGTGAGGTACTTCTGTGTTCTTTCCAGCTGTTGCAGGTGTCTTGTAAGGTACATCCCAAATGGGGCATTGTACTCTATGATGGGTCTGATGAGTGATGAGTAAAGGGGCACAATAACCTCTGTTGTTCTAGATGCGATTGTGATTAGGTGGACCACATAGAAGGATTTTCTAAACACCTTGGTAATATGATTATGAAAGGAGAAATTACTATCTACTTGGGTACCCAGATCCCTTATTACACTTTCTATATTTAGGGGACTACCACGTATGTGATAGTTCATGAGTACTTTGTTTTTTCCAAAGGGGATGACTATGCACTTTTTGGCATTTAGCTTGAGCAGAGAAACCAAAGCCAGCAACAAGTGAGCCATGTGATGAATAGTAGTTTATTAAAAACTACTAAGACTACATTTCAAGCTTATACAAAACAAACCGGTTTCGGCCAATATTAATCCTGGCCTTCTTCAGTGTATTGCAAAAAGCACAATGAAAATCAAGTCTTATATAATAGGTGAAAACAAATCATTGGTTGACAATTACATATTTGATTAATGAACTCATGAATATTTATGTAGTGATAGACCATATGCACCATAATGAATATATACCATAAAAAATATGTTTAAATTGATTCATAAATATTCATTAAGTCCTGAGTTAAATAAAGCTCCAAGTTTTGTGATCCATTTTTTCTCCCTGGCATCAAGTTTCTTGTGCCAGCCAAATTTATGAGTTCGATCACCAATAAGTTTATCTATGATAATAAAATGGAATTGAGCTGTTTGGTGTGTGTGTGTGTGTGTGTGTTTATATAGGGCATTGGTAATTCTTTTGCATTTAATGTCACTCAGGTGTTCTGACATACCAAAATCACAATTTCTTAGAATAAGACGTAACTGTTCGGATGATGCTAGCTTTAAACATCATGCTCATGATTTACACAATAGATTTATCAATAGAGGATACAGCTCAGGATATGTCACTATGGCCCAGAATTATGCCAAGGGTCTACACAGAGAAAATCTACTGACATATAAAAAGAAATCTTTGTCTCCAAATATATTACGTTTTACCACCACGTTTGGCAGGAATACTAATAGATTTATGGATATCATCAAAGACAATTGGAATATACTTAAAGCTGACAGTAAGATCCAATCATTTATTCCTAATACATGTTCTTTTTCTTTCCGTAAAGGAAAAAATCTAGCAGGATATTTTAACCATTATAAACATCATTCTGAGTCTAGTCTACCTCAGTTATATCAGACCACAATTTTGGGTGATAGATTGATTGGATGTTTCCCCTGTGGACACTGTGTCAATTGTAAATATATTTTGAAGTCCAAGGAATTTAGTAGTAGAAACAGCAGTACTGTTTTTGATATTCGATTTTTTGCTAATTGTAATACAGACTGGGCTATTTATATGGCTTGTTGTAGTTGCCATGCATTTTATATAGGTCAGACCTCTCGACCATTCAGGCTACGTATGTCAGAACACCTGAGTGACATTAAATGCAAAAGAATTACCAATGCCCTATATAAACACACACTCACACACCAAACAGCTCAATTCCATTTTATTATCATAGATAAACTTATTGGTGATCGAACTCATAAATTTGGCTGGCACAAGAAACTTGATGCCAGGGAGAAAAAATGGATCACAAAACTTGGAGCTTTATTTAACTCAGGACTTAATGAATATTTATGAATCAATTTAAACATATTTTTTGTGGTATATATTCATTATGGTGCATATGGTCTATCACTACATAAATATTCATGAGTTCATTAATCAAATATGTAATTGTCAACCAATGATTTATTTTCACCTATTATATAAGACTTGATTTTCATTGTGCTTTTTGCAATACACTGAAGAAGGCCAGGATTAATATTGGCCGAAACCGGTTTGTTTTGTATAAGCTTGAAATGTAGTCTTAGTAGTTTTTAATAAACTACTATTCATCACATGGCTCACTTGTTGCTGGCTTTGGTTTCTCTGTTTTAGTTTGGATTTTTGCCGTGCAACTCCCTACGTGCAGGGGACTTTGTTTTGGATACATTTAGCTTGAGGCCATGATTTTGACACCAGGTATCCGTCTCAGTGAAACCCTTTTGGAGGATGTCTGTATCAGCTGGGGAGTCAATTATGGCCCCCAGATTGCAGTCTTCTGCAAACTTGGTCAACCATAGTCCTCCTGTGCTTGCCTGTACCTTTGATAAGTATATACCGAACAGGAGGGGTCCCAGGACTGAGCCCTGGGGGATGCCACTTGTAACTGGTTTAGAATAGGACCTAGAGCCTGCAACTCTCGCTGTGTGGTTTCTATCCGTGAGCCAATTGGCAACCCATCTTGTGATGTAGAGGTTTATGTTCAGGCTGGTGAGCTTGTCTATAATACCAGAATGGGGAATGGTGTTGAAAGCCTTTGAGAGGTCTAGGTAGGCAGTGTGGACCTCCTTTCCATCGTCTAAAGCCTTGGTAACTGTCTCAAAGAGGTCCAGCAGGCTTAGGAGGCATGATCTGCCCTTAACAAAGCCAAAATGGGTATGGTCCAATGTTTGCAGGTTCCCAATGTCTCTGTTAATGCGTTCCATGATGATGCCCTCCATAGCCTTGTAGACCAGGCTAGTCAGGCTTATAGAGCGATAGTTCCCGGGGTCCGTTGTGGCTCCACCTTTGTGGAGCGGGATAAATGCTGCTGTGCGCCACTCTAAGGGTACACAGCCTGTAGAGAGGCTGAGTTTGAACAGTGTGTTTAGGTGAGAGGTTAGTTCATTTTGGAGCTCGTGTAAGACACAGCCTGGGAAACCATCCGGTCCCGCTGAAGCTGTGTTTTTGTCTTTCGATAGGGCTGTTTTAACCTGTGTGTCAGTGATTGCTGGGGCTCTGCATTCTTCTGGTATGGTTATGGACCCTTTAGGGGGTAAGAGGGGGGTGAAGTTTGCACTAAACCTGTCTGCCAGAATGTTGGCAATATTAGTCGGTTCAGTGTATTTTGTGCCATTCTGCACTAACTCAGAGCAGATCTGAGAGTTTACACTTAGGTTCTTGGTATAGCTGAGGAATGCTTTGTGGTTATCTTTGGAGTCCTTGGCAATTTTTCTTTCGAAGCTAGCCTTAAATGATTTTATGAGGGATTGTAGTTTCTTGCTGATACTAATCAGAGATGTCTTTCCTTCTTGGGATTTTACTCTTTTCTGTACTAGTTTCCTCCTTCTAATGCATAGCTTGTTTATGGCAGGGGTCCACCAGACTGGTTTCCTTTTCTTGGAGGGGTCCACCAGACTGGTTTCCTTTTCTTGGAGGAGTGAGTCTTGGTTTTGCTTGGGATACCATGATCCATGCATTCTTGCAGGTGCCCATAGAGTGTCTTTGTAAGGGATTCAGCAGCTTGGACAGCACTGTCCTTTAACATGGGGACTGTGAACCTTTCCACCTCGATTTTGAGTAACGTGAAGTTTGCTTTTGAAAAGTTTTTCACGATGATATATATATATATATATATATATATATATATATATATATATATATATATATATATACACACACACACACACATATACAGTGGACATAAAAAGTGTACACACCCCTGTTAAAACCAGGTTTTTGTGATATTAAAAAAATGAGACCACAATAAATCATTTCAAAACTTTTCCTATCTTTAATGTGACCTATAACCTGTACAATTCAATTGAAAAACAATAGGGATGACTGCAATCTGTTACAAATCTGTTAGGGGAAAAAATATAAAAAGTAAAAAACACACAATATGCTGGTTGCATAAGTGTGCACACCCTTAAACTAATACTTTGTTGTGTGTGCAAACCTTTAAACTAACATTTTCTTGAAGCACCTTTTGATTAATTACAGCATTCAGTCTTCTTGTGCCCCAAATAAAGTTCAGCTGTCCTAGTAGGATTTTCCGGACATTTACTCAGTTGCCTGCTACAACAAAAGCCATGGTTCGCAGACAGCTTACAAAGTATCAAAGGGAACTCATTGTTGAAAGGTATCAGTCAGGAGAGGGGTACAGAACAATTTCCACAGCATTGGATATACCATGGAACCCAGTGAAGACAGTCATCAAAAAGTGGAGAAAATATGGAACAGTGATGTTGCAAATAACTGGACTCTCTCTAAAACTGATGAAAAGACAAGATGAAAACTGGTCAGGGAGGCTGCCAAGAGACCTACAGCAATACTGAAGGAGCCGCAGGAATTTCTGGCAAGTACTGGTTGTGTACTTTATGTGACAACAATCTCCTATATTCTCCATATGTCTGGAATATGGGGTAGGTTTGCAAGACGGAAGCCTTTTCTTACACAAAAAAATATCCAGGCCCGGCTAAAATTTGCAAAACAATACATCAAGTCTCCCAAAAGCATGTGGGAAAATGTGTTATGGTCTGATGAGACTAAGGTTGAACTTTTTGGCCACTATTCCAAAAGGTACGTTTGATGCAAAACACTTCACATCATCGAAAGATCACCATCCCCAGGGTGAAGCACGGTGGTGGCAATATCATGCTTTGGGGTTGCTTTTCTTTAGCTGGAACTGGGGCTTTAGTCAAGGTGGAGGGAATTATGAACAGTTCCAAATACCAGTCACTTTTGGCCCAAAATCTTCAGGCGTCTGCTAGAAAGCTGAAGATGAAGAGGAATTTCACCTTTCAACATGACAATGACCCTAAGCATACATCCAAATCAACAAAAGAATGACTTCACTAGAAGAAATTTAAAGTTTTGGAATGGCCCAGCCAAAGCCCAGACCTAAATCCAATAGAAAGTCTGTGGGTGATCTGAAGAGGGCTGTGCACAAGAGATGCCCTCGCAATCTGACAGATTTGGAGCACTTTTTCAAGGAAGAATGGGCAAATATTGCCAAGTCAAGTCAAGATGTGCCGTGCTGAGAGACTCCTACCCAAGAAGACTGAATGCTGTAATTAAATCAAAAGGTGCTTCAACAAAGTATTAGCTTAAGGGTGTACACACTTATGCAACCAGCGTTTTGTACATTTTTTTATTTTTTCCCCTAACAGATTTGTTTGTTTTTCAATTGAATTGTACAGGCTATAGGTCACATTAAAGATGGGAAAAGTTTTGAAATGATTTACTGTGGTCTCATTTGTTATATCACAAAAACCTGGGGTGTGTACACTTTTTATATCCACTGTATTTAGCTGGGATACAGGATTTGAATTGACTAGACATATTAATAAGGCCTTGTTAAATTTAATTCTGGTGGCTGTCAAAAAAGCAATTACTACAAAATGGAAATAAAAAATCAATCATACTTCAAGTAGCAAATATTGTAACAGAGATAAAAGAACAAGAAGGGATATTTAGTAAAGGGATGCAGAGAAATGTTTTGGATGAGAAAAGATGTTTAAGAACTAGTTAATGTGGTGTGATTACTTTTACACAAATGGAAGTTTGCCTATGTCACAAGTGATAATTCTATAAAGGTGTTTTACAAAAAAAGTAAGCAGGATATCATCTGTCTATAGAGTAATCATGTTTTGCCCGCCTTCCTGGTCATGACCTTGTACCTGTGCTGATCTAATACTGTCCACTAGATGCTCTAGATACAAGGCAAGTAGGAGATCTCTGCCTTTTTCCCCCTTAAGTCTTAAATTCCTCTGACAGTTTTGCTCTAAGTTTTAATTTTGCCTTTCTACATAGCCTCTCCAGTCGATTTAGCCAATCCCCTGAGAAACATTTTTTTTCCTTTAATTCGAACAAATAAGACCACCTGACTCTATGAAACACCTTTTTTTTAATATGCAATGATAGAATTTTTTATCTTTTTTTCTTTCCTGTGTTTCCTGCATTATCATTAATGTTCTCAATATAACTATCCACTATCCGATCTTCGTTCCTCAAACCCAGTTTGATTTGTGTGAATCAGCTTTAGAAGAATCCCTGCAGGCCTTTCTGTCAAAATCAACATGAAACATTTGTAATTATGGTTCAATATAGAGACTGGTCTGTATGACAATGGTGTCAATGGTTCTTTTCCTTCCTTTTATGTTACTGCAACTACCACTTCTGCTTCAGTAATGGATATATTTTCACCATCTAATATTTTATTAAACAATTTAAGCCACATGTTCCCTATTTCCCTGCTTTCTATTTCTCAAAATTCTACTGGAAGTCAGTCATCCCCCAGTGTCATCTTCTCTTGCTATTTTTCCCCATTCCTTATCTATTTCAGTTAAGATAGCTGGAGCATTAAGACTGTTCTTATTCTCCTCTGTCAATTCTAGCATTTTAGCAAAATCCCAGTCAGAGTCTTCCAGTCCTCTCTCCTCCATATACAGCTCTCTATAATACTGTACAAATATATCTAATAACTCCTCTAATCCCTCAGCTTCACTACTTTTTTTCCTCTTTCATTTGGAAGATTCTTTTTTGACTCCCAGCTGTCTTAGTTCATAGGTTCACAAGTGTGTACTAGGCTAATGACCCTGGAGCCTTTACAAGCCTAGCCCATAGAAGTGCCCTGGCACTGTGCCACCCAACATTAGTTCCCAGTGCCTCTATCAAGTAGAGTCACTAGAGTTATCCCCAGGGTAAACTTTCTATTACCCATCCACTCAACAAGATTTCTCTTGAAGAAGGCCAGCAAGGTGCTCTGCTTGACATGTATGGGAAGTCTATTCCAGAGCATGGGCAGTCTCTAGGGGAGGAACCTGTCCCTCTCCAGCATGTTCTGTTAATTGTGGTAATGAGGTTGAGGTCTCTGAAGCATGTGGTGTGGAGGGACTGGGATTTCTTTAAATGTAGCATTTCTAACAGAGCTTGGTCAGACATGGCTTTGTAAGTCAAGCAGAGATCGCCTCTAAGTAGGCTATATGAGACAGAGAATAGCTGGAGTCTTCTGATTCTGTCCATGTAGGACATGTGTTTAATGCTTAGCATCCTTTTTGTGAGGTACTTCTATGGCCTCTCCAGCTGTTACAGGTGTCTAGTGAGGTACATGCCAAATGGGGCATTATACTCGATGATTGGTCTAATGAGGGAAGAGCAGAGAGAAACTATGTCCTCTTTCTTCCTGGATGCAAAACCCTTGGTAATGAGGTGTGCCACAGAGAAGGACTTTCTGACCACAGTGGCAATGTGGTGGTTGAAGGAGAGGTTGCTGTCAACCTGCTTCCCCAGATCTCTTATAAAGTCTTCAGTGTTCAATGGGCTCCCATCGATGTAGTAATTAGTGGAAACTGAGTTTTTACCAAAGGGGATGACGACGCATTTTTTGGTGTTAAGCTTAAGGCCGTGGTTTCGACACAAGTCATTGGTCTCAGTGAGGCCTTTCTTGTAGGATGTCTGCATCACTTGGGGAGTTAATAATGGCTCCCAGCTTGTAGTTGTCTGCAAACTTGCTCAGCCAGAGTCCCTTTGTGTTAGCCTGGACCTCTGAGAAGTAGATGCCGAACAGGAGAGGACCTAGGACTGATCCCTGTGGGACTCCACTCCTGACTGGTCAACAGTCTGACTTGGAGTCAGCTACTTTCACACTGTGTGTTCTATCTGTGAACCAATTTGCAACCCACCTAGTGATATACGGGTTGATGCCTAGTTTGGGGAGTTCATCAATAATTCCTGAGTGAGGAATGCTATCAAAGGCCTTGGCCAGATCGAGGTAGGCTGTATACACTGCCTTACCTTCATCCACAGCCCTGGTGACTGACTCAAAGACGTCAACCAGGTTGAGCAGGCATGATCTCCCTTTCACAAAGCCAAATTGAGTGGGGTCTAGAGTTTGGAGATTTCCTATATCTTTGTTAATCAGGTCCATGATGATGCACTCCATAGCTTTACACATCAGACTCATCAGGCTAATGGGGCAATAATTCCCACGGTTTGTAGTCATTCCCCCTTTATGGGGAGGGATGACTGTATAATGCTTTTCTGTGCTTAGCTGAGTTGATGAAGTAGGTTTACTCCACTCCTCTCTTTTTCGGCCTGATCCTTTTGTCTGTTTAACTTCTCTCTGATTTAAACATCTGTACTACTGTATTTACAATTTCTACAGTAAAATGCAGTCAATGAACTTTATATCATCACTATGTGCAAAGCATCTCATTCTCCACAGTTTTCTGTATTATTGCTGTCTGCTCTAATGTGCTGACTTTATTAATATTTGAGTTTTGTTCTTTAGTTGACTGTTTTAAAACAACATGTGCAATTTAACAGGGGAGTCAGGTTTTGACACTGTTTATGTGTCAGGACTTGAATGCACTGTTTGCAGTAATAGTCAAAGTTAACTGAATGCATACTGAGTTAAACATCTCTTGATGTTGTAAGTTCACCTTCTACATTACTGAAATGGGTTCCATACTTTGAATAAGTCAGCGTGCATTTTGCTTGAGATGTGTATCAGTGATTTTCCTGTTCAGTCTGATCTCTTCTCTAGACAGAACTTTATCTCCTCTATTCCTTTCTAGGAATAGAGTGAGCTTTTGCCTGACCACAATACTCATACATATATATATATATATATATATATATATATATAGCCATTCATCTTATTAACACACTAACTGTCCAATTAAATATATGTTTTCCACGTGGTTGGCATATTTACCAGCTATCATCATGCTCCTTTATAGTCAACTCTTAATTTCCTGGTCTTTTTTTCTGTTCATTAGACAGCTGGGGTGGAAAAAGTGTATGATCATAGGAGGTTACTAAGCCAATGGCCCCAGGGCCCTTACAAACTCAGCCAAGAGATTATCCCCAAAAAAGAAACCTCAGTCAGCACCTGTCACCCCTGTCAATGAGGGACAAAGGTGGAAACCCTGGGACAAATTTGTGGTTTCCTATCCACTCATCAAGGTTGCACTTGAAGAGGTTCAGCGAGGTATCTGTTTGACATATATGGGAAGTCTATTCCAGACACGGAGCAGCCTCTGGGAGACAAACCTGTCTCTCCAGAAGGTTTTGTTGCTGCTGCATATTAGATTTAGGCCTATTGAGCAGGTAACGCCTGACGATTTAGACTTACAGATATCAAGCATCGCTTGTAGGGCAGAGTCCAATATTGCCTTGTAGGTGAGAGACAGGTCACCTCTGAGCAATCTGTATGATACCAAGTAGAGTGAAAGTGATTTCAGCCTGTCTGCATAGGACAGGTGTTGGAGGCCATGGATTCTCTTTGTGAGGTAATTTTGTGGCCTTTCCAGTTGTTGCAGGTGTTTGGAGAGGTACATACCAAATGGGGCGTTATACTCAATTATAGGCCTAATAAGGGAGGAGTACAGAGAGGCAATAACCTCCTTTTTTCTGGATGCAATCCCTTTACTTATGAGATGAACCAAGTAAAAGGCTTTTCTGACCACTGCCACCACATGATGGTTGAATGTGAGACTGTTGTCAACCTGAGTACCCAGGTCTCTCACCACAGGTTGACTGCTTACGGGAGCAGGGACTCACTGTTAGAGCAACCTAATACAAATTTAAATGTCTGTTTTTCTTGCAATAGGTACCACCCATAGTACTGCAAAAATAGAAGAATTCAATTAAGGGGAGAAGCTACTTTAAAGTTTGGTACACCCTTGGATAATAAGAACTTTGTCACAGTCAAGACAGCATGTATGGAGGACATACATTGCTTTCCTGTATTTTTACTGAAATAAGCTCACCCTGTATGGGCTGTCTTCATATTTCAGCATCCTTGAGCACTCAGTGTAGTTGCACTATTTCCATACAGACAACCTACTACTCCTAAAACATGCAAATACAATATGTAAGAAATGTACCTATACCATGAATCTGTAATCAATGCGCTCTCTCTCTCTCACATAACAGCAACCAAATACCAAGCAGGATGTCAACACCCATACTCCACCTCCCACACATACCAAGCACACAACATAAACTCGCATACGCGGAGGTACTCACTAGGAATATACCCAAAAAGCAAAGACCTCCGAGGTGCAAATCAGTCGATGTTGGAGTGAATGACTTGAAACATACCTCACTGGACTATATGAAGAGAGACATGATGGAGTTTTCAGATCGTGTCCCAGGCACGTATGTCCCTAGCCCTAAACAGCATTTTTCCCTCACCCAGGATGATGACACAATACAAACAAAAAATGACTGACTTCAACAATTGGCTTAGCTTCTGGTTTCAATCCAGAGGGATCCAGTATTTGACAGCTAGAGTGATACAGTCAACAGACCATGCTGCTTTGATAGAGACGGTCTTCACCTATTGCTGCTAGGCTTTAGGTTGCTGGCAAAGGTACTTGTCTCCTCCACAGTGCCTGTTTCAGGCAATGTCATAACAACAAAATTCCCAATGTAAAAAATATCCTCCAGATAGAAAACTTTTAGTTATGTACTTACTATAACTTCGGATGTATGGGATCCATCTCGCCTACGTTCATAACTGATGGGTTCGGAGCCGATCCATCGGCTCCGACTCGGCCACTATATAGTAGAACGAAGTCTCTAATTGGCTGGGCTACCCCTTATCCCGGAATGCACCACGCCTGCTTCCCCAGATCTTGTTTGTTCGCTTTCATACCTACATCCAGACACAGAGACATACCAGCAACTGTAACAAACTAAAGTCCTTCAAGAACTCAGTAAGTAGCAGCATTCCCTCTAAATCCAATGGGAAGGAGGGCGGGTACGTATGAATGTAGGCGAGATGGATCCCATACATCCGAAGTTATGGTAAGTACATAACTAAAAGATGTAATGGGATCCTATCTTGCCTACATTCATAACTGATGGGACAACGTCCCTAGCACCTAAATCCCGGGTGGCTCATTGGAAAACACTCCTGAGAACTGTGGAACCAAAGGAAGCTCTACCCCGAGAAGCCACATCTATCTTGTAATGAGAAATGAAGGTGTGTGGAGAAGTCCAGGTAGCGGCCGCACAGATATCATCTATCGATAATTTGGAGTGGAATGCTACAGAAGTAGCCATTGCCCTTGTAGAATGAGCCCTGACTGGGAAAGGTAGCTCTTTGCCGGACCGTGAATAAATGAAGGAGATGCAATCTTTAATCCATTTGGCTATGGTGGTTTTAGCCACCAGTTGACCCAACCAATTTTCCGCAAAGGACACAAACAGCTGATCTGACTTTCGTGTCTGATTGGTCCTACTTAAATAAAAACGCAGTTGTCTGTGAACATCCAACTGATGGAAGATATATTCTGCGCTATTGGAGAATTTGGGAAAAAACACAGGGAGCTCCAAAGATTGTTGAATGCATAAGGGGAATGCTACCTTGGGCAAGAAAGAGGGATTTAACTTGAGGGACACTCTGTCTTTGTGAAAGGTCAAATAAGGAGGATTAGAACAGAGAGCTTGAAGCTCTGAGACCCGCTTGGCAGAGGTTATTGCCACCAAAAAGGCGGTTTTCCAAGATAGAAATTTTATATCACAAGTAGCTGCTGGTTCAAAGGGGCGGGCAGTTAAAGAAGCTAGAACCATATTCAGTCCCAAGGGGGCACAGGATGGGCTATTGGGGGCTGAAGGAGCCACGCTCCTTTAAGGAAAGATTTGCAAAGCCTGTTTGCCATTAAGGAAGGCTCAAAGGAGACATGAAAATTAGAGATAGCCGCCAGTTGGACTTTAATTGTGGAAACTGAAGAGCCCAAATAAAACAAAGAAGCCAGGAATTCTAAAACCTGAGGTACTGGGGTGGTAAGGGGATCTATACCTCGTTGCTGGGCCCAAAGAGCAAACCTCTTCCACTTGCTGGAATACAGTTTAATAGTGGAAGGTTTGTGAGAAGAGGACAAAATGTGGATGACGTCTGGAGAAAAAAAGTTATCTCTGACTAAGGTTGGAAGTAGAGTAACCAAGCGGCCAACCTCAAGGACCTGAGGGATGGGTGAGACTGTCCCAACTGATGAGTCAACAGGTCGGGCACTAGGTCCAGAAACCATGGGCCCTCCACCGCATACCTCAGAAGGAAGGGGAACCAAACCTGACGAGGCCAGTGTGGAGCGATCAAAATCATGTCGCTCCCTAGATAAATCACCTTCTGTATCACCTTCGAGAGAAGGGGAACCGGAGGGAAGGCGTAAAGTAGCCCGGGGGGCTAACTGTGAGCTAGAGCATCCCTGGGAATCTGCCCCTGAGAGGGAGTCAGAGTGAAGAAGTCCCTGCATTTCGCATTGTGAGGACTGGCGAACAAGTCGCAACAAGGGAGGCCCCACTTGGCGAAGATGTTTGCAGCCACCCTGTCATTGAGGGACCACTCGTGGGTAACAGGAGAGTTCTGCTCAGCCTGTCTGCAATCACATTGGATTTCCCCGGAATGTGCGTTGCCACTAGGAAACGCTGGGTAGAAATCGCCCAATGCTACACCCTCATGGCCTCTCGGCAAAGAGGGTAGGACCTGGTTCCGCCTTGCTTGTTTATGTACCAGACTACCGACATGTTGTCGGATAGGATCGCAATAGTACCCCGTGGAAGAGCATGATGAAGTGCTTGCAACACCAGTAGCACCGCTCTCATTTCCAGGATATTGATATGTAAGTGCATTTCGTGAGCCTGCCACGTGCCTTGGACAGACCTGTCCAGATAATGACGCCCCCCCCCACCCTGTCTGGGAGGCGTCCGTGGTCACCGTGGCGACGGGAGGCTGAAGGGCAAAGGGTCGCCCCTGGTCCAGGTTGGACCGAAGCAGCCACCAACGTAGGTCCCGATAGCAAATTTCAGTAAACTGGACCAAATGGTTCAGGGGAAGTTCCTGAAAGGACCATTGAACCGACAGTAGCCACTGCAGCACCCGCATGTGCAGCCTGGCTAAGGGGACTAGTAGAATAGTCGAGGCCATCGTGCCCAATAACTGCAGAATCAGTCTGGCCTGAACTCGTGATCTGGGTAACAAGGTTTGAACCTGAGACTGCAGGACCTGAATCCTTTCTACCGGCAAGAATGCCCGCATTCTTCTCGTGTCTAACTCTGCGCCTATAAATGTAATATGCTGAGACGGCTGCAGCACAGATTTTCCCCAATTGAACGTGATTCCTAGTGAATGACCCAAACTGACTGTGGTCATAAGCGCCCGAACTAATAGATGCTTGGAGGTGGCAGTAAGGAGCCAGTCGTCTAGATAGGGAAACATTTGGAATCCTAGACCTCTCAAGTGAGCTGTCACCACTGCCAGACACTTGGTGAACACCCTGGGGGCTGTGGTGAGACCAAAGGGCAGTGCTCGGAACTGGAAATGACTGGTTCCCAGGCGGAAGCGTAAATGACTCCTGGACTCTTGACTTATCAGAATGTGATAGTAAGCGTCCTTGAGATCTATGGAGCACATCCAGACATCCTTCTCCAATAACGGGAGAATGGACTGAAGGGTGACCATTCAGATTTTTTTACAAAGCGATTCAATGAGCTGAGGTCCAAAATGGGCCTTAAGTCCCCTGTCTTTTTTGGCACCAAAAATAGTCTTGAGTAAGTTCCTGATCCGATCTGGTCGGCGGGGACAGGCTGGATGACTCCTTTTCTTAGCAGCTTTGAAACCTCGACCGCTGCTTGATCCCGCTGACTGGGTGGCACATCCAGGATTTTCCTGATAGGAAGAGGGGGGATCTTGATGAAAGGGATGAGATAGCCTCCGGTTATGGTTCGGAGCACCCACTGATCCTTGGTGATAGATTCCCAAGCCTGTGGGGGTTCCGCAAAATGACCCCCGACTGGCTCCGGAGATGCGCAGTCGGGCTACGTCTCAGGGACAGGGAGCGTAGGATGGACCACGAAAGGAATCGCGGTCTCCAGAGTTACGGGGGCCTCTGCCGCCTCTGGAGCGGCGTCTTCCTGAATCCCCCCCCCCTGCCTCTAGAGGGGGGAATCACTCGGTGGAGTAGGGAAAGACCTTTGAGATTTCCTGAACCACATTTTCCCTCCTCTCTGGGCCTTGGGGTAAGGTCTAGAGGGAGCGGAAAAATGGGCCCCCACGGCAGTCAAGGTCTTGCCCTCGTGCTCGCACCGAGTCAGTGTGTCCTTCACCTTGGGTCCAAACAGGGAGGACCCAAAGGGGGCGTCAGTGAAGGAAGACTTAAAAGCCTCCGCAAAGGGACACAAGCGTAACCAGGCGTGTCTTCTAAGAGCCACGCCTGTTCCCGCTGCTCTACTCGCCCCTTCGGCCGCATATGAGATGAGCCTCATGGACGAGTTGACTATCGAAGATAGGGTAGTCATCTGGGCGCCAACAGTTTGGGCTAACGCCTCAGGAAGATTACCCGTAAGAGACTCACCTAACTCTTTGAGGAGGTCCCTTTGGAGCCTGGTGAAATGACAAAGGTAATTCAGCGACCGCAGGCTAAAGGCCGCTGAAGAAAGGGAATGCTTCCCATACCTATCCATGCTCCTGGAATCCTTATTAGAAGGGTGAATAGACGTTGAAGCCTCTGCCACGTCTTGCTGAGTGGCAGATGCCACCACCATCGCATCTACTGCAACTCCTTTGGTCAAAAATTCCTTTTGAGGAGGGGCTGAGAGGAACTTGTTAGGCCTGGCGGGCACCGGTTCCACAGAGTCAGGGTGTTCCCACACCCTTCGAGAAACTAAATCTAGTAATTCATCGAAGGGTGGAGACACCCAGGAGGCGGAGGGCTGGGCCCCAAAAGCCTTGAGGAAGACTGACTCCTCCGCGGAAGGGGTTTTGGACTGCCAATCGCCTCTCTGTCTCAGGATCTGGAGGATATCTGAGAATGAGACGTCATCCGAGGACGATTTTGGGGACCCCTCCGCATCATCGAGGTCAGTATCTGAAGTGATAGACTCATCCTGGGAGTCAATGTGCTTCTTCTTGCACAATTTTTTTCTTGGAGGTTCATCTGAAGCGGATTCAGAAGGACCTCCCGGGAGAAGGGAACCCCTCAAGAAGGTATCCTCAGGCCCTGGGGCCCCACTGTCGTGGGAATGAAGCACACCAGAAGCACCAGTTCCCAAGTCTAGGGACGGTGAGGTAGAGACTTGCTGAGCCGGCAAGGACATGGCCAGCGCACTCCTCATGGCCTCAAAAGCAGGACCTCCAGACTCTACGGAGGACACCGGCTGAGAGACCATGACGGTACCGGGAATCCCTGCGGCCGACGCTCCGAGGAGAAGACTAGGAACCAAAGCTACCAGTTCCAAAGTGTTCCCCTCGGCCCCGACCGAGGAAGTCCCGGTACCGAACCTTGACGCCGAGGACAGGGTAGGAATGATGGTCGAAACAGAAAGGCTCCGAGGGAGTCTCGGTTCCGACTGGACAACTCTGCTCCGCTCTACCAACCTGGAGGATTTAGAGGAAATAGATGGGGGCCGAGACGACTTCTCTCTCGGCTCCGATAGACCAGGGGACCGGCTCCGAAACGGCTCCAACACCATCGGCACCGGATCCGGAACCGTATGAATAATCATCGGCGCCGAAGGGGACTTCGGAACCGGGGGGGGGAGAGTCTGAGCTGCACACCTCCAACGGCTCCGGGACCAAGGGAGCTGAAGCAGGTGATTCGCCTCTCGATCCCCCAACCTGCGGCTCCGACAGCAATGGAGCCGAGGAAAGAGGTATCGAGGCAGACCCTTCCACCCGAGGCTCCGAAGCCATTGGAGCCGAGGAAGAAGAGGTCGACCTATGCTTCTTGGAAGTCGGTTCCGACGGACTGGTCGGAGCCGACGACCTTTTCTTTTTAGAAGCTGGAGAGGAAGGAGAAGCCAAAGCTTCCTCAAAAGAGGGCTTAATAAGGTCCTTAAGGATCAATTTATTTTTACGTTCTTGAAGGACCCTAGAGGAAAAAGCATGACAAACACTACATGTTTCCTGCAAATGTTTCGGTCCTAAACAATACACGCAAACAGCATGGCTATCAGTAATAGACATTTTGTAGTTGCACTTGGTGCACTTTTTAAAACCAGACTTCTGTTCTTTTGACATCCTGTCACACAACTATTTTTACCACGAAAGTAACCTTAAAGTAGGGCACGAGCCCTAGACTCAATAACGGGCCTGGCCCGAGATACACAACACAAAACGGGCAGAAGCCCTCCAACTAAAAACGGACTTAGCCCGATAAAGTAGGATATACAGTAGGGTGAAAAACAAACCTAAAAGTAGACAATTTTAACACATTGACTCACAATAAGGGCAAAGGCCCTCTAACTTAAACGGGCCTTGCCCGGTAAGTAGAAAAAAATACCAATCACACTGAAAAGGTTCACACACACGTGTAAAGCTGTTAAAACAGCTGTTTGTTAAATTAGTGAAGAAACCCCTAGGTCAAAACACCAAAAAAGTAATAATAAACCACTTAGCTCCAGCCAAGTCAAGACCACGTCTAGTGTGAAAAGCGGCAAACGAGATCTGGGGAAGCAGGCATGGTGCATTCTGGGATAAGGGGTAGCCCAGCCAATTAGAGACTTCGTTCTACTATATAGTGGCCGAGTCGGAGCCGATGGATCGGCTCCGAACCCATCAGTTATGAATGTAGGCGAGATAGGATCCCATTACATTCAGGGTTATGCTGTTTAATGCTAGGAGTCTAAATCATAAACTGCATTCACTTGAAGCACTTCTCACCCTGGAAGATGCTGATGTCAGCTCAGCCACAGAGACATGTCTCAAGGTCTCAGAGAGTATCCCGGCCATGCAAGTCTACAATGCCTTCCACTCTTTCAGAGCACACAACAAATGTGAAAAAACCAAAGGAGGAGGACTATCCATCTTCATTAAAGACATATACATCTCTAGATTGGTTAAAACAATATGACTCCCTAGAGTTATTCCAAGTCCAACTAACTGTAGGAAAGCCCTCCCCCCCCACGGCACTGTTAGCTATAGGTCCCCCACCATGAATCACAAAAACCTACCTGGACCTACTTGAGTCACTCTCAGTACAGCCATATACCCTAGTCATGTGTGACTTTAACTATCTCTCCATCTATTGGGTGACATACATGAGCACAAATGTTCACACCCACAGGTTCCTGAACTTTGTTAACACAAATACACTGGAGCAGACAGTCGGCACTCCCCACAAGGGGCTCTAACACCCTTGACATAGTGCTCACCAACATGGGGGATCACTGTACCTCTCTATGTATGGGCCCCTCCATGGTAAAGTCTGATCATAAATCAGTCTCATTCAAAGTAACGATTGTACTTAACCCAGCCTCAGGAGAAAAAAGGTTAAAAATTTTCTCCAAAGCAAACTATAGCCTACTGAGTGACAGCATCAAGTTTCAGACCCACTGACAGCAATGACCCCTATACTGAGCTGTACACAAATGTCCTGTATAAACACCTACATAAATGCATAGATTCAGACGTACCAGAACAGATCAAATCAAGATCCTCATGAAAAAATAAGCCACCCTTGTGATCCAGCATAAAAAAAGGTTATACAATAAGAGAAAGAAACTGTTGCCAAAAGCAAGAGGGAATGGTCCCAGCAAAGGAAGAACTCATCCAAAGCATAAACAAGCAGATTAGACATCATGTAAAGTCCTCTATAGCTAATTAGGAAACTAAATTAAAATCCCTAGCTAAGGTAAATCACAAAATACTCTATGTCAGAAATCTAAAAGGGAAGGCCCAGCTTTGTGCCAAACTAGCTATGGATGGTACCACTTATACTGAACCAGAGGACATTTCCAACCTGCTAGCAGACAGGTTTGTTGAAAACTTCACCCTTTGTCCCTACCAGTCATACCCCAAAACACAGATATCATCAGTCCTCTGCCTAGTACCTTCAGAGAAAAGGCCATAGCCGCACTCTCCAAGGCCAAAAACACAGGCACTATGGGACCAGATAACATCCCAGGCTGTTTATTAAATGATCTAAAAGAGGAGTTAGCAGAACCGCTGAGCAGACTCTTCAATCTCAGTGTAAACACTGGCTTTGTCCCAGCTGAGTGGAAAACAGCCACCGTAATCTCCTTGCACAAAGGGGGTCCCCTCAACTGACCCCAGGAACTATAGATCCATAAGCCTATTCAGCCTTATCTGCAAGACCATGGAGAGAATCATCATGGATGTTATCAACAAGGATATAGGTGATCTTAAAACTCTTGACCTGATCCAATTTGGCTTCTTTAAGGGCAGAACTTGCCTGCTAAACCTGCTGGACTTCTTTGAGAATGTCACCAAGGCCCTGGATGAAGGCAAAACAGTTCACACTGCCTATCTCAACGTACCCAAGGCCTTTGACACAATCCCTTACTCATGCATCACTGAGAAACTCATGCAGCTGGGGAATAACCCTTATGTCACAAGATGGGTTACCAACTGGCTCACAAACAGAATACATACAGTCAAAACTGGGATGCCAACTCTACTAGCAGACCCGTTACCAGTGGTGTTCTGATGACTGCAAATTAGGAGCAATCACTGAATCCCCCAAAGATGTCAACATACTACAAAATGGGCTTATACAGACAAATGACTGGTGTCAAAGCCACGGACTTAAACTAAACACAAATTCATTACCATCCTCTTCAGCAAAGGAGAACCCCCTACTAATTACTACATTAATAATATCCCCCTAAGTTCAAACCCAGTGGTGAGAGATTTAGGAATGCAAGTTGATAACAGCCTTAATTTTGATCATCAGGTGTCCACAGTAGTAATGAAGCCCTTCTACATTGCACAACTCATATGGAAGGGTATAGCATCCAAAACTAAGGAGGTTATAAATCCCCTGTAGTCATCTCTCATCAGACCAATGATAAAGTACAATGCTCCCTTCTGTATGTACCTCACCAGACATCTGCAGCAACTGAAGAGACCTCAGAGGTTTCTCACCAAGAAAATTCAGGGCCTACAACACATGACCTACACTGACAGACTGAAGGCTCTGTCACTTTACTCAGTATCATATAGACTGTTTAGAGGCAACTTGTGCCTAGCCTGCAGAGCAGTCTCAGACCCTGCCTTGGTGAAGCTGCTGCACATCCGCAAATCCACTGGGACAAGATTAACTTGCTCTAGGGATCTTAACCTAGCCTGCAATATTAGTAGGATATGATGGAAAGACAGATATGTCTCCCAGAGGTTGACAATTCTCTGGAACAAACTCCCAATTCATGTAAAACAGAGCTCCTCAATGACCCTATTTAAGCATAACCTGGACAATTGGATGAGAAAATATAAATTTACAGCAGGTGTTTCACCTATATCCCTCTCAGACAGGGACAGCTGGCACTGACCTTAGATTCACATGCAAACAAAGACTATAGAGGTCATTACTTCCACAAAACTGCTACGTGTGTTTACAGACAAACAACTGAAATGTGGCGCACACACACATCATAGCATCAGCAAGACCCACCAAAAGCTTGGGATCCTCTACAGGCACAAACACTTCCTTAGCCTCTCCACAAAACAAGTTCATACTACCAAAAAGCTCCAAGGAAAGGGTGCCACAGAACCAAGAACCAGTAAAAACACAGCAGGCACCCAAAGAGGCAGGAGGTAATAAAGCTACGAGCGTGTAAGTGAAGGCAACAGCAGGTTTATTCACATAAACACCACACCATACAATGCGTTTTCATCCACTAGACTTCTTCAGATGTAAAATAAATTAATAAGAAGCTGTGCCTACTTATATACCCCTCCCAATTTTAATAAAAAATTAAAGAAATTATTCAATTAAAACCAGTAAAGTCTTGTTACCTAAAATATTGGTGACAGCCTAACAACTTAGCACAAATGAAAATAAAAGCATATGTATTTTTTAAAAACTTTACAATAACAAATATATATAAAATACTACAAATTACAGTGTGTAAACAGATAAATAAACATAACTGCAAAAAACCTGCAGAATGAACTTGCAAAACAGTATATACTTGCTTTATAGTTTTGTAGCTCTCATTTTTAAAATAGGGGCAATAGATATATATTCATTGAGCCCTGTGAATCTATTGGCTTCCAATAACAACTGCCAAAATATTTCTCTCACCTCTATCCTATTTTCCCACGGGCCCCCCTCATGTCACATTGAACCATTTCTACAACAAAAAAACCCATTTTGCTTGCGGACATATCATAGTATGTTTGAACAAGGCATTATTAGTGTCTTTGGCTCTAATAGCATATAAATGCTCATAAATCCTTCTTCTGAATTTATGGGTAGTTTTTCCAATGTAAAATGCACCACAGGTTTTGCATAAGGCTAAATAAATCAAGCCTTCAGTGTTGCAGCTGGAAAAACTACTACTCTGAATCTGGTAATCTCTTTGTAAAATATGTACAGAATCTTGCCTGAGTATATAAGGACATTGTGCGCAAGACCCACATTTATAAGTTCCCAATTTCTTGCGTGAAACAATAGTACCATTGTACTCCAGTAGTTCCTTGAGATTTCTACCTTTTTTATATGTAAATCCTAAGGTGTTAGTGAACAAAGCATCCAACTCAGAATAACACCTGAATCTGCTCCAATGTTGGGTAATAATGTTTTTAACCCTGGATGTATTCTGGTTATAAAACATAACATAATTACCCCCAAAAATTCTGGAATTCTTTACTGGTGACATTAACCCTAGATGTTGTGTGTTACCCTGTGTATTTGTTGGTACTACCACACCTGTATCTCCTGTTCCCAAAATAGGGGTAAACCTGCCCGTTCTCCCATTTTTTACTTCCTCCAAGACTTCTTCAATTAAATAATTGGGATATTTTCTAGATATAAACATTTAGTTGACTCTCTGACTTTCTTGCTTGAAGTCCAAATACGAAGAGGTCATCCTACAACTATGGACAAATTGCCCCTTGCCAATACTTCTCTTCTGCTTAAACAGGTGGGAACTGGTGAGTACAGGTATGAATTAGAAAAACTTTCCTTTCTGTATACACTAGATGTAAACTGCTGCCCTAGGACGTCTTTTTTTAATAGTAACGTCCAAAAAATTCATGTGGTCATATGTAATGTGAGAAGAAAATTTCAAGAACTTGGTGGTATGGTTTAAGTAATTTATAAATTCTATTAACTTGTCCTCACTACCTTTCCAAAAAATGCAGATATCGTCCAGGTAACATTTGTAATATACCCAATGTTGTGCATATTCAGATTGGAACACAAACTTCTCTTCCCATACCATGAGCACAATGTTAGCATAGGTGGGGGGCACAGCTTGCCCCCATAGCCACTCCCTGGGTCTGTTTGAACAACTCACCCTCAAAAAATATAAAATTCTGTTCCAATAC
Source organism: Protopterus annectens (assembly GCF_019279795.1). NCBI lineage: Eukaryota > Metazoa > Chordata > Ceratodontiformes > Protopteridae > Protopterus > Protopterus annectens. The sequence goes on from NC_056726.1 coordinate 498,070,711, forward strand.
CAAATCCATCAACTCTGTATATAGCAAAACGGTATTATGGTCCAAGTTCCCATGTTGGTGAATGGCATCCTGGAACCATTCTGACCCTGTGGTATGTGCAATCACGTTAAATAAATCCTGAATATCAAGGGTTACAAATATTATGGAATCTGAGTACATGTTACTATTTATACTTCTCAAAAATTCCCAAGAGTCCTTGAGTATACCATTAGCCCAGACCCAAATATCCTTTAGTTTTATATCCAAAAATTTGACCAAGGGGAGTGTTTTGGAGCCATTGGCGGCCACAATGGGTCTCAGGGGTGGATCTTCCACACATTTATGTACCTTTGGAATCCCGAAGATCGCAGGGATACGGGGTTTATCCAAACTAAGATACCTAAAAGTCTCCTGCTTAATGAGGTTGTCATCCAACATATCTTGTAAAACCAAGTCAATTTTACGGTATGCTAAATTAATTTCATTCTTAGATACTCTGACATACCTAGTGGTATTATTAAGCATGTCCATCATCTTACTGGAATACAAAATACTATCCATGAAGACCACCCCTCCCCCTTTATCGTGGTTGCATTACCCTCAGGTATCTATTTTCTTGGATAGATTTAAGGAGTAACTTTTCTTCCCTGGTCATATTGTTCCTACCATTCCATCTACCCCTATAAACATTCCTGATTCTTCTTCAACCTTCCTTTCAAACTTTTTTAGCTGAGGGTGTATAGGGGGGTTTGTAGGTGCTGGGTCGCCTAATGTCACTATTAATTCCGCCATTCTGTTGCCCCTGAAACATAATGTCTAAATTCTTTTTCCACAGAAACATCCTCAAATCTATTAAACTGTCCACCAAATTACCCCCTGTAGAGTGAATAAATTTAAAACCCTTTGAAAAAGAAGAAAATGTTTCCTATCAATGTCCTCACTACTATAATTATAAATTTTAAAATCATGTAGGGTACGACATGGTCCATCCACAATAATATCCCCTGTAGACCACTGATCCAGAATGTTAACTTGTCCCCCTTCATGGCTACCACCCATAGTTATCTCATGCCGTTTGGGGGACCCCTGAGAAAATACTGTACAGGGGATTTGTGTCTTAACCTGTCTGATCTCCTAAGTTCAGGGAATTCGGTATGCTCCAAATCCTGATGTTCCCCTACCCCTGATTTACTGTGGGTCACTCCGTTTTCCAAGGAGTCCCAAGCATTGTATCCCCCTGGTAAAAAGGAATGAGTTCTGTGTTGTTGTACGGAATTCTCAAAAAAAATTTTCGACCAAATTTATCATTCTTAGGCTGCGGATATGCTCTTTTCTGTTTGTAATCCCTCAAATCCCTATCTATTTTACCACACTTCCTTTTAAAAATAACATGACATTTTTCTTCCACTTGTTGCTTAATGGTAAAGTATTTTCTCTTTTCATTCTCAATAGAAAACATAAGGTCATTAGTCACAATTTCATTAATATAGTCTATCTCCTGATATAATTGCCCCATAATCCTCTCATTTTCTTTAATAAGGGCTTTCATGACTTCGAAACCACTGCGATCAAACATGCTCAATAATTCTTCATGGAAGGGAGAACCTTCCACTACATTATTGGGAAACTTGTAAAAATGCAATCCTTTGGGTACTATACCCCTTTTAATACAATCATGCAAATAACAGTTATCAATACCTAAAGTTTTGTGCTTGTAAATTAAATCAGAAAGTTTTTTAATGTTGGCTCTGTATGAAATTTCACTGTCTTTCTCAACATTCCAATCATCAGACAGAAAGTTATTTTCAGTACCTTGATAACTGGAAAATGACTTGTAACTAACAAGCCATGAAGCCAGAGATGTAGTGTCTGCCCACTCATTAACTCCATTATCACCATTTTCAAAGGTATCAGCCGTTCCATCAGAAACATATCCCTGAACACAACGTTCCCCTGAAACGGAGTTTCATACTACCACTTACCTACTACCTCCTCTACTGTACGGTGCACCTCTACTTACTAATCCCTCATCAACTCTAAAAGCTAAACTCAAAACTTGTTCCAACAAAATTGAAAAATTTGCCTCTAACACAAAACATATTACCCACCACTGTACTGTTCTTCACTCCCTCAACTGGCTTGTACTGCCTCACCAAAGGCCTGGAATGCCTTACATTTGACTCTTAGAACTACAAAATTCCTGATGCTTTCAAAACCTCCCTAAAAACATTTTCACTTCCAGCTGGAAATGTACCTGCACCTGGTCCTCCTTCCTCAAATCATAATCATCCTCTACTTAACTTAGTCTTTCATATTGGACATGTAAAATACTTAATTCAAGGTGTGATGCCCTGCTACTGTAAGCTGAGTTATCTAAATTAATGCCAGGTGCAAGCTCCACTATTTCTTTTTTATGCATTGTGGAATCGTGTCATTTTGTAACTTCAATTCACCTGTTAGAAATATTATGCAATGTGCTGAATCTTGTCATTTTATCAACTCAATTTAAAATGCTTCACTTGGGTGTATATTGCTCTGTAATGAAATTACTCCAATTGTACTTATTTCACATCATAACTGCTCTACATATTCCAATAATGTACTCATGCCAAATGTATTTGCTGTATGTTTTGCGCTTGTTATGTATCTACTGTATGTCATTTTTGTTTCTTGTTACATGTGGAGCTTTTCTCCCCAGCCCCCTCCACTATATATATATATATATATATATATATATATATATATATATATATATAGGTCTATAAGGGAACAAGGGTATAACATGGTTAAGCTTGTATAGGCCTTAGGGCCAATAGCTTAGTAACCTCCTACGATCCTCTGCAGAGTCTGCCTTATCACTAGGTTTACAGTGGTGTTCCCTCACCTTTAGTATCTGTTTCTTAGCAGCAAAAGCAAAAGTCTACTTCAGGCTATTTGCATACCTTTGTTAGGCAGGATGTGCAGAATCACTGGGTTTGAGAAGGCCCAGACAGGTTGTCTCCCATGAACTTGGGAGGTGTGGCCTGTTTCATTCTTCTCCTCTCCCACTCCCAATTCCCCAACCACCTCCCAGAGCCACACATTTAATCCTACTCTCCTTCTACTTTTTAATGACATCACAAACCTGCTTAAAGATACAGCTGCATATAATTGACAATTTCCACACACTGACCCACCCCATACCATTCATCACAATAGTATTACCTGCTTAAAACCATATCGCTGCTCACTATCCTGTCTCGCAGAGCACTTATCTACACCTGACCCCACCCCCCAAAAAAAAAATAGGAATACGCTGCTCAACCAGAAGAACTAGCCAACTCCCACTACTGCTAAGGGTCTGAATATCCCTGCAGATACCTCTCAGACAAGATCTGCTCATCTCAATTATTTCACCTCTCAATAGAATAGAGTTTAAACTAAGAGAAGACTTTAGCAGAGCAAGAAAATACTGGCTAATGCCCAGCTGCTTTTAGGAGAACCAGCCATCTCTCACTACTGTAGGTGTCTGAATATCCCTCCCAGTTGCCTCTCAGGTAAGATTTGCCCATTCCACTTATTCCACCTCTTGGTAAAGCTTAAACCAAGAGTAGCCATTAATAGAACAAGAAAAAAATGACTTATAACTAACTGCTATTAGGTAAGTAAATAGAGCCAGTGTCTCCCATACCCAGTTGGTCTTACCCTAGTGCTAAACAATACATTACATGCACCGTTTTTGCTGCATCTTGTAATAGGTTACCCTGTCTTCCATTGAGCAGTTGTCCCCCTAGCTATTCTCCCTGGTCACAATGGAGACATATGCTGTATCTCAATCGATTTCTTCCTAAAATAAAGCAGCAACATAGCAAGCAGCCACCCTGTAACCAGTCTGATAAAACAACTCAAAATTTCAAAATATTTAACATTAGATTTTGATTACAGTGCTGCTAAACAAACAGATTTTTGTACATTACTGACTTCCGCGGTGGTGCAGCGGTAGCATTGTTACCTCACAGCAAGAGGTTCTCCCATTCGATTCTCGGCTGGAGTGCAGGGAGTGCCTTCTGTGTGGAGTCTGCATATCCTCCCCGAGGTTGGGTGGGCGTTCGAAAGACATGCGTAAATGGGCGTGCCTTTGTTGAAGGTTGAACATCGAGCTGGCACCTCAGCGTTTGTGAACATCTACTGCCAATCATTAGTGGACCAGAGTTCCGCTGTGGTGACCCCTAGCTGGGAAAAGCCGAAAGACAACAACAACCATAGCTCAAGCCCGGACTCTCTTCTTCGAGTACTAGCCCCACTGCACTCAACCGCACTAGAAAATCTTTTCCATTTGATAATATATGATTTTCTAGTAGCAGGCTTTCTTGTCTCCATTAGTGCCTGCTGCACATCTTCTGTAAACAGGTGCCTAAAAGGAATTAAGACCCTATCATCCAATGCAGTCAATTGAAGTAGACTGATGTTGGGGTTTATCAAACACATATGTTCTTATGTAAGTAGATCCAGTCTGTGAGGAAAGCTTATAGTAACTGTCCGTGACCATTTCCAAAAGAAGGGAGAACCACGGTTACCTGGGCCAGAAGGGAGTCACCACAATGATCTTGGGGATTCCTTCTAAATCTTCAGCAGTATTTCAGATATTAGTGAAAAGGGTGGAAAAGCAAACCAGATCATTATTGCCCAAAGAAAAGAAAAGGCATCTGTCTTCCAGGCTTTCTTGTATGTAGTCATGGAACAGAATCTTGCCAGTTGATTGTTCAGAGAGGAGGCTAAGAGGTCTACTTAAGGAACTCTCCTCTGATGCAAAGCAATCTAGCTTCCATTTGCGAGGGTCTCCCTGGTTCTGTTTAGCTTGTCTGCCACACGGGTTTACTCTGATGGAATGTAGGATTCCTGTAGAGTGAGACTGTGCTGTGAAGCTATATCCCAATCTAACATGGCTAGTCTACAAAGGGGGTACAACCTTTTCTCCCTTGTCTGTTGATGTACCACATGATTGTGGCATTGTCTGTAACCACTTGGAAGAGGTCCCAGGTACCAAAGACAGTTTTAGAGAGTTGAGTGCCTAGATCAGGATTGCATCTGTCCTTGTTGTCTCACACCCACTGCACTTTCTCTCTCCTGAAACTGCTTCCCAAGCAAAGTCCAAGGCGTCTGTGATGTCTGACTTCTTTGGAGCAGGGAGGGAAGGGGTAGACCTGGATATAAGGAAATCTTTTGTCTCCACCAAATGATTTCTTTTCTGACAAACCCCAGCACAGGGATTTTAAAATATAAAGGGTGATGGGGTGCTGAGATCAAAGATATTTCAGATACTACTGTATCTTTCTCAAATGAAGTCTTGCCAAGGGTATCATGAGAATCATGAATGCCACAAGACCCAAAATGCTGAGGTATTAAATCGCACTGACCCAAGTTTGAGTAGAAACCACAGATATAGATCTAGACATATATCTATTTTTTTTTTCCTATGGAAGAAAAGCTTTTTGAACTGAGGTGTCTAGCTGACATCCCAGGAACACAATACTGTGTGAAGAAGTCAAGAAAGATGTTGGAATGTTCTCTTGGAATCCCAGCTTGGGTAACAGATCTGCCACCCAAGGCAGAGATTGCTGACACACTGAAAAAGAATCTGCAAAGATAAGCGAGTCATCTAAATATGTGGCTACAACGGAAAAAAAAACACTTGTCCTGAAGGAACCAGCACACGGCGGAAACAATAATACGTCCTTTAATAAAAGTCACAACTCACAGCAAAAATTCATTTAAAAACCATACTAAAACTTATTACAAGAACACGGATCAAGCGCTTTCATCTACTCACATGTGGACTTCATCAGAATCAATTAATTAAATGAATCATCACTATTTAAACTCTTTTTGGTGCCATTTCTAAATAATAATTTAAAGAAATAAATCTCTACGTTTTGTAAAAAGAATGTTGCTTGTACATAAATTTATTATTGACATCTCTATTGCCAATTTAGTTAATACATGTCTATCCATAATATATAACCATATGTTTTAAAAATGTTTTAAAAACGTTCTTTCAAAAGTATCAACTGTCATAAAATACTACTATACAATAGAATGAATTGCTACCATTCTAAGGTACATTCCTTGTTAAATAAATTGTTCATTTTTAAAACCAATAACAAAGTTTTTCAGGTATTGGGTGAAAAATCTATATTTTCAACTAAAATTGGACCTAATTTAAAGTCAGTTCTGGAAAATAGAACTAAAAATCAAGGTGAACAGGGGAAGTTGAATGGCAGCAGACCTTGTGGTAGATGCCTCTATTGTTCATATATTTTACAGGACAATTCTATTTCCATTGACAATCAAAACAAGAATATTGTGTATTTGAGAAGGGGCAATTGCTTTTCGAGTAAGTTGGTATACATCGCTAGGTGTAATACCTGTACATCATTTTATATTGGAAAAACAGAGAGGCTATTCAAAACCAGAATATACGAACATTTATGACATAAAAAACAAAAAGGAAACCAATGCTTTGTACAAACATAGTACACAATGTGCTGGTTTCTGTGGATTTAAATTTGCCATTCTTGACCTTGTACATTTTGAAGTTAAGGGGGGAGATTGGCAAAATGTTCTAAATAAAAAAGAATTACTATGGCAATTAAGACTAGCTGCTAACTTCCCTCCGGGGTTAAATGACCATTTTAACTATCCTACCAATATTGAGAGAAAAGGCAGGACAGGTTTAAATGTACCACTATTCTACATTTTCTTATACAAAAACCTTCCTTGGGGTTGTTTTATATGTATGTGCAATACTGAGTACCTTGTTTGAACTTTTTATTTTTGCGACAGTTGTTGAATACATATCTATTAGTATCAGTACGATGTTTTAGTAGTGTTTTTAACAAGTATGTACTTAATATTTATGAAATTAATTGGATATGTATCAGTTAAATCACTGGGGGAAGGATGAATCAATCATTGTCAAGTTTATACTATTTAAACCCATTTCCTTTGAATTTTTTATTATTATGATGAAGTCAACTGGCACTGACGATAAGCGCTTAATTTTATCTGTAATAAACTATTTTCTGAGGACTCACAACATTAGTGCTCTTTTTTGGTTCAGATTATCAGATAACCACTGTTCAGTGGATAGAAAGGTTTGTTGGGTTAGGGTATGGAGTTCATATATATTGTCAGAAATGGAGATGAGGTCTGAGTTGTCGGCATACTGGATGTGGGAGGATTGATTACAAGATGTATAGAGATCATTGGTGAAGATATTGAACAGAAGGGGACCTAAGACGGAACCTTGTGGAACTCCAGTTAGAACAGGAATGAAAGAAGTGAAGGATGAGAGCCATTTAACAGATTGCTGTCGACAGGATAGGTAACTAGAGAGCCAGGCAAGGGAAGAGGAAGATAGGTTGAGATTAGTGAGTTTGGAAAGTAGTAAAGGGTGGGAGACTGTATCGAAGGCTTTGGAAAGGTCTAGGAAGAGGCAAGATATGAATTTATTGTTGTATAGGACCTCAGCAACAGTATGTGTGAAGGATAGGAGGGCAGTAGTTGTGCTGTGGTTAGGACGAAAGCCATGCTGAGTGGGAGAGAGAAGGTTATGCTGGAGGAGGTAGTTAAGAAGCTGTGAGTGAATGCATTTTTCAAGAATCTTAGAGAGGGGGGATAGAATGATGATAGGTCAGTAGTTTGATGGATCGGTAGAGTTGTCTCCTTTATGCAGGTGAATAGTGAAGAAGGGTTTCCAAAAGGTAAGAACAGTAGATTCTTGAATAGATCTGTTGATTAGAATAGATACAGGATAGGCAATGGATTCAGCAGCAAGTTTGAGGAAGGTAGGAGTTAGATTGTCAGTGGAGGGAGAATAAGGTTTGAGCCTAAGAAGAAGAGATCTAATATAGGAAAGTAGCTTACATCCTTCTAAGTTGGAAACTGCTGATTGAGGGCTCAGTGTCTGTTATTCTAAAAGTGTATTAGTTCTGGTTTAAGCACTTGGGCTTCAGGCCAGTTATTTTACATTAAGAGGGTTTGTGGTCTGCACTCCTGTGGGAGGAGAGGCTGGACTCTGCCCTTCTGAGTTGGGAATTTTTGGTTAAAGGCTTATAGTGCCTGCATATTTGAACTGTTTCTTACTGAAATTGGTACACCTTGTTTGCTGTAGCATATACTAGATCCAGGCCTGTTGAATCTAGCTTTGTTTGTATAACTTGAGCACTAATCCAGACATTCTTTAAAGTATTCAATTGTATTTATTACTGCTTGGTAGTAACTTGATTTAAGTGTAGCTATCATTCTAAGTCTTTTGGATTAAGAACTTGGGCTTCAGACCAGTTGTTTTACATTAGGAAGGTTTGTGGCCTGCACTGTGGTGGCAGGACAGGTAGCTTACATCCTTCTAAGTTGGGAACTGCTGATTGAGGGCTTGTTATTCTAAAAGTGTATTAGTTCTGGTTTAAGCACTTGGGCTTCAGGCCAGTTATTTTACATTAAGAAGGTCCATGGTCTGCACTCTTGTGGGAGGAGAGGCTGGACTCTGCCATTCTGAGCTGGGAATTTCTGGTTAAAGGCTTATAATGCCTGCATATTTGAACTGTTTCTTACTGAAATTGCTACACCTTGTTTGCTGTAGCATAGACTAGATCCAGGCCTGCTGAATCTAGCTTTGTTTGTATGTTTGTTGTTTGTTTGCTTGTTATTTCCCTGAAATGCTAATTCCACCTAAAACGCGGCTTTTCAGCGCTTCTGTGGATCCCTAGTGATATCTGCATTGCTTATACTGTACTTATTTCCTTGTTTCACTTGAAAGAAAGTTACTGTTTGTCGTTTTTGCATTTAAGTTACCTGTAACACATTGCATTTAAGTTACCCGGCACTTGCTCACTAAAGCAATTATATAAGTCAGCACTAAAAAATTAAAAGCACTACACCCTCACAAACTCCCCTTGAGTACCTTGTTCCCTATTGGCCCTTTTTTTCAATTATAAAGGAATTCCCAATATTATTCTAGCATGTCCAAAAGGTCAGTTGTCAATCTCCTCTCCGGTCCAGCTGGTGAATCTGGGAATCTTGAGGCAATGTTACAACTGCCTCATGTACACAGACAACCCTCTCCTCCTCCTCCCAACAAATTCCAACACATGTGAGAGATGCAACCATATAGCCAAAACTGGAGGCTAAGCTCTCTCAACTCAGTACTGGCGTAACCAGTCAGGAGGAGAAGGAAACCAAACTCACTACAATTCCAGTCTCACATAGACCTACCACGACAGCAAACCAAACACATAAACACACAAAAACATACTCGGAGGCTCTAAACAAAAATCTGCCTAAGCAGCAGAGACCTCCAAAGCAGACACCCAAGCAACCACTACCCCAAAACAAAACACGTGCAACACATAGCTCACAAAGCCAGTGTGTCAAACAGTCACAGCCCTTAAGGCTAAACACACCTGATACACTTGTAATAGGTGACTCTATCATCAGGCACACTGACGTCCCGCTCACCAGGCTGAACAAGAAGAAGGTCACGGTGAGCTGCCTGTCGGGCGCTAGGATCCGCCACATAACACAAGCACTCAGGTCACTCCAAGGCAAGTACAAATATGACTCAGTCATTGTCCATGCTGGTGTGAATGACCTGAGACGTACCTCCCTGGGCTACATGAAAAGCGACATAGAGGAGCTCTCTGAGCATGTAGCCCCGGCCGGTATGACCCTGACCTTGAGTAGCATCTTACCCTCACCAAGAATGATGCCACAATATGAAGACAAGATGATCAATTTCAACAACTGGCTTAAGTATTGGTGTCATTCAAAGGGGATACAATGCCTGTCAGCCTGGGATGACATGCTCGACAAGCCATGATGCTTCGCTAGGGACGGCTTGCACCTGTCACTCCTGGGCTTTCGGATATTGGCAAAAGCTCTTGCTACCCCCATAGTGCCTTTTTTAGGCAAGGCTCAAAAGACAAACCCACCTCCATAGGTATCACAAGGGATAAGAAACTAAGAGTAATGCTACTCAACGCCAGAAGTCTAAACCTCAAGATGCAAGCACTCGAAACTCTCCTTAGCATGGAGAACATTGATATCTGTGCAGTAACAGAAACCTGGTTCAAGGCTCCCGAGAGCACCCCAGCACTACCAGGTTATACCTCATACCATGCTTTTCGGCCCCAAAACTTGGACCAAACCACAAAAGGGGGGGGTATCAACATTTGTCAAAGATACCCACACCTCCAGGTTGTTGGCACAGCACGAAGCATCAGAGACTATCCATGTGCAACTAACAGTGGGTAAAACTGCCTTCCAGTTTATAGCCTGCTACAGACCACCCTCCCAGACCCAGGAACCCCACTTGGCCTTCCTGAGAACACTGGAAAATATGAAGGCCTCTCCAAACACCATTATATTGGGCGACTTCAACTACCCAAACATAGACTGGGAACATTACTCTAGCTCCAACACCCTAGCCCAAAGGTTCCTAGAATTTATAAACTCAAATGCTATGGAACAACTTGTTACCACTCCCACAAGAGGGGAAAACATACTGGACCTGATCATCAGCAACATGGGGACTCTATGCTCCAGACCAAAAGTGTATCCCTCACTGGTAAGATCAGACCATAAACTAATCTCACTGGATATTCACATCCCGACCCCATCCCCTGCCCCGAAAACCACAGTGAAAAACATCTCTAAAGCAAATTTCACACTCGTCAAAACCGAGGTGGAATCCTTCAAAGCCCCCGGGCCTGTGGAAAATACGGCCCAGACCGCAGAATCCTTTATAAACACATTTTATGAACACCTTCAGGAATCCATGGATCATGCAATCCCAAATAAAACCAAGACCCAATCCTCCAAAGGCAGACATCCTGTCTGGTGGACCCCAGCCATAAACAAACTATACAATAGAAGGAGGAAGCTACTACACGAAAAAGCAAAATTCCAAAAAGGGAAGGCATCTCTGATCAGTATCAGCAAAAAACTACGGGCACTCATAAAATCGTCTAAGGCCAGCTTTGAGAGAAAAATTGCACAGGACACTAAGGATAATCACAAGGCTTTCTTTAGTTATGTTAGGAACCTGAGTGGGAATTCCCAGATATGCTCAGAATTAGTCCAAAATGACAAAAAATACACCGAACCCACAGACATTGCCAACATCCTAGCTGACAGGTTCAGCGCAAACTTCCCCCACCCCTCCCCACCAAAAGGGCAAATATCTATCCCAGCAGAGTGCTACCCCCCTGGCATCTCAGATGCTCAGGTAAGAGCCCGCCCTCTCCAAAGCAAAAAACACAGCATCAATGGGACCAGTCGGTGTCCCAGGCTGCGTCCTATATGAACTCCAAGAAGAGCTAAACCCAAACCTAAAACTACTGTTCAATCTCAGCCTTACTACAGGATATGTACTCAAAGAGTGGCATACAGCAACAGTGGTCCCTCTCCACAAAGGTGGTGCCTCAACGGATCCTGGAAACTATCGCCCCATAAGCCTGACTAGTTTGGTCTGCAAAGCTATGGAAAGGATCATCATGGACCTCATAAATAAAGATATTGGGGACCTACAGACACTGGATCCTACCCAGTTCGGCTTTGTTAAGGGCAGATTCTGCCTCTTAAACCTGGTCGATTTCTTTGAAACAGTCACCAAGGCCATTGACGAGGGGAAGGTGGTCCACACAGCCTACCTGGACCTCACAAAAGCCTTCGATACAATACCCCACTCGGGCATTATAGATAAGCTCACCATCTTAAATATAAACCCCTATGTCACTAGATGGGTTGCAAACTGGCTCAAGGACAGAACCCACATGGTTAGAATTGCTGGAGCCATGTCAGACTCCAAACCAGTTACAAGAGGCGTCCCACAAGGCTCAGTCCTGGGACCTCTCTTGTTTGGTATATATTTCTCAGAGGTACAGGCCAACATGGAAGGACTGTGGCTGACCAAGTTCGCAGATGACTGCAAACTGGGCGCCATAATAGACTCTCCAGCCGACACAAGCATCCTCCAAAAGGGCCTCATAGAAACAGACAACTGGTGCCAGAGCCATGGCCTCAAGCTAAACGCCAAAAAGTGTATAGTCATCCTCTTTGGCAAAAACAAAGTGCCCACAAATTACCACATAGGTGGTAATCCATTAAGTATAGAAGAAGTAATTAGGGACCTGGGGACCCAAGTTGATAGCAATCTCTCATTTGACAACCACATGGCCAAAGTGGTTAGAAAAACATTTTATATAGCCCACTTAATCATGAAGGAATTCACATCTAGATCAGGGGAGGTCATTGTGCCTCTTTACTCATCCCTCATCAGGCCCATAATTGAGTACAATGCCCCTTTTGGGATGTACCTTACCAGACACCTGCAGCAACTGGAAAGACCCCAAAAGTACCTCACCAAGAGGATCAAAGGGCTCAAACAGATGCCATATGCTGCCCGGTTAAAGAAACTCCAGCTCTACTCAGTGGCATACTGCCTGCTCAGAGGCGATCTGTGCCTGACGTATAAAGCTATGTCCAACCCGGAATTAATGGACATGCTGCACCTCAGAAAATCCAAATCCCATCGAGCTATGCGCTCGAGAGACATGAACCTCAGCACTGAAATAAATAGGACATGCTGGAGGGACAGATTCATAACCCAGAGGCTCCCTTCACTCTGGAATAAAATCCCAGTCCCAGTCCAGGTTAGGCAGAGTCCCTCATTAACTCTCTTCAAGAGGAATCTTGATGAGTGGATGGGAGATCGTAGGTTTACCCCGGGTATCACTTATGTGTCACTGTTAGACAGAGGCACAGTATACTAACCTCGAAAAAGGGCATAGCAAAATTAATTTAAAATGGGTGGCGAAAGCCAAACACACTTTGGATAGGCTTATAAATGCCCTGGGGCAGATAGCCTAGTATGAACCTATGAAGTAAAGACAGGGTGGAAGGAGAAAAGATTTGTGTTTGGAGGACTGGAAGGTGTTGGCAGAGAGATTTTGCTACAGTTGGAAGGTAAGAGTGTTTGGATGGTGTCAATAAAGTGTTTGTTGAGGAGTGTAACAGTTTCTTGGGGGGATGTATTGGGATATGGGCAGGGGTATGAGGGACAGCCAGGAGAGAGAATCTTGTTAAGGGTAGACCAGAATCTCTGAGGGCTGGATATGCAATTTAGTTGAGCAGAGTGATAGTAGAACTTTTTGTCTTTATTTGTTTATTTCTTTGTAAGATTCATTAGATGTCTATATTTGTGAAAAAGGAGAAGTTATTTTGTTTTTGTCCATGCTTTCCAAGCACCATCTCTTCTATGCATAAGGGACCTAGTTTCCTTGGAAAGCCAGGGAGCATAATTTGATTTTATCCTAATCTTTCTTGAGGAAGCAAGGGAGTTTAAGGTATTCAGGAAGATGCTATTGAACAAACTGAGTCATTGAGAGGGATTTGTCTAAGAATGGACCAGTCAGTACTGGAAAGAATGGAGTTGAACTGGTAGATGCTGAAGTCAGAGATTTTACGGCGGTCTTTGTAAAGGTGGGGTTTGGGAGGTTGGGTGGAGTGTCTTAGCACAGAGGTGGGGAGGTGATCACTAAGGGAGTCAGGTAAGGCAGTGGGGTTATGGTAGTGGTAGGGGGAGTTAGTGAGGATCCAGTCAATAGTGGAGCTGGGTGATGGGTTTTTATGGAGGTGGGTGGGGGAGGATATCAGTTGATGGAAGCCGTGTAGGTTGATACTGAGTTGTGGAGAGTCAGTTGTAAGTTTGGACCAGTCTAACTTAATATCTCTTAAGATGATGGTTTCATAAGGCATATTAAGGGAAAACCAGGATAGGATATTCTCTAGGATGGGCAAATTATTCCCAGGGAGGATATAGATGGAGGCAACAGTAAATGGATTAAGGTGGCAGTATAGGATAAGTTCAGCTGGGTGGAAGTCAGGGATAGGTGAGGTGAAAGGTGAGAGTTTGAGACTATTTGAGTAGAGGATAGCGAAGCTCCTGCCTTTTTTTGGGAGTCTGTCTGAGCAGAAGATGCTATAGCCAGGGGGGAGTATTTTGTTGTTAGTGATATGAGGCTTGAGCCAGGTTTCACATAAGCAGAGGATGTGGGGAGTGGTATGGGCTATCCAGGTGTGCAGTGCTGTTATTTTATTGGTTAGACTCTGGCTATTTAGACAGACTATAGACAGGTGCTTGGATAAGGATGAATGTGGTGTATGAGGCTGTGAAGTGTGTGAAGAGGGGGAGGTAGATGTAGGTTTGGGGGGGGTATATGGCTGAAAGGAATGGGAGGGGGGCCTGGATTGGGGTAGATGTCCCCAGAGATAAGAAGGCTTTTTGTCAGAAGAGATTGTATAGAAAAAGGTAAATGAAGTTTGTATGGCTTTGGTTTAAAGTTGTTGGTAGGTGGGAGTATTTGAAGTTGAGGTAGTTTATGAAGTCATGTGGTGGAGAGGTTAAATGGAGTTGGGCAGATAAAAAAGCAGGATGTTGTTCGATGAATGTTATAGGTGTAGGATGTAGAAGAGTATGAATGTGGGTGGGGAAGGTGGAAGTGATAGGAGGCAAAGGTAGAAAGAAATATGAGGAGTGCAGTGGAAATGAGAAGGTGTAGTATATTAGGGTGTAGGTGTAGATTATAGGGTGGGTATAGTAGTGAAAAAGTAGGAAGTCTAGAAGGCTAAGTATGGTAGATGTGATAGTGGGAGTGATTATGGCAGGAAGCTGGTGGCAAGAAGATGATGCGAGAGGAATGGGAGGGAGTGGTTGCTATAAAGAAAACTGTAATGGGGGTGGTTGGGAATGGGGGTAGGGGAGCGGAGAGAGCCCGAGCGGGGCTACACCGGGCCACGAGCAGCAGAGAATATGATGAAAAAAAAAACAATCAGTAACAGTTCTCAAAGAAGGATATAAATGAGCTGAGAATGTAGGTAAGTCAATGCAGCGCTACCCATGTACAATATCGGGAAGTGTAAGGCTGTGAATTAGAAATGTGGAAAAGATGGAGATCTTGCAATAGAAAGACAAAAGAAAAAACACAAGGAAAATGCAGGGGTTATGGAGAGTGAAGGCTGTAGAACAGGGACTCAAAAGGTGGGTAGAAATTAGAGACAATAAATGATTACTGGCTGGAAAAAAGTTTAGAGAAAAGATAACAGCAGAAAGAAAGTGGGATGGATGGGACTGAGGGGCACTTCCAAGAGCAAGGCTGGTGATTAGAGGAGGAATAAATAGCAGGAGAAAGAAATGGGCTATGAGAGACAGGTTATTTAGAAAGTTAAGAGAAATGGCTGGCGTCCCTAATATTGCACACGTATCCCTCCAGATTGAGGCCTAATACAGTGTAAGAAATAAAACTAATGCACAACTAACATCCAGGTGACCAAAACAGGCTTACACATACTTCTAGTAAATTAGCTGTTTTGCTAGCTGGATGGTGAAAACAGTAGCCGCAAAAGACCCGAGGCACTGCTGTACTGTAACAGGGATGTCTGGCCTCCAGGACTGATTACTGGCAACAAGGGCGAGAGCTTTGGGGTTCTATTAAATTAGCTGTTTTGCAAATTGGATGGTGACAATAGTAGCTGTAAAAGACCCAAGACATTGCTGTACTGTAACAGGGATGTCTGGCCTCCAGGACTGATTACTGGCAACAAGGGCGGGAGCTTTGGGGTTGGACAGGATCGGGAACTCTTCAGACTGAATTTCAGGGTCAGAAAGTAAGGAAATGTTTTTCCTTTACTTCACACCAAAGACAATGTGAGCAGAAAAAGCAGAAATGAACTCCCTAGCAAATTCCAATAGGTCTACACTCTCCATGGAAACAGAAACAGAATAAGCTATATTTCTTTTCTTTTTCTTAGGAAATTCCCTTGGAAAATGAATGACCTAAGGCAGGCACATATTTCTGGGATACAGGCTCATTCCTCCAGTTTTTAGGTAGAACACTTAGCTCTTCTCCCAAGATGAGCAAATCTGGTTCTCCCTTGCCCAATGAGGGCATCTCTATACCACAGATATGTCGAGCCCCAGGTCTGCAGTGGCTATAGGTGTTAGGTGTTGCACCAAAGGGACTGGGGGAAAAAGATGAGTAATCTGAGGAATCAAAATTGGACAAAGAAGAGTCACCTACCAGTAGCTAAGGCACATCTGGAGAAGAACCACAAGAAGAAAAAATTGCCAAAAGGTCTTAGGACGTGGCGTTACCCTACAGGTTTAATTACTGGTTCTGACTTTCATAAAGATTTGCTGGGACTTTTTGACAGATGTGGATTCGAGTACATGCAAATGGTTATTGAACATAATAATAAAACAATTGATTCTCTGAATATTGAAGTGACATCATTAGATGAATTGATTGTACAAAACCCTGCCTTTTCGAATAACAGATTTGAGTATTGTTGCATTTTTCGGAGTATTGACGAACAAATGCTTACAATTAAAAATAGAAAAATTAAAAAATTGGCCAGGGATGAGAAAGAATATGCAGATAATTCAGCTTATCCCCGACCTCCCTCTTCACAAATCTGGCAACAAAACAAAAGAGTTGGTGAACAACATGGGAATGATGTTAGGATGGTTAATGAGGTGTCAGAGCTGGACACTTTTGAGGACGATTTATTAGGCAAAGAACAATACCCACCAGTGAGATGCTTGGAGCGATTAATGAACCAGCAGAGACACCAACAACAACACAGGTGCCAGTACAACAATTTTCGAGGGAGGAAGGGGGGAATGATAATGAACTACAGCAGGGACATGAACAAAAATGCTCAGAGGGGGAGATAGATATAGTTTCATCTGAGGCTATCATCCTGGAGAATAACAATGTCTGTTTCTTGCCCCCATTAACAATGAACTTTAACTCTGGAAAAGATTTTAAAGTATAGAACTATTCTGATTTGTGCCTTAATGAGACTGTGTGTTTTATTTTTGCAAAAGGTTTTACATTTCTATTGGATAAATCTATGAATCTGGTTCATACTCTGATGGATTTAAAGCAATATGTCAGAAAGTTAAACCTGAATGTTATGTTTAAGAATGTTGAATTGCTTAAAGGCCCATTCAGAATCTCGAGCACATTTAATCTGCCCATTCACCCTACTTTGTCCTTATTCAAAAGAGTTTGCGAGCTTGATATACAAAATCTTAATAAGGTTAATAACAATAAATCTGGTTTCAATAAAGTATATGGTAACCTGAACGAAGATGAAGAATTTGAACTTTCTTTCTTAATTGAAAATAATTGTGTCAGGATTATGAAACCAGATAAGGGGGGTGGTGTAGTGATTATGAATTTGGTTGATTATAATAATAAAATGCTGGACATTTTGAATTCTAATACTTATACTAAGAGCTCCCTTAATTAAATAAATGGCGCTTATAAGAGAATAAAAGTGTTTATTCAGGATATGTTCATTGATGGCTTGATTTCCATCAATGAATTATATTATCTTTCTGTTGAATATCCAGTGATTCCAACCATATTTGGAGCCCCAAACATTCATAAAAATGTCCACCAACCACCTATGAGGCCAATTGCTGATGCTCGGGGTTCCATTACTTATCCTTTGGCCAAATATTTAGATAAAGCACTGAGTGCATTTGTATGGAATGAACCCAATATCCGTCTTGATTCATGGGACTTTCTGAAGAAAATTGATGTAATGGAATACAAAAATGACTATTTATTTATTACTATAGATGTCATAAATTTGTATAGTGTTATCCCCCATGAGATAGGATTACAATGGTTTTGTGAATATCTCCAGAGTAAGAATATAGAACAGGACAAAGTTAATTTATATGAACAAATGATGGACATGGTTTTAAGGAATAATTTCATCTTATTTGAAGGTGAATATTATTTGCAAAATGAGGGGGTTACAATGGGTTCTGCATGTGGTGGGTTATATGCCAATATTGTCATGATGGAATGGGAGAAACAGTTCCTATTCCCATCCCATTACTTCTCATTTTGTAAAAGTTATGTCCGTTATTTGGACGATATATTTATCTTATGGGAAGGACCAAAAGACCTGAATGATACCTTTATAACATTTATTAATGGTACCACTACTTTTTTGAAATTTACACATTCTATTGGTAGTGACAGTATTTCTTACTTGGACATTTTGTTAATGAAAAGTGAGACACTAAATGGTTTTGTGGCTAGAATATACCGCAAGAGTACATACTCAAATAGCTTCTTACATTTTAATAGTTGTCATCCATTTCATCAGAAATGGGCAGTAGTCAAGGGGCAATTTGTCCGTGCAGCCCGTATGACAACTGAGTGGACTACTTTTTTGGAAGAGTGTAACATTCTTAAACAGATGTTTATTATGAGAAATTACCCAATTAAATGAATTGACCAACTAATGGATGAAGTTATTAATAAAAGGCAGAGGGGTTGCTTTGTACCTATTTTGAAAATTAAAAGTACAGCTAGCGTTGAACCTGTTATGACTGAGATTTTGGATGCACACTGTTCAGGTACTAATAATTTCATTAATATGAATATTGCTGCGAAAGATACAACTTACCAAAATAGTTTTTTAACTACTTTTAATAGGGATGCATATAACATCAGGGATATTTTAAAAAAGAATTGGGAATTTATACATAATGATAAAGACATGGTAAACATTCTTAGAGAGGTCCCGAGATGCATATATACGAAAGGTCATTGTTTGAAAAATATGTTTGAACATTAGAGATTTAATCGTAATAAGGGATACATGCACAAATGTGGGAGGTGTAAATTTTGTAGTAGTATTCTCGAAGCCCAAGTAGTAGAAGTTAATGGTATGAACATTTGGATTAATAGGAAATTTTCTTGCAATACAGAGAGAGTAGTTTACTGTGCCCTTTGTTCTTTTTGCCCATGTTTCTAAACTGGCAAAACCGAGCGCAAATTGAATAACAGAATAGGAGAACATCTGAGGGATATACGTGATGGCCATGAACATAATGCATTAGCTAAACACGTTAAATTACATTCTGAACATAATTTTAAATTCTTTGTATTGGAGAATTTAATTAATTCCCCTAGAGGAGGGGCTTGACCATTAGAAAAAATGGAATTAGCTTGGCAGTTACAGCTTAATTCTGCATGTATGCCAGGCTTGAATGACCTCATATCTATTAGTAGCCTACTTAAGATAAAAGCACTTGGAAGACACTAACCAGGTGTGTGTGTGTGTATTTATGTATGTATGTATGTATGTATATATGTATATATATATATATATATATATATATATATATATATATATATATATATATTATTTATTATATATTTTTGATATATTACCTGGTTTGATAGGTATATATTATGTGTCTATTAATATGTATTAATGATTATTCATATTAGATATGTATATTTCATCAAGTTTGGTATTCTATTTATTCTACTGATTATATGACTGATGACATTGAAGGCTTTTTACATGCACATTATTTTATACAGTGAAGAATATTCCATGTCTATTTTTAATTCTTATATTTCCTTTAATGTTAGCCTAATAATTTCCTGGTCATGTTTTATATTACCTTATTATATTTTTTATGTTATAATACATATTAGAATTTTTAGATACACTGCTGCCTTAAAATCAGCATTACGAATTAACAGGAAATGAGGTAATCTGGCAGGAACACTGTTGTGTATTTAAACGTAGTTTGCATGAAGATATTTTGTCTGATGAAGTCTCTTGGATTGAATAATTGCGAGACAAAAGCGCTAACTTTTTATTGATTTTTATGAATAAATATTGTGTTTATACGTTTAGTGTACATTTTATTGCACCTGCTAGTGGATTCCTTTCACATCTGAAGAAGGACTGATGGCCAAAGACTCTGACTACTTTTTTCTTCTTGCAGAGAGGGAATGAAAAACTGCAGAGAACAGTAACTGCTCCATATATACAGCCAAGTACGAAGAACTGAAGCTGGGAAGTGGAGTATGAAGGAGTCAGTACAGTCAAAAGCAAGTTCATGTAAAAAAACACCGACAGTCTGCACAACCACACAAGTCCTGCACCTATAAACAAAAACTTACCTATCTCAATCCATATGTTACTTCATGTATGAAACACTAGTTAAGCATCAGAACACATGTCAGGGTAGAGTGTTACCTGTTTATCCAAAAGGGGTTAGTGGTGTTGACCCTGAAGGGTATCTGTACTGGGGCCACTTCATTTTGGACTATTCTTCTCGGATATATTAACCCAGGAAATTTATGCTATGGATAATAAATATGCTGATGACTACTGTGGCATTCTCTTTTGGTTATACACGCAGAAACGTTCTCTAAACACCAGCCTATAGTATAAACACGGCTTATTTACAGTGATTAATGGAAAATACTGAAGTCTTGCAAAATGGTGAACAGCAGAAAATAGTCTTAATTCAATAAGTGAACTCACAGACCACAAGCCCATATGCAGTTTTCATTATTTCTGGTATAATCCAACACTACTTATAACAGATGATAGTTTTCTCTTGATCTCATAAGCAAGACAAATTATAGTCTTCACCATAAACATGGTCACATCCAGCAGCAAACATTATACTACAGGGATAGCTTTAAGCTTGGATCCTCCCTTCAAGGTTAACTTTCTTGGAGATTCCCTGACACACTGCTTTCTTGATCCAGGATTCACAAATCAGATTCTGCTTGCTTCTCTGTCCATTATATCACCCAATAGTCACCTGCTCCTTGTCTAGACTAGCTTGCCTGCTCTTACGGTTATAGTGTTCTCTAAGCTTAACAGCCACCACTATGCCACACTACAAAGAAGTATAACAATTATTTTTTATAAACGATGACAACGTTTTTCAAAATGGACTACAAATATAATACATATGTGTGCAGTAGTACTAACTCCATTGTTGATGTCAGTAAAAGAAGCATTATGGCACATGGCAAAAAAACACACAAATTATAACTGCAAAATAAATGACCAAGTTCTAAAAACATATCATCATCTTCAAAGATCTATGGGCAACAATAAACAACAATTTAAACTTGGATAAGTATGTATCTACTAAGGTCAGAAAAGCATATTATACAGCCCACTTAATTATAAATGGCTTAGCTAGCCTCAGTGAAAGTCATAAAAGCATATTCTGTAGCCCATGTAATTATAAAGGGGTTATCTAATCTCAATGAACTGGCCCATTACTGAACACAATACTATGTTTTGTAGCCTTCAAACAAGCCACCTTGATGTAAACAAGGACAAGGGGAACAGGCACCCCTGGTGTAAGTGGACCATCTTAGTTTCCATTCACACCTCCTTCAGAGTTTAGGAGGGTGGCAGGGTAGTCTCTGATACAGGCATCAAAGGTAAGGATGCCAAAACAGCAGCTCTAGTTCACCTTGTAAGGTGGAGGGCCCAAAACAGTGGGAACAAGATCTCCAAGCCCAAACAAACAGCCACTCTGCCCCATGTGGGGACCTCCAAAGGCCCCAGACAATAGAGAAGCTGGCATTAAGCTATTAGAAATAATGAAAAATAAAATGAACAAACAGAATGATTCCTTTGAGGACAGCATGTACCCCACAGCAGCCAGTCTAAGCTGCTGCTGCTGTAGATGATCCACAGAAAATCAGCATGGAAGCCTCCCATGGCCTGATCAGGGTGACTACTGCTTGGAGTGATTAAGAGACATGGGGATGTGGACTAAAGCACCAAGCTATTGTCCAAAAGAAACCCCTGGGGGTAGACACCAAGAAAAAACAAAGAAGGGAAGAAGGGACTATGGATGGCAGAGAAGGGTTCTGGCTGGGTAGATGTGAGGAGACCTCTCCATACCCCACAAAACAAAGGAAACTGGTTGCACTGAGGAAGATTATACAGGGGACCCAGAAGATACAGGGAAAAAAAGGTCTCAGCTTTGGTAGACCCAGTAATCACTCATCATGGGCTCCCAGCAAAGGCAGTGAGAGATAGGGCCTCTTCTGAAGGCAACCTAGTGGACCACCGAGCAAGGTCACAATGACATAGGAGCAGCTTAAAAAGGCAACTGGGGATCTGAAATTGTCTGTTATTCCCAATTTTCCACTTATATTAGCACAAACATAAAAAGCAGGGAAGCATACCATACAAGATGCAAGAAGACTGTATCCTACTTTACAAGCAGTTAGCAGGGAAAAACTCCTGGACAAATAATCTGTTTTAGTCAAAGTGAGCATCAGGGGAAGGGTATGTGAACTCTCACCCCAGATGACCTAAGCCAAACCATTTTATGCAAGTACACCAAGATGTCACTGTCTTACTCAGACTGCCAATGCATCTATCAGTCAAATATCCAGGAGGGACACCACCAAAGATAGTGGGAACAGGGAAAGAACAGCCCAGACCCAAAATCCAGAGCAGAAATTAAAGTCTCCTAATCCCAATGCAACAAGAAAGGACTGAAATTTGGACAAGTAGTAAGGATAGTGAAAGGGTCTTAGCAGTACTTTCTTTTACCACTCCAGGCTATTTTAGAAAGTTACTATAATGCAGACGTTTCAGTATATTCATTGCTGCAATCACGAATGAAATATACTGTCCAGAGGTAACCCAACTTGCTAGTCCAACTTCCAGAGCTACACTTTCTCTTAAGGCTTTGTTCACCTTATGCTCACTGTCACATAAGGACACTGGTGATACAAGAGGGATGGTGACCGACGCAGCCTTCACAACCAAGAGAAGACCCTAAGTCGACCAGGACAGGCAATCACCAGTACCATTTGTCCACTCCAGAGGTCCTCAGTTTCTCTGGGAAACATGACAAAGTCAATGCGGGTGAGGGACTTGGTGGGTATATGACAGTAAAGGTGAAGAGACAAGCAAATGAGTAGCCATCTCAAAAAGTACAGTTTTGTACCTACCATAAATATAGATGTTCGAGTGCTAATACAGCTGCAGTAATCACATATGGGTTCTCTGCCGTCAGGCGGTCCCTCGGCCGGCCGAATTCCAAAGTCTTGGTCCGGCGTCGGTTGTTGTCGCTTTCTTTCCTGACGTCAGTGCGACAGGGGTATATAAGACACAGCCGACGCCATATTCTTCAGTCTTTTCTTGCCCCAGATGTCAGGTGCCCCCAGAAGGAAGGCAATACATAAATTATATATGAAAATATATTCAAGCAATGCAATGTAATCAAAAAACAATAGTTGCAAGCAAATACACCATAGGAGGATAACCCAAATTAGGTTGTAAGAGGAGGTGTTAGCCACTAGTCCTTTACCAAGAGGGGAAGGAGGGAAGGAAACCTGTACTGCAGCTGTATTAGCACTCGAACATCTACATTTATGGTAGGTACAAAACTGTACTATGTTCATCGTGCATACAGCTGCAGTAATCACATATGGGTAGAATCCCAAAGCTACGCACAGGGTGGTAGGCACTAGGTGGAACTGGGATGAGCCAGAATGTCCTGCAATACAGCAGTGGCAAAGCCTGCTCTAGTTTTGGAATATAAAGGCAGGTGGTAGTGTTTTGTGAAGGTATGCACAGAACTCCAAGTGGCTGCCTCCAAAATATCTTTGGTAGGAACTCCTCTGAGGAAGGCTGTAGAGGAAGCTGTGGCCCTGGTGGAGTGGGGTCTGATGCCTGTAGGGACAGATTTCCCATGATAGGAGTAACAAAACCATATGCAGTGGCCTATCCATTTTGAAATTGTCTGTTTGGTCACTGGCTTCCCTTAAGCTCCTACAGCATAGGACACAAAAAGTTGTTGTGATTTCCTAAAAGGCTTTGTTCTGTCCAAGTAATAACGTAGCTGTCTATGGATGTCTAAAGAGTGCAGCAGCCTTTCCCCTTTGTTTTGAGGATTGGGGTTAAAGGTAGGCAAGTGTATGGCTTGATTTAAAGCTACCCTGGATACCACTTTAGGCATAAATGATGGGTTGGTTCGAAGGGAAACCCTGTCCTGATGGAAAATTAGGAAGGGCTGCACAGCCATGAGGGCTTGCAGTTCCGAAACCCTACGAGCTGAGGTAATGACCAGAAGGAAGGCTGTTTTCCAGGACAAATATTGCAAATCTGTTGAGGCAGCTGGTTCAAAGGGAGGCAATGTTAATTTTTCTAGAATATAATTGAGATCCCAGGCTGGGACTGGTTGTTTCCTTGGTGGTCTTATATTCTTAGCCCCTCTGAGGAACTGTCTTAAGAGTGGGTGAGAGAATAAGGGTGGATCCGTGTTGAATTCTGCAGAAATGGCTGAGGCATGGATTTTTATGGAGGAAAATGAGAGCCCACTGTTCAGCAGCTCAGCTAGATACTGTAATACCTGAGGCAAATTTAGTTTTGTAGGGTCCTGGCCTTTTTTCTCATTCCAAGAGCAAAACTGCTTCCATTTTGCTGAGTAAGACTTTCTAGTAGATGGCCTTCTGGCCTCCAAAATGACATCCTGTACCTCTTTGGAGAGTAAGGTCTGTTGAGGTGTTAAGGAATTTTCCATGCAGCGAGATTGAGTGTTTTCAGCTGACTGTGAACAGTTTTGTAGTTGTGCTGAGTCAGCAGAAGAGGCATTAGAGGTAGAGACCAGGGAGGAGTATGCGTTAGGCTCCTCAGAAGTGGGTACCAGTGCTGTCTTGGCCAGTCTGGAGCAATCGGTATCATCTTAGGTCTGTCTGCTCCTGCTTTCAAGAGCACCTTGGGCAGAAGAGGCAGAGGTGGGAAAGGGTACACTGTCCATGCTGTCCAACTGAATGAAAAGGCGTCCGCTCTCCAGGCCTTTGGATGGAAGGTCCTTGAACAAAACTTTTCCAATTGATGATTCCTGTGGGAGGCGAAGAGGTCTATGTCTGGCCTTCCCCACGCTTGGATTATCTGTGTAAACACCTGAGGATGCAACTTCCATTCGTGCGGATCTGTCATACTTCTGCTTAGACTGTCTGCCAGCGTGTTTTCCAAGCCTGGCAAGTACTGTGCTTGAAGTTCCATTTGCCATTCCAGAGCCAAGTTCCAAAGTGTCATGGCGAGTCTGCACAGGGGGTATGAATGTGTTCCTCCTTGTTTGTTTATGTACCACATTACTGTGGTGTTGTCTGTTCTTATTAATAATTGTCCTGGATGCAGGAGGTCCTTGAATGCTGTAATTGCATTTATCACTGCTAGCATTTCTTTTTGGTTGATGTGAAGGTGCTTTTCCTTTTGGGACCATTTGCCCTGAATGCACCTGTCTGTCATGTCGCCCCAGGCATAATCTGAGGCGTCTGTTGTGATGACTTGATTTGCTTGAGGCTTGCAGAATGGGAGACCTGTGTTTGTTTGACATGCTTGGGCCCACCATAGAAATTCCTTTTGCAAACATGGAATTATTGGTATTATTGTTTCCAAATTGTGGCTGTGCTGAGACCATAGGTTTTTTAGGTACCATTGAAGTTTTCTCATATGCAACTTTGCACATGGGATTAAAAGAATGCAAGATGCCATGAAGCCCAGAGCCTGCAGGATTTTCCTTGCAGTAAGCCTGGTACAATTTGCTAGTATTTTGAAGTACTGAGTTAATTGCCCCTGTTTTTCTGGCGTAAGGTAGGCCATCTGGGTGTTTGTGTCCAAGTTGGCACCCAGGAAAGTTATTTTCTGAGATGGTGTTAGCCTGGATTTCTCTTTGTTGATTGTGTATCCCAGAGAATTCAGTAACTGTATTGCATAAGCCAGATGTTCCAGACGTTTGTGCTTGCTGTCCGCTTGGATCAGGCAGTCGTCAAAATAAGGGTAAATTTGTATCCCTTGAAGTCTGCAGTAGGCGATTACTGATGCCAGGCATTTCGTGAATACTCTGGGTGCAGTAGATAAGCCAAAGGGCAATGCAGAGAATTGATAGTGGATTGAACCTGCAAGAAATCTGAGGTATCTTCTGCAGCTTTATCTGATTGGGACATGCAGGTATGCCTCCTTGAGGTCCAATGTCACCAGCCAAAACCCCTTGCCCAGCATGGGAAGAAGCTACTGTAATGTGAGCATCTTGAATTTTGGTACGAGTAGAAATGTATTTAGGATGGATAAGTCCAAAATGAGTCTCCAGTCGGTTCCTTTCCTTGGTACCAGGAATAGTCTGGAATAAAAACCTTGACCTTGTTCGTGAGTAGGTACCTCTTGAATAGCTTTCATGTCCATGAGTTTTGAAATTTGTATTTGTGCCTCTGCCCTTTGATTATGTGGCAGGTTTGGCATGCCTATCATTTTTGGAAGAGTGTGAAAATGAAATCTGTAGCCTCTGTTTATAATGTCCAGGATACATTTGTCTGTTGTGATAATATGCCAATTTTTTGTAAATAATGCCAGCTTTCCTCCCAAGGGAGCTGCCAGCTGAGACTTGCTTGGCATGAAAAGGAGGAAGTCATTGGGTTTGTTTTCTGTATTGTTGTGCACTGTCCTCGCCACCTCTTGGTGCTGGAGTTTGCCATTGTCTGCCTCTATATGATCCTTGAGATTGTCCTTTGCCCCTTGTGCGCCTGTATCTGCCTCTTTGGGGCTTGTCCGTGGCTGGAAAGGACAAGTTTTTAGAAGGCCAATTTCTGCTAAAACGAGGTGGTTGTACCTGTAGAAAAGCCTTGACAGTTTGCATAGATTTAGCTTTTTCTTCCATTTTACGTAGTATCTCCTCAGCATTAGTACCAAATAGTACATCCTTTTGTAAAGGAGCATCTAGTAGTTTAGCTTTAACATGATCAGGCAGGCTTTGTTCCCTAAGCCAAGCATGTCTACGAATGACTGATCCTGTAACAGCAGCTCTACTTGAGGCCTCTAAGGCATCATAGCCACATTGTAAGGTGTGTTTACCCACTTGTTCTGCACTATGCATCATATCCTGCAATTCCTTCAAATCTGGTTGTTCAGGTTGAGACATTTTATTTCTTAATTGAGATAACAGAAACCGCTGGTATTTAAGCATATGGAACTGACAATTTAAGGCCCTCATGGCTATGGTGGCCGAGGTGTATACCTTTTCCCCCCACCTTTCTAAGGATCTAGATTCTCTTTCGGAAGGTAGTGGATTCTTGGCAGTAGAGGCCTTCATTCCCTTGAAGCCTTGAGAAATAGTTTCAGGGTCAGCATTATGGCTTTTAAAAAGAAATTGGTGAGAGTTAGGAACTCTGTAGTACCTATCAGGTTTGACTGGAGCAGGAGGCAGGGAATCCGGACTAAGACAAGCCTCCGAGTAAACATCATCAAGTATGTCCAAGACAGGAGGTATGGCCAGCGGTCTGTGTTGAGGTAACAAAAGAAATTCCCTAAACCTTTTCTTGGAATCAGAAAAGTCTTGGCCTTCCCAATGGAAGTGTTCCCTCAAGGTGTGCAAGGTTTCCCCAAAAGAGAAATCCTCTGGGGGAGATACAGAAGGAATGGACTGTTCTGCATCCGAATCTTCATAAGGGGAGTACGAGTGCTCCTCTACATCAGAATGTTCTGAGAAAATGGAGCCCTGTTCAGAAGAGGGAGAATCTTCCTCCACTCTGGGTCTCTTGTCTGGAGGGGGTTGGGAACCCCTGATAAGGGTAATCAAATCCTCAGCCATTTTAAGCATCTGCTTTTTAGGCATGGGGCCTGGGGATGGGTCCTGAGCAACAGGCCTCTTGGGATGCATGGCTGATTTGGACTTAGTAAAGGCCTTAATGGAAAAGGAAGATGAGGGCCTAAAGACACCCTGGGTGGAAGTGGACCTGTCCACATTAGGAGACTCAACACTCACAGTGGCTTCGGTGGTTGTAGTCTGAGTAAGGGCCGAGGCACCTGCGGTCTCGGGTACAGAAGACACCGCCAAAGAAGTGTTGTCGGTAGTCAGGGACTGCAAAGGCGTCTCGCTGAGAACCGGACCACGTGCAGTCTGTTTTGGCGTGGTGTCGGTGGAGGCCACGGACCTCGCGTGTCGGTCCTTGTCCTTGCGGTTTTTGGATAAAACGGTAGTCGGAGTCTCCGACGACATTTTATAATCAAAGGCTTTACCAAAATAATGTTGGGCGAACTCCGCCCGACACTTAATAGTGCGTTTATTGAAAGAAGCACAAAAGCAACAGCCCGAGACGTCGTGGTCTGGGCCTAAACAAGGTATGCAGAGGGAATGGAAATCCTTATGCGGTATTTGCTTCCCACAAGAAATACAATTGTTAACTTTGTCTGACATCGGTCTGAGGCAAGAAAAGTTTCCCCAACGGGGTACTTAGCTTTAAAGAAGACTTCGGTTTCCAATTTTTCGTAAATTCAGGAGCTGGCCGACCGGCACTTGCGAACTGCTTCTGCTTCGGGCACCGCGCGGCAAAAAAGACTGAAGAATATGGCGTTGGCTGTGTCTTATATACCCCTGTCGCACTGATGTCAGGAAAGAAAGCGACAACAACCGATGCCGGACCAAGACTTTGGAATTCGTCCGATCGAGGGACCGCCTGACAGCAGAGAACCCATATGTGATTACTGCAGCTGTATGCACGATGAACATCAAGGGTTAAAGGAGGAGAGAGAGAGGAAAAAATGGAAGGAACCTGAACTGCACGACTAAATGTATGCAAACATTTATATTAATGTTAAGTTCCTACAACAACCTTACTATGTTTGTCATACTTATTCAATGTTGTAGTCATCACTCCTGGAAAGATTCTCAAAGCAATCGTGCATAGGGTGCTTGGCAGTAGGAAAGGAATTCAGGATACCAAATGTAAATACTACCCTATCTGTAGAGGCAACCCCCATATTTCAATACCTTAAGAATGTATGCACTGAGGTCAGAGTGGCTGCTTCCAAGATGGACTAGATGCTGACCCCCTGAGGAGTGCTATGGTGGCTGCAGTGGCTCTACTAAAATGGGCTTTGACTTGTGAAGGAAAGGCACAGTTGTGTAAGTAAACTTACTAGGACACTGGATGCTCATATGATCACTGTTGCAGTAGCCTAAGCTATACGGTTTATATAATGCAAAGGATAGAACAGCTGGCTAGCTTTCAAAGTTCCAGGGCACCTCCCACACTCCCAAACTTTCAGGCAGCTCAAGCTGATCTGAATACAAGACAAGAGTGGGTGCCAAGCCCTTAGGAGCTTTACTGTCAACAGAGAGAGGGACTCTGACCTTTGAAAGGACAATGCTAGGAACAAAAGAAAAAAAAGTCCACACCTTGGCATAAAAAAAACAAGGGGAATGGAGGGAGTAGCTACAGCAGCAATGATCATTCAAACATCTACTGTCAAGGTAAGTTTACTTACACAGCTGTACAGTGTTCATCATATTGATCACTTCTGCAGTAGCCTTAGCTATATAGGTAGATTATCATAGGCAACTATATTTGGGAGGAGGAAGAAGGGTCCTGGAGCCCTTGGAGA
The DNA here is from genome assembly GCF_019279795.1 of Protopterus annectens. Taxonomy (NCBI): domain Eukaryota; kingdom Metazoa; phylum Chordata; order Ceratodontiformes; family Protopteridae; genus Protopterus; species Protopterus annectens. The sequence continues at coordinate 498,099,991 of NC_056726.1, forward strand.
ATAATCCTAGCAACGTGTGACCAGGAACTAGAGAAGGAACCAATATTATACTGCTATGTAAAAGTATGTACAGAGGACCAAGCAGTAGCTTCTGGAATACTTCTAGAATCCAGCCCTTTCCAAAAAGCCATAGATGAAGCCAAGGTCCTGGTAGAGTGGGCCTTGACCTTGCCTTGAATAGTTTTGTTATAATGAGGTAACAAAAGGTAATAGCCTTAGACAACCACTTGGAAAGAGTCTGTTTTGACACAGGTTGTCTCTTCTTCATTCCTTCACAAGAAATGAAAAACTGATCCAAACATCTGGAAGATTTAGTTCTGTTAAGATAATACCAGATTTGTGTGTGGACATCCAATGTATGGAGTTTTCCCTTCTCTCTCATTTTTAGGTTCAGGAAAAAATGGAAGATGGATAGTTTGGCTTAAAGTAAACTTGGACATCACTTTAGGCATAAAAGGAGGATTAGTTCTCAAAGAAACCCTGTCCCTGTGGAAAATGAGGTAGAGTTGGCTCACCATAAGATCTTCAAACTCAGATACTCTTCCTGCAGAGGTCAGAGGAACCAATAAAGCTGTTTTCTATGTTTAAAAAAAAATAAAGTCAGCCAGGTTAGCTAGTTAAAAATTAACACGTTTTATCTTCTCCAACACAAAATTAAGATCCCAAGGAGGGCCACCATTTTTCTTGGTGGCCTCTTATGCGAAACTCCTTTAAAAGCCTTATGATATGAGACTGCATTGAAAGAGGAGCATCCATGGACAGACATGCTGAAATAGCCAATAAATGAACATTGACAAAGGAGTAAGAAAGGCCATAGGATAGTAATTCACACAAATATTGTAAAATCGGGTGATCAATTAGCCCTGAATGGGTGCTGGTTATGTTGCTGACACAAACTAGAAAAGCTTTTCCATTTGCTAATATATGCTTTTCTAGTAGCAGGTTTTCTTGATGCATTAGTACCTGTTCCATGTCCTCAGTAAAGAGATGTCTAAAGGGAATTAAGACCCTATCATCCAGGCAGTCAGTTGAAGTTGACTGGTATCAGGTTGCATCAAACACCCCTATTTTTCTGTGAGTAGATCTAGTTTGCATAGAAGCTTGTGGGTGATTGCCCAAGGCCATTTCTAAAAGAAGGGAGAACCACAGTTGCATGAGCCTGAAAGGAGTCACTAAAATGACCTTGGCGGATTCCTTCTGAATCTTCAAATGTAGCCTGGATATTAGTGGAAAGGGTGTTAAAGCATACAGGAAATGAAATGCCATATGTTAACCAGGCCTTCTTGTATGGAGTGCTGGAGAAGAATCTTGCCAGTTGATTGCTGAGAGAGCAGGCAAAGAGGTCTAATTGAGGAATTCTCTACTAAGTAAGCACTCTCATACTAAGTAAGCACTACATCCACCTACCACCCCTGTGAATATCCACTTCCCTTAAAGGCACAGCACTCCCTTATACTGTTCTAGCATGTCGAGTGGTAGACTACTGGCATTCTCTCCAGTTCAGCTGGTTAATCTGGGTATCTTGAGACAATGCTACAATTGTCTCATGTACACAGACAACCCTCTCCTCCTCCCAACAAACACAAATACATGTGAGAGATGCAACTATATAGCCGAACTGGAGGCTGAACTCTCTCAACTCAGGGCTGGCATGACCAGACAGGAGGAGATGGTAACCACACACACAACAAACCCAGTCCCACATAGACCTACCACAACTGCAAACCAAACACATAAAAACACAAAGACATACTCGGAGGATCTAGTAAAAAACTTACCAAAACAGCAGAGGCTCCCCAAAGCAGACATCCAAAAATCCACCACCTCAAAACAAAACACATGCAACACATACTTCAGTAAATCAGTGTGTCAATCAATCACAGCCCTTAAGGCCAAACACCATGCCTGATACACTAGTAATAGGTGACTCTATAATCAGACACACTGATGTCCCGCTTACCAGGCTGAACAAGGAGAGGGTGACTGTGAGCTGCCTATCGGGAGCTAGGATCCGCCACATAACACACGCACTCAGGTCACTCCAAGGCAAGTACAGATATGACTCCATCATTGTCCATGCTGGCGTGAATGACCTGAGATGTACCTCCCTGGACTACATGAAAAGAGACATAGAGGAGCTCTCTGATTATGTAGCCCAGGCTGGTATGACCCTGACCAGCATCTTGCCCTCACCAAGAATAATGCCACAATACAAAGACAAGATGATCAGCTTTAATAATTGGCTCAAGTACTGGTGTCATTCTAAGGGGATCCAATGCCTGTCTGCCTGGGATGACATGTTGGACAAGCCACGCTGCTTCGCAAGGGACGGCTTGCACCTGTCACCACTGGGCTTCCGGATATTGGCTAAGGCTCTTGCCACCCCCATAGTGCCTTTTTTAGGCAAGGCTCAAAAGACAAACCCACCTCCTTAGAAAAAAAAAAATGGAAAAAAACTAAGGGTAATGCTGCTCAACGCCAGAAGTCTAAATCTCAAGATGCAGGCACTCGATGCACTCCTCAGTATGGAGAACATCGACGTCTGTGCAGTGACTGAGACCTGGTTCAAGGCTCCTGAGAGCACCCCAGCACTACCAGGCTATACCTCGTATCATGCTTTTCGGCCCCAAAACCCGGGCCGAACCACAAGGAGGGAGTGTCCATATTCATCAAGGACACCCACACCTCCAGGTTAGTAGCAACACATGAAGCATCAGAGACCATACAGGTGCAACTAACCATAAGTAAAACTGCTATACAAATGGTAGCATGTTACAGACCACCCTCCCAATCTCAGGAACCCCACTCAGCCTTCCTGAAGACATTGGAGGATATGAATGTATCACAAAATACCATCATACTGGGAGACTTCAACTACCCTAACATAGATTGGGTACATTATTCTAGCCCTAACACCCTAGCCCAAAGGTTCCTGGAATTCATAAATTCAAATGCACTGGAACAACTAGTCACCTCTCCCACTAGGGGAGATAATATACTAGACCTGATCATCACAAACATGGGGACAAAATGCTCCACACCGGAGGTATACCCCTCACTAGTGAGATCTGACCACAAACTAATCACCCTGGATATACATATCCCACCTCCACCCCAGCACAAAAGACCACAGTGAAAAACTTCTCAAAAGCAGACTTCACTCTTCTTAAGACTGAGATGGTATCCTTCAAGCCCACTGGGCCAGTGGATACCACATCCCACAATGCTGAATCCTTCACAAATGCTTTCTATGGACATCTCCAAGAATGCATGGATCATGCAATCCCAAATAAATCCAAGTCCCTCTCCACCAAAGGCAAGCGTCCTGTCTGGTGGACCTCAGCCATTAACAGATTGTATAACAAAAGAAGGAAGCTACTGCATGACAGAACAAAATCCCATAAAGGGAAGACATCTCTGATCAACACTAGCAGAAAACTATGTTCTCTCATAAAAACATCCAAGGCCAACTTTGAGAGAAAAATCGCTAAGGACACTAAAGATAATCACAAAGCCTTCTTCAGCTATGTTAGAAACCTGGGCGGAAACCCTCAGATATGCTCAGAGTTAGTTCACAACAATAAAAAATACACTGAACCCACAGATATTGCCAACATTCTGGCTGACAGGCTCAGTGCAAATTTCGCCCCTCCCTCACCCCCAAAAGAAGAAATACTCATCCCAGCTGAATGTAATCTCCCTGTCATCTCAGATGTCCAGGTCAGAGCCGCCCTCAGGAAAGCTAAAAACACAGCGTCAATGGGACCTGACGGTATCCTGGGTTGCGTGCTACGTGAACTCCAAGAGGAGCTAAACCCGCACATAAAAATGCTATTTAACCTTAGCCTTACTACAGGATATGTACCTGAACACTGGCGTACAGCAACAGTGGTCCCACTCCACAAAGGGGGTACCTCTACAGACCCTGGGAACTACCGCCCCATAAGCTTAACCAGCCTGGTCTGAAAAGCTATGGAAAGAATCATTATGGAACTCATAAACAGAGACATTGGGGACCTACAGACACTTGACCCCACCCAGTTCTGCTTTGTAAAGGGCAGATCCTGCCTTTTGAACCTGGTTGACTTTTTTGAAACAGTCACTAGAGCCATTGATGAGGGCAAAGCAGTCCATACAGCCTACCTGGACTTGGCTAAGGCCTTCGACACAATACCCCACTCAGGCATCATAGATAAGCTCAACAGCTTAAATGTAAACCCTTATGTCACTAGATGGGTTGCAAACTGGCTAAAGGACAGAACCCATAAAGTTAAAATCGCTGGAGCAATGTCAGACTCAAAACCAGTCACAAGTGGTGTCCCACAGGGATCTGTCCTGGGACCCCTCTTGTTCGGCATTTATTTCTCAGATGTTAAAGCAAACATGGGAGGGTTGTGGCTGACAAAGTTTGCAGATGACTGCAAACTAGGCGCCATAGTCGATACACCAGCGGACACATACATCCTACAAAAGGCCTCACAGAAGCGGACAACTGGTGCCGGAGTCATGGCCTTAAACTAAATGCCAAAAATGTATAGTCATCCCTTTGGGAAAAACAAAGTACCCACAAATTATCACATAGACAGCAACCCACTGAGTACGGAAAAAGTAATCAGAGACCTAGGGACCCAAGTCGACAGCGACCTCTCATTTGACACTCACGTTGCCAAAGTGGTTAGAAAAACATTCTACCTTGCATACCTTATCATGAAGGGATTCACATCCAGATCCAAGGATGTCATTGTACCCCTATACTCCTCCCTCATCAGACCCATGATTGAGTACAATGCCCCATTTGGTATGTACCTCACCTTGCATTTGCAACAGCTGGAGAGACCACAAAAGTACCTCACCGAAAGGATCATGGGTCTCCAACATATGTCTTATTCTGCCAGACTAAAGAAACTCCAGCTCTATTCAGTAGAATACCGCCTGCTCAGAGGTGATCTCTGCCTGACGTACAAGGCCACGTCCAATCAGGAACTGATGGACATGCTCCACCTCAAAAAATCCAAATCCATCAGAACCACGAGAGCTAAAGACTTAAACCTCGGCACAAGTATGAATAGGACATGCTGGAGGGATAGATTCATAACCCAGAGGCTTCCCATGCTCTGGAACAAGATCCCAGTTCATGTTAGGCAGAGCCCCTCACTGACTCTCTTCAAGAGAAATCTTGATGAGTGGATGGGAGATCGTAAGTTTACCCCCAGGGGGTCACATCTGTGTCACTACTAGACAGGGGCACAGTAAACTAATTCTATTATATAAGGTGACCTTCACTGTGTCACTACTAGACAGAGGCACAGTATTCTAAATCTATTCTGTGCATTTTTGTACCATTTTATGGGGTGGTGAAAGCCACATCACTATGGCTAGGCTTACAAATGCCCCAGGGCAGATAGCCTAGTACTAAACTATGAAACTATGAATTCCCACAGATGGATCATATCTTGGAAGACCCCCTGATCTAGTTTCCATTTGTGAGGGTCTGCCCATGTCTTGCTCAGCCTATCTGCCACACAATTTTTCTCTGACGGAATCTTGGATGCCTGATTCTCCCTTGCTTGTTAATATACCACTTGACTGTGGTATTGTCTGTAACAACTCGATTAGCTCCCAGGGACCAAAGATGATTCAGAGAGTCAAGTGCCTTGATCAGGGCAACCCTCTCTCTGATATTTATGTGCTTGCATCTGTCCTTTGTGTCTCACACACTTTGAACTCTTTTCCCTTCTAAACTGTCCCTAAGCAAAGTCCATGGCATCTGTGGTAACTGACTGTTCTGGAACTGGGACCAAAGAGATTTCAGATACCACTGCATCTTTCTCATGTGGAGTCTTGCCAGGGGTATCATGGGAATCACAGAAGTTATGAGATCCAAAATAGTGAAGTATTCCTTTGCGGTGATTGAAGTTTGAGTTGAAAACCTTGGAAAGAGATCAAGATAAAGATCTATTTTTCCTGTGGAAGAAAAGCTCTTTGAACTGAAGTGCCTAGCTGACATCCCATGAAATCCTGTGTGAAGGGATCAAGAAAGACTTTTGAATGTTCTCTTGTAATCCCACTTTGTGTAAGAATCTCTCTTACTCGAGAGACATTCCTGACACTTGAAAAAGAATTTGCAAAGATAAGCGAGTATCTAAATATGGAAAAATGCAGTTACTCTGTAGGCTTCAATAAGCTATAAATGAAGCTAGGCACTTTGTGAACACTCCTGGGGCAAAGGATGGCCCAAAGGGCAAGGCAGAGAACTGATATGATCTAAATACAAAAAGTCTTGTGAAACATCTGAAACTTGGATGAATAGGGATGTGAGGATAAGCACATTTTAGTTCAAGTGTTACCAGGATGCTTGAAATAGGAAGAGAAGGTAATAAATTATGAAGTGACATCATTTTTAATTTGGGCATGATCACAAACAGGCTTAGGACAGAAATATTTCTTTATTTATTTGCTTTTGTTAACTAGGAAAGTCCACTGGGCTGAAATGATCCCATTTTCAGTGGAGGCCCGGGGAGAAAAGCTCCCTAAAAAAACAATATATAAATAAAAAAAGCAATGCACATAATTAAGAGATTATTTAGAGAGTTAATAACAGCATTTAACAATATACAGTAGAATAATATAGGAGTCAGAAGTGACACAGTAACATAGGCAATGTATAGCAACATTTTGTGGAAGACTCGGGTGCTTGGCAGGTATTCAATAGATCAGACAGATAATGATAATCTGTACTTACACAATTTCTACACACCATGTGAGGCAGGGTGAGACACACTGTGTTGTGATTAAGGGTGAGTGTACAATAGGGAGAGTGAAGAAGAGTGTGGGTATCTGAGATATGAGTCAGGTTAGTAATTTGGTGACTGAGGAATTGGGGATGGTGCAAGGGCATAGCCAATGAGAGGAGAGATGTTGGTAGAGTGATTTTTTGACTGACGGGGAATTATTTATAGTCCGTAGAGAAGGTGGAAGGGCATTCCAGAAGTTAGCTACAGTGAAAGACTAAAGGTATTGGCCTAGAAAGAGTTTAGGTTTCTTAACTTGGATAAGTGATTGATTTTCAGATCTTAGCGAACGGTTTGGTTGATAAAGAGTCAGAAGTGAAGCCAGGGCTGGGCATTTGGAAGAATTACAGATTAATTTGTGTGCTGTGGCTAGTTGTATGCAAGTTAGGTGCTGTGGGAGTTCTAGCCAGTTCAGGGATTGTAATGAGTGACAGTGGTGGGAGGAATATTTTGCTCTAGTAACGAATTTATCAATTTTGTTATAGCAGCTCTCCATTTTATTTTTTAATGACGATTGGATGCTTGTCAGAATGGGGGCACCACAGAGGAGAGAAGGTAGGAGAAAAGTTTGGGCAAGTGTTTTTCTAGTAGAGTAGTTTAAAAAGTGTTTATGTCGGTAGAGGGTACCAAGTTTTTGGTGCATTGTTTTTGATGGTGCTGTGGATGTGTTGGTCAAAGGTTAAGTTGTCATCTAAGGTTATGCCAAGTAACTTAGTATGGGAAACTACTTCTAAGGCAGTCTTGTTGGAGAAAATGATGAAATCAGATTTATTAATGGTGGTACTTTTTTGGGCATAAAGAGCAAGAGTTTTGTTTTATTTGGGTTGAGGGTGAGGTGATTATTTTGTCATCCAGGTTTCGGTAATAGAGAAAGCATTCTGGGTGATGGTCAGAAGTTCCGTTTCAGAGTTACCAGAGCAGATAATAGTAGAATCATCCACTTATTGAACTACAGATGCATGAGTGAGAGTGGAGTGAAAGTCATTAATAAACATACTGAACAGGAGGGTGCCTATGATGGATCCTTGGGGAACTCCAGTAGAAGTAATGAGAAAAGGAGAGAAACAGTGCAACCATTTGGTGGATTGTTGTCTGTTTGTGAGGTAACTGGTGAACTAGTTAAGGATAGGTGTGGACAAGCCAAGGTGTGAGAGCTTAGAAAGGAGGAGAGGATGGGAGATGCTGTCGAAAGCTTTAGATAGATCAAGAAAGAGTGCGGAGACAAGTTTACCATCATTGCGACTGTGGTTAATAGTGTCTAGGAAGGATAGGAGAGCAGTTGTAGTACAATGGCCAGAGCAGAATCCATGCTGAGTTGTGGAAAGTAGTTGGTTTTGGGATAGGTAATCCATGAGTTGAATTTGAATACATTTTTCCATTATTTTAGAAATAGGAGATAGAACGGCTATAGGGTGGAAATGTGAGATGTCTAAATTATTGATGCCTTTATGTAAGGATATGATATAAGCTTTTTTTTCAAATGGATGGTACATAGGCTTTTTGGAAAGATCTATTTATGAGAATGTTTATGGGGTAGCTAATGGATTTGGCAGACATTTGAAGGTATTCTGGGGGTAAACTGTCTGGGGCAGTGATACCGGGTTTGAGTTTTAGCAGGAGTTTAGAAATAGTAGAAGTGGGAACATGAGAGAAGGAGAAAGACTGGTGGGAAGGCTTTTCTGGGGTATGGTTTGTATAAGTGGAGTTGCTGTTGTGAGTAGCTGTAGGAAAGGTGGAAGCAAGTTTGGATATAGTATCTATGAAGTAGAAGAAGGGTAGCTAGTTCAGCAGGGGTTTTGTCAGGGTTTGGGCAAGGATTGCTTTTGGTGCCAGGGTTTAATAGAGTGGAAACTGAATTTCAGAACTGTTTTGGATTATAATAAAAAACAGAGCCACTGTCAAACCAGGCAAACGCTCCTTCCCAGGATAAAAATGTAAATAAATCAACAAAAAAGAAAGGACAGGAGTGAAGCATATATAAAAAAATTTAGGCAGTCCAGATATCTCAAAACATCTGTGTAACCAGATAAAACTTTATTTATTTATATTATTATTTGTTGAAGATCTGAAGAAGCTTGTACATAGCGAAAGCGCTTAACTTTTGGAGAATAATTCAGTTTCCACTCTATTAAACCCTGGCACCAAAAGCAATCCTTGAGATATCTGGACTGCCTAAATTTTTTATATTTGCTTCACTCCTGTCCCTTCTTTTTTGAGTTTTGGATTATAGTTGTGTTTGTTTTGGAGATGGAAGTAGTACTGTTTTTTAGTACTGTTTTTTATCATTAATAACTAGATGCTTTACTTGATTGTGGAGTTGTTTGAAAAGCTGGAGATCTATGGCGTTTTTACTATTATGCCATTTTTTTCCATGCTCGGTCTCTGGTATTCATAAGTTTTTTTGTGTCTCTAGAAAGCCAAATTGCGTGATTTGCTTGGATTCTTTTATTCCGGGGGGGGGGGGGGGGCAATCTATTGAGTATACTGAGGAAAGTTGAATTGAAAAATTCAACTGCTTCATCTAGAGGCAAATACTTTAGAATGCACCAATTGATTCTGCTTAATGTTTCATTGAAGCTTATGGGGTTGAAGTTAGTTAGTCATCTAGAGGGTCTGTACTGGTGCTCATGTAAGGTTGAGGAGATGGCACGTGTTATATAGGCGGGCAGATAGTCACTGATATTTGCAGGGTAGAGTTCCTGCAGATGTAATTTTTTTGGGATTGGACACTAAGACCCAGTCAAGTAAGGCGCCTTTGTTAGTGTTATTGCTAGGCCTGGTTATAGTAGTAATGAGCTGAGTGAAGATATAGAGGATGATGGAAGCATTTGGAGAAGGATTTGTATGGTCTAGCCAATTTATGCTGACATCCCCCTAGGATTAGAGTTTCACTGTGGATATTATTTTGAGGTCCAGGCTAATATTTCTTCTAAGACAGAAATATTGTTGGTGGGTGGGATGTAAATGGCTATCAGGCATAGACTTTTGAAATCATTTAGCTTTAGATGTGCAATGATGAGTTCAGCTGCAGAGAATTGGGGAATGGAGTTTGGGTAAGGAATGATGGTGAAAGAGTTAGGATAAAAAAGAGCAACTCCTCTCCCTTTCTTTTGGGGTCTATCAGACCTTAGGCAGGAGAAACCTGGAGGGAGGAACTCTGTGTCTTTTATACATGGTTTTAGCCATGTCTCAGTTACGGCAATTATGCTGGGTCTGAAATGTGCTATCCAGGCATGGAATTCTGGAATTTTGTTTCTGATACTTTGTATATTAATGGTAGTGAGCTTTAGGGATTTATGAGGTTTGGGAGCTGGGAAGGTAGTTGGAGTGGGTCCTGGGTTGGGGGTGGATGTCTCCACATTTGGGAAGTGTGGATGCACTGTTTGAGTGTTGTTGAAGCAGTTTATACTTAGAGTTAAATTGAGTTATGAAGAGTGTAGTTTGTAGAGTTAGCTGTGTATGTGATAGGATTGTATGTCTGAAGAATAATAATGTGTTAATGGAATAAAGACTAGGAGATATTGTGGAATAGGAGTTGTATTTAGGAAGATGGATAGCTGTACAAGAGGTGGGTTTTGGTACTGTATGAGTAGGATGTAATGGTGTAAGGTGTAGAAGTAGTATGAGACATAGTGAGAAAAAAAGAAGTGGTAATACAGTGAAGTGTATTAGTGACACTGGTGAATATAGAAATACTAGAATAGGATGTGGGAGAGAAAGGGCTGGGAGTGATGAGTTGGAGCTGGTCGTACTACAGTTGAAAAAGGTGTTTGTTAACTGAGGTAGGTGGGATGGGTTAACAGCGTGAGGCTTATGTTGACTGAGTGTGTGGGATGGGCTTAGAGTGTGGGGTGTGTGTTGATTGGTTGCTTGAAACTGGGTGGGGTATGGCTAAGTATATATATGTAATCCACACTAGCACCTCTGTCAGGCGAAGCAATAAAGCCACGGATAAAATCTTCAGTGAACACTCATTTATTTTGCAGATTCCAACAGTTGCAGAACCCCCAGCACTAACACAAAACACATAAACTTCTTAAAGTCTCCGTTTTCGTTTGATACACTTCAACTCTGCAACTGTTGGAATCTGCTAAATAAACGAGTGTTCACTGAAGATTTTATCTGTGGCTTTATTGCTTTGCCTGACAGAGGTGCTAGTGTGGATTACTGGTCTTTTTGCTTTGGTACCTGGCTGCTTGCTGTTTTTGGGAATTAAGTATATATGTAATTGATATGGGGTGGGTGGGAATGAGGGTAGGGTAAGGGAGCGAAGTGAGCCCGAGCGGAGCGAGGGGGAACAGAGCGGGAAGGCCCGACTCAACATGCAAGGTGGGACACGAAAAACAATCAATAAGGTAGGCTGAAGTAAGGAAGGTAGCTTGGAGTGCAGAAGGGAGAGAAGTGGGAGGTAATGTTACTGACTAATGCTGCTGTGAATGCATTCAGTGGGGGGGATGGCAGTGAAACCTGATCTAGAGCTCTACCTAGGAGGTAAGAGCTGGGGAAAAAAGTATCAGGAGTCTAATGAAGGTAAGCAGCGTTGTAGTTTAATGGCAGGGATAATGCCAGTTACTGTGTTCCACTATTTATTCACAGTGAATGGAAAAAATAACTGCTTTGAAGGGACTTGGGTGACTTTACAGTAGACAGTAATACTGGAGAATTTAAATAACTGTAGAGCACTGTTTTGCGTACAAGATGAGCTGCTAATCTGGGCTAAGATTCAGCTGTTTAGTGGTGATCTGCTGCCAGCTAGTGGCAGTTAATTTCAATGGCAGGGGTTGGGAAAAGAAGGGGGGAGACCTTTTAACTGTGCATGCTAAGCCAATATAATAAAAGTAAAAGCACTAAGAACTAGATGCAAAAATTAGTTAACAGGGAATACACCTACATAAGAATATTGCAGAGAGTAAAAGTCCCAGTAGTAAGTCCCTTTGCCCTCAGTTGTTTGCAGGATAATTATCAGAAATACTCCACTTGGGGGGGGGGAGCACAGCCACGATTGAAGTAGAGCTACAGCTGTATGAAAGAAAGAGAAAAAAACAGATGTAACAAAGTCTTTTTGTAGGTAGACAACAATAAAAAATAATATGAGCAAAGTACTGTCTTGGGGAAAGCTGTGGGTGCATGTGAGTGGAGAATGTGGAAGGCAAGGTTATACTATAGTATTATGAGGTAAGGTACATGCCAGGTAAGTGAAGACAACATTAATTCACACTTGCAGCCAGGCACAACCTACAGGATAACAACAAATACTGTCCTCTTGTTATAATAAAATTGCCAAATTTGCCACTAGCCACAAATCATCTACCCATCACTGTGCATCTATCCACAAACTTAACTGGCTAGAGCTTCCCAACTATCTCTCCTATACTCAGCTCACATATGCTCACAAACAAGTTTTTCATCCTTCCCTCTGTCCCTCTCTCAGCTCTACCTTTAAAATGCACCTGCCACAAAGACTCCTAAGATTTAATAACCAAAACCGAATAGAACTGTACAAACTCCTTCACTCTCCAGGACAAAACCTCCTGTCCTTTGCCCTGGCACGCCTATGGAACTCCCTTCCTCCCTCCATCCATATCACCACCAACCTCCCTGCTTTTAAAACATCACTGCACTCATATCTAACATCCTCATGGGAATGCTCCTGCTCCCACCCCTCATAGCCTACTCTCCACTTCCTACAGGCTACTTTATCATATATTACCAGACACCAAATAATAAGCCACCTGTAATGACATCTTATAATTCTCTTATCCCACTATTCCACTCAAGAAACTATATATTTACTGCAGCAATGCTTTGTTTTTCTACAAAATTATAACTTTTTAACCTAAAAATTTTTATTGCACCTGCTTAAATCTTAGTTTTCTACAAAATGAAACCTAAAATTGCATTGTAAATGCTTAATCTTTGTTTTGTCTTGAACCCACAAATGACTGAAATTGTAAACTGCTGTAATCTTTTTGTTACCACTGTTTTAAAGCTTTGTCTTTAACCTACAAATAATTGAAATTGTAAACTGCTGTAATCTTTTTTGTAACCTTTGTTTTGGTGCTTTTCTCCCCAGGACTCCATTGAAAACGGGTTCTTATTGGCCCAATGGTTTATCCTGGTAAACCAACTGCAAATAAAATAAAAATAAATAAATATTCAGGCAGTATATTCAATAAATACCAGTAGCCACAGTGGGAAATGCTGAATAGCTCACAGAGTTAGCATTGCCCTAGTAAATGCAACATATGTTGAAATTACATCATAGTGTTAGCAAGCATGGGAGGGTGTACAGGTAACATATGTCCCAATGATTGACCATAAGTTCTACAAAACAGTTACAATAATCCAATAACTGCACTCAACATGTGTGTAAGTACATTCAGCACAATGCTCACATTCAGAGGCAATGGCTAAAACAGTACACAGTAAAACCGCAGCAATAACTGAAGCAGTACTTTTAAACAAAAACTAAGCAAATATAAATCAAAAATATACCTGCATGCTATGCTAAATACATTCAACACAATGCTCACATTTAGAAGCAAAGGTTAAAACAGTGCACAGTACAATTGCATCAATAACACAGAAGCAGTACTATCAAACAAAAACTAAGCATATACAAAGACTGAAAAATACTGGCATGCATGCACACTTCTCAGGGGACCTGGTGGGTAGAGAGGCAGCTGAAGCAGCAAACCCTGGACTATTTTACAAAATGGCGCCGCAGTTTAAATGTATCTAATACAGCCTTCCAGGGGAAGGGGAGGAGGGAGGATATTCAGTGGGGGGGTGGTAGTGAAACCTGATCTAGAGTCCTACCTAGGAGGTAAGAACTGGGGAAAAAAGTATCAGGAGTCTAAGTAATGAAGGTAAGCAGCGTTGTAGTTTAATGGCAGGGATAATGCCAGTTACTGTGTTCCACAAGCATTCTCTTTATTCGGCACAAAGAATATCCTTGAATAAAAAACTACTTCCCATCTGGGAAGAGGAAACTGGTTCTATCACTCCCTGAGACAGCAAGTGGTAAAGGACTGGTGGAAACAGAGTCTGATCTAAAGGATTAGGAATGACTCCCTGGAAAGGAAGAATTTCCTCCCACTGCCATCTGTAACCTTCATGAATTTCCTTCAGAACCCATTTGTCTGAAACTAACCATTGCCAAAGAGAAAAATGGTGATTCAGACTTTCTGGAAGAAAAAAAGGTGCCAGGGCAGGAGGAGATCCAAAGGTCTCTTGAACAGTCATTCAGACTTGAAGGACTGTCCTTAGTTTTGGGAGGCTGGAGGGTTCTCTTTGCAATCTCCTTGTCATTTTTTCTTACACATCTGTTTACCTTTACTTTATTTAGACTGTTTGATTAAGGGTTACAGAATCGCTTAGAAAATTTGGAAAAGGGGGGGGGGGGCTGAAATTTTTTGAGATTCCCTGGATCAGCTTACTCCCTTCCATCACACGTTTAATTACCTCTGCAGCAATGAGGTCAAAAACGAAATCTCTATCCAAAGGAGAATTTAAAATCTAATTTTTACCATCACCTAGGAGGGTCTGAGAATACAGCCATGCAAACCTCCTCAAAACAGTACCAGTCACCATAACCCTTGAAGTAGTATTAAGAGAATCATATACACATTGTAAACAATAGTAGTGACCTTGGCAGTAGAAGAAACTAAATTACTTAACACAAAATTTTCATCACAAGAAATTGCAGACAAAACATTCCTCATACTTTCAAAATTAGCACAAACTTTAATATATGCAGCCTGATAATTCAAATTTCTGAAAATCAAAGTTGCAGAATCACAGATATTTTTCCCATACTCATCAAGAATGTTCACATTCTTATCAGAAAGAGCAGGATTTGTATTAACTAAGTGCTTAGCAGCAGTGGGACCAACTAAAGCAAAATCTGCTGCTAAAAACTTAAAAAAGACTCAACAAACATTGTACATTCCATCTGCCTTTTTGGAGGCAGCTAGCTCACTATCAGGAAAACTGCATGCAGAAACACAAACATCTACTAAAGCAGACAGAAAAGGAGGAAAGGATGCACGTTCTGGAAATTCCTTCTGTAACAACTTGTAGTATTCTCCCACTGAAAACACTGGCACATTCCAGCAATAGTCTCAGAAAGAGAGAACCCCCCAGAGGCAGAATCAGAAACTGAACTATCCCAGGAGTCTGAATCACAAATCTGAGAAGAAAATCCTGTATCTGTCCCTTCATCTTCCTACTCAGATTCATAACCGCAAATCTCCTCAGGAAATGAGGTATCCCTCTTTCTTTTACCAGAAACTACTTTACAAGAATGATCAGCAGCCTGAATTAAACCATGAGCCAGACTCAGTAGACTACTCCTGTATGCAGAACATTGAGGGGAAGCAGATACATGCTTAGTTTTCTGTTTATTTTTTGACAGGAAAAATGGGGCCAACCATGTTACTAATGGCAGCAGCAGCCTCCCCAGAAGTTGACACAGTATTCTGACTCAACAGGGGAGCCTTCCCTGTTTCCTCTCCCAGGATGAATAGATATCCCTAGCCCACTGAGGGGACTCCAACAGCCAGAGGACATGGTTATCCCCTAGTCCACAGTACCTATAGGTGCTGCACCAGAGGGATTGAGTTAAAGATGAGTGGTCTGAAGGTACAACAATGGGCCATAGCTGAGTCACCCACCTGCGGCTGAGGCAAACTGCTAGCTTGCTGTAGTGACAAAGGTTGCCTGCTTAAATTTTTCTTTTTGTGGATGGAAGCAGGACATGTTGTGAGAATGATAATTTGTTCCATGGTGAAGCCAAAAATGGCACCGCTTTCTCAGGGAAGACAAGCAGCAAAAAACAGTAAAATAAAATTATTTAAAATTAAAAAAAAAAAAAAACATAAAATAAAACAATTTCTCCATAGAAAAATTGTTCGCAATTACTTTAAACAACTTTTAAATTAACAGGAAAAAAGAGCACTCCCATTTAAAATTACAACAGAGTCTTGGGGGCAGCCTGTTAAAATGCAAAACTCTTAGCTGTAAAATAACTTTCCTTAAGAGGAAAGAGATAAAACACAAACGATTATTTGATAATGGAAGTTTTTTCCTCAAAGGTAACTTATATGCCCAGCAAAGGAACAGCAAAAGCTGACTGTTGATACTTGAAAGCATCTGAAGAATGTACTTTTTAGTGGCAGTAAAGCTCTGAATGGCCTGGCTCCCAAACTTGCCTTTTAGTCAGCTTGACAGGATATAACCCACATAGTTAAGACTACTGCAGCAGTGATCAGCATGATGAACATTAACAAATACAATATGCAATCCATTTTGAGAGTGAATATTTGTTGAGTGATTTTCACTTCTTTCCCTTAATTGGGTACACATAGAGTTGTTTAATCTTTCCAAATTCCTTAGTTATAAGTAAATTTCAGCTGCTATGAACATTCAATGAATGCAGCCCCCCCCCCCACTCCAAAGATTAAAAAAAAACAGAGAAATGGATGGCTTAATTAAGAGACTACTATATCACAAGTTTTGGCATGAAAGATGGGTTAGTAAATTGGGGCACTCTGTCCTGATGGAAAATTAAATAAGGTTCCCTGCACATCAAAGTTCGTACTTCTGAAATCCTTCTAAGATCTGACAACATCCAAAGACAGTGTCTTTTGGGGTGGAAAAAAATGAAATGGGCAGACACTGCTGGGGCAAAGGGGGATAGGGTCAGTTTCTCTAAAACACAGTTGAGATCCCATAGTAGTGCAATTTCCTTTTCTGAAAGTCTAAGAAGCAAAATCCCTTTGAAGAACTGTTCCACTAAAAGCTAAGAGTATAAATGAAGGTCTGTGGCAAGACAAGCTAAGACAGCAGAAGCATGAATCTATACGGAAACATAAGTCTAGTTTTTAAAAAGGTATAACAGGCAGTCAAAGACCACTGCCACTTGTGCAGAGTCAGGGTCTTGGTCACTGAACAGGCATCACCAAGAGAAACTTTTCCACTTATCTAGGTATGACTTCCTTGAATTTGGTTTTCTAGCCTCCCTCCTCAAGCTTAGCATATCCTCAAAACAAATGTACCTAGTTAGGACATGGGTGAAATCATCCAAGTTGTCAGCCATATAGTGTCCAGGCTGGGATGTATGAGGGACCCTTAGTTTGCATGAGACAGTCCACCCCCTGATTTTGTCCTCTCCGCCTTGATTTTTATTAATACATTGGGGAGTTGGGGTACAGGAGGAAAAATATAAAACAAGACCTGTCCACTTGATGGAGAATTTACTATCTTCTAGTCCTCTGGAGTCAGTTGTCTGTTCAGCTGAGAGGCAAAAAGGTTTATTTCAGGCATACACCATATTCTGATGAGATCCAAGAAGACACTCGTGTTTAACAACTATATGTGTGGGTTTCTGCATGATATTCCCATCCTGTCTACCAACAAGTTGTCTTGGGAAGACATGTAGCCTGCTACGGGAATCATGCATACTGCCTAGGTAATCTCAAATCCTTGCACTGCCAGCATGCAAGGTTTGTATTAGTGGGTTCCTCTCTGCTTGTGTATGTACCACATCACTGCTGTATGTTCTCTGAGGATTTACAGGATCCATTTCTCCCAAATCTGACTGAAGACTTTCAGTATCAGGATTACTGCCATCATTTCTTTCACATTTATGACCGCCTTTCTAACTTCTTGGTCTCAACAGCCCCGGACTCCAAACAGTCCAACTTGAGCTCCCCATGCCAGACAAGTGAAGTCTGTGGATACTATCACTGTGGGTTAGGATGAAACTGTATTACCCACCATGAGACCT
This sequence comes from Protopterus annectens, assembly GCF_019279795.1. Classification (NCBI taxonomy): domain Eukaryota; kingdom Metazoa; phylum Chordata; order Ceratodontiformes; family Protopteridae; genus Protopterus; species Protopterus annectens. Next base: position 498,117,571 of record NC_056726.1, read on the forward strand.
CCTTTCTTATGCATGAGTAGGTCAGCCTTGGTTTCCAAAGGGTGTGGATGTTCACACCAGCCATCTATTGCAGCTTCATTATATGCAACTAGACTACAGGTACAGTCAGGCTGCTCCTCTTCCAAAACATTTTATATGTATAAGGTCAGAAAGACTACCTTATCTTCTGGCAGTAAAGCTCTCTGGAGGTCTGCACTCAACAGTGACCCTAAGAATATCCAAAGAAAGAGGAAGGAGACAGTATGATTCAATTTCTAAATACCTGGCTACCTAAGGCATTGAATCCACCTGAAGCTCTTTCCTTTGGTATTCAGAGGGCACACACATCACTTTCCAGATCACTTTCCAATGCATCAATAAAGAAAAATCCACCTACACAAAGGTCAGTAATAGTTAGATTCTTTTCCAGCCAAAATAAAGATCTTGTTTTAAAGATGGCACGGACTAAAAGAAAACATTATAAGATTTGACGATGATTATTCAACTTCAGTTATGTCAAAAAGGAAAGCATATGTACACCTCTTATAAAGAACTTAAAGAAAAACAACATTAAAGCACAAACTTTGTTTCCAACAAAAATAAAATTCACCTTACAGAAGGACAGAGGACTTTTGACACTTTTGAAGATGCTTTGGAGTTTATACAGAGGAATAAAATTATAGGGAAAAAAAGATGAAATGGACTGAAGTTTGTCTACATCTCTCAAAAGAAATGTAGCAAGGAATGGATGGTCAGTTAAAGATAAAAAAAGTAAAAAACTGAAAGATAAATGAAAAATTACTTCCTTCTCATTGTAATATTTGTTCTGTAGCACAAAAAGTGTATGAATAGTAAGGATCAGGTAAGAATACCATTTTTTACAAGGAAAATCATTTTTATTCCTTATTTCAATTGTACTTCTTTTACGTTACATATATACGTGAAGCTAATTAATTCCAAACAGCACTTAATCAGTCATGCCAAATATATCACTAAATGTATAATATCAATATGATGAAATTTGGGCAAAACATATCATTAAATGTAAAATATCAATGTGATGAAATCTGGGCAAAGAAACAAACATTTTAAGTTCTTAATATCGTTTTGTGCTGTGCTACTAAACACAGTACTTGGAATTTAAAACAACAGCAAAAAAGTGTAAGCTGCAATCTAATTCACATAAGTGGCTGTTTTACCGACACAAAAGAAAATAATGGAATGTCACTAAACAATTACCACATCATTAACACCTATACAGGCCAAATTCTTATCACATATTACTGGCATTCTTTTAATACAACTTTTATTGTTCGGTCTCCTTTAAAGATTGATATTAAGTTTCATATAAAATAAGACAAGAAAACATTTGCATATGAAATGCTGGAGTAATTGTTTTACCTCTAATTATGTTTAGTTACTGCCTTCTTACACTATTTAGTAGTTATTTTAAGTAACTTGCTAAGCCTTTATTTTAAAATGAAACTTAAAAATGAATACTAGGGACTGCAGCAAGTTTATCTGTACATACAGAGTTTCTGAAAAGAAACTATCTGTATTTGTGGAAGTATTTGAAAATTTAAAGAGTTTCACGTTTTTTTCTTGATTAGATGGCTTTAAAGGGTTAACATTTAATAATGAAGGTTTTAAATTCACTTGCAAGTGTCACAAGAGTTTCTGTTCATGTAAGTAAAGATAAACTATTTTCACACCTTTACCATAATTTAGCATTAAATAAGCTATTTAGTGGTACTAGCACTTCTGAGAGACTTTATAAGCTTTAATATGTTCTGTAAGTTGTTGTTCTTAGAATGTTTGTCTTGTTAAAACCGGAAATGCAGTGTCCTTTAAGTATTAACGCTGATAAATGAACTTAAAAGGATTCATATCTAGGAATTAAAACAAAGTGTATTAAATCATACATAAGGAATATACAAAATTCATATAAATATAATGTAATAAATTATAGGTAAAAGTAAGCTTTAAAACCAATAACCATTTTGACTGCTTGTTATATATTAACAGATCAATTGCTTGTTATACAATAACAAATTGACCACACTGCAGTTTATAAGACACTTATGGGAAGACAAAAATGATTATATTTTGTGGTATTTGATTTAAAAATCACAGCTAGATTATATCTGATACTGTTTATTTAAAATGTGTTTGAGGTTAGTTCAGTTCCCTCTGATATAATGCATAAACAAGATAGTGGATTGTTTGCAAGAAATGAAAGTATATAATAAATAGAGGGAACTAGAATAATGACTTCCTGATATATAAAGGATGGTATATCTGTTCTTTCAAATAGCATTGTACATATGGATTATAACTGAAGTACAGAGTTCATGTAAATAGTGAATGGTATAAGCAGGAACAGGAGGAGATAAGGACACATTTATTTTTATTTATTTATCGATATTTGTTTACCGGGAAAGTTCACTGGGCCAGGCTAGCCCACTTTCAGTGGAGCCGGGAGAAAAAAGCTCCAAGGTACAAATACAAAAAAGCAAGAAAACAAATAACATACAGCATACATAGAATAAAAAAGCAGAAATATAACAATGTATACTAAAAGTATCTTAAAAAATAGTACATAAAATTGCACAAAATTACAAAATCAAATGATAAAACAGAAAAGAAACTTTTCATACTGGAGTATGATATAATTAAGAAACTAGTTCATCTTCCAAGGCATAATATTGAGATGTTAGTCTTACAGAAGAATGAGCTGCTATACAAAAAGGTAAGGGAGTGTATCAAATAATTTGGACACGAAATGGAAGCATAGAAGTAGAGGTTAGTGGCTTGGCATAAGAGTAAGGGTATACGATGGCACAGAGGGAGGAAATCAGAAGAGAGGAAGTTGTGTGGCTGGAAAGATTGAATTTAGGTAATGGCTGAGGAGGGAACTGAGCAGTTATAAATCTACATGGATGAGAACCGACTGTGCAATGCAGTTTTGAAGTAAGAAGGTCTTGGTTGAAGGTGTATAGATGCTGGGAGATTATTCCATTTTTTTTGGAAATAAGTCCAGGAATATAAGAATTGACCTGCAGGAAGTTTAGGTTTATGTACTTGGAGACTGTACTGGTGTTTGGAACGTAGTGGATGGGCTGGGTAGTATAGGGCAAAGAGGAAGGTGATCGCTGGACAATCTTGAGGTTTATATATACATTTATGAGAGGTTGTGAGCTGGAGAAGGTAATGGGGGAATTCAAGCCATTGTAGTTGCTATAGGGCAATACAATGATCAGTGGAGTGGTGACTATTTGTAGCAAGTTTAGCAATTCTATTATAGCATGTTTCTAGTTTTGTCATTAAGGAAGACTGCAATTAGTTAATAAGGGAGCACCATAAGTTACAGATGGTAGAAGACATGTTAGCGCTAATACTTGTTTAGATGGGAGGAAGAGGAATTTGTTATGTCTATAAAGTAGGCCCAGTTTTTGTGTGTTTTATGTTATTTTGAATGTGAAAATCGAATTTAAGATTATCATCAATAATTACCCCCAAATAGCTTAGTATGGGAAACTAACTCAATTTTGGTAGAGTTAAGGGAGAGAATTTCAAGGTCAGTTGTATTAAGGGGTGAATTTCTTTTGGGAGTAAAGATCATAAGTTTTTTTTTGTTTTTTTTTTTTGTAGGATTTAGGGAGAGGTGATTTTTATGGGGTCTATATTAAAAGACCAAAGAGGTGTTTCAGCGAACACCTCTTGGTCGACAATTAATGAGTGAATGCTCAAAACAGCGATTTCTTTCTGTGGGAAAGAAATCGCTTCGCCAGCCCAGTGTATTAGCCCCTTTTCTCACTGTAGTGCGATCTCAGAGTTGGTATATTTAGTTAGAGGGGGCGGGCGAAGCCCCCACATTATGTTTTAAAGTGTGTGTGCTTGTGCTAGTGGTTCCTTTCCCAGGGAAAGAAACAGCTGTTTTGAGCATTCACGCTTTAGTGCATTCGCTCATTACATGTCTACCAAGAGGTGTTCGCTGAAATACCTCTTCGGTCTTTTAATATAGACCCATTTTTCTGAAGCCAAGTTTCTACTACGGAAAATGCAGTTTGGATAATTTGCTTTAGAGTGTTTGAGTTGTGGGTACAGCAGACTATGGTGGAGACTAGGGAGGCCTGCTCAATAGCTTGATGGAGATTATTTATAAAAATGTTAAACAGAAGAGGGCCTAAAATTGAAACTTGGGGATCATCAGTAGGGTTATGAATGTATGGGGAGATGGAGTTTTTCCATTTAACAGCATACTCTCTATTAGAGAGATTGCTTTTGAGCCAATTAAGAGACTGAGTATGTAAATTCTTGACACCTGGGAGAGGAGGATGGAGTAAGAGAGAGTGTAAAATGCTTTTGATAAGTCCAGAAAAGGGGCTCATACAATGTAACTGGAGTCTCATGCTTTATTCACAATGTCTAAGAATGAGATTAATGCAATGGATGTGCTGTGTCCAGGCCAGAAACCATGCTGAGTAGAGGAGAGAAGACTATATTTTTGAAGGTGATCTAAAAGTTGTTTCTGAACACACTTTTCTAGAATTTTTGGGACAGGAGAAAGTACAAGCTATAGATGGGAAGATGGAGATATCGACTGAGGGACCGCCTTTATGAAGTGTAATATTATAGCTTTTTTCCAGAGACCAGGATTCATATATGGATCTATTAATCAGAACGCTAACTGGGTAGGGCAATGAGTCAGCTGCAAGTTTGAGGAATTTGGCAGAGATATTGTCAGCAGAGTTGGAGCAGGACTTTAGTTTTAGAAGCAGTTTTTTGGTCAGGGCGGAAGGGATAGGAGAGTGTGTGAAAAAGTGATGGGTGAGTCTGATATACGCCATTTGGTGGGAGAGTGCCAGAGGATAGAGAGTGGTGGTAAGTAGAAGTAGTAGTGTTGAGAAAAGGTAGAGATAACACTGGCAATGGTGTCAATAAAATAAGAATTAAGGATGCTTGCAATTTGTTCTGGCAGTTTGTTGGGGTGAGGGCAGGGGTTGAGTTTAGTGCCGGGGGTTAAGAAAATTGTTGATATAAGACCAGAACGCTCTAGGATTAGTTTTTTCTACTAGTTTGCTGATTCCATAAGTAGTGCTGCTTGTCTTTAGAGATGAGTTTCTTAGCTTGGTTTCGGAGCTGTCTATAATGTACAAGATCAGTTGTATTTTTAGATTAAAGCCAAGCTTTCCATACTTTGCCCCCCTCAGTCATAATTTGTTTGGTAGCTTTAGTTAGCCATGGGGTACAAGTAGTTTTAGTTCTTTTAATTCTTGAAGGGGCTAGGCTGTCTAAAATGTTTTGAAAAAAATATTGAAGTAAAGCAAATCATCATCCAAGGGAAGAGTTTTAAGGATATTCCAGTAAAAGTGTTTTGGGAGTCTATTAAAGGTTATTGGGGTCAAATTTAGAAAGATTTTGGACTAATTCATAAGTTCATAGGTAGGTACTAGGCTATCGGCCCCAGTGCCTATACAAGCCTAGCCAAAAAGGTACCCTGGCTTTCGCCACCCAAGAAAATAATTTTCCTGTCCCCCTCTCGAGCAGAGCCACTGAGGTGATCCCCGGGGTGACTTTCCTATTTCCCATCCAATCATTGAACAGTGCCCAGAGTAACTGCACAAACTCTCTAGCAATACATACACTTAAACCTGCTGGTTTAGTATTATGGTTTCTTGGCACAGCTGAGCATGCTCGGATTGCATAGGCAGGGAGATGGTCACTAATATAATTGGACATAGTGCCAGATGTTATAAATTTAGACCCTTCATTTGTTTTGTTGTTGTACCTAGTAGCAGTAGTACAACACTACTACTGCTGCTACTATTGTACAATAAACATGTATATAGTTAGATTGTTATACAAATAATTTTATCGAAAGTAAATAAATAATATGCAACTTCTTGATCTTTATAACAAACTGAAATCAATATCTGATAACCTTCATATTGTAGTCTGAGGACCAAGAAATGGTTATAAGAGAAGATGGGAACAGTGATAACAAATCTGTCTTATTTAAAGCGAAATGGGACCTAACCAGCCTTTTCTCTCTCTTTCTTAACAACATATAGAAGGCTTTTCTTAAAATGATTCATATCAAGTTAGGGAACATACATGCACAAAGGAGTAGCCTGAGCTAAGTGTAGCTAATCTAATGGGGAGATTCAGATGTAGTTTGCTTGACTTTATCAACAAACTAGGAATATGTTATTCCATGTTTTGTCCATAGCTGAATGTTCTTTATCATTATCTCTGAAGTATATAGTAGCTTTTTCATAAAAATATTTTTAGCAATAAGTTCTCTTACAAATGTCTGTTTTTAAATATTTATCTATTAATATTAATGGATTAAATAACCTGCTAAAGGGGGAAGCCTGCTTAAATACCTGAAGTTACATAAAGCTCAAATAGTATTTTTACAAGAAACACATTTACTCAATAAGATGTTAATAAATTACTGTTAAAAATATTTAATTCTGGAAGGCTCTAGCTTTAGATCTAAAAGAGGAGGCAAACTCGTTCTGTGGAAGAATTCCCCAGTTATGCCTAATGTAATGGATACTTGTGTTGATAAAAACAGTATGTTAAGCATTGTTGTAAATGAATGGAATAGGAAAATATATACTTTGGTAAACACTTATTGGATTCCAGAGCTTGGAGCTAAAGATGCAAAAAATTATCTAGACACTATAGCCTATTACAGGAAAGGTGAGGTCATAATGGCTGATGATTTTAATTGCATCTTCTCTAATAAGGATACCACTGCTAATAAGAAACCTAGAATCACATCATCAGCTAAACACTTATCAAATTTTGTAAACCTTATGAACTTAAAGAATATACATGAATTAAGAAAAGTAAATTTGCTTCAATGCACCCATTATTCTTATAGATAAGGAACTCGGGCAAATATTGATAAGGTTTTTGTTACACGCAATTCGATTTCAAATATAAGAGAAGTTTCCTTAGTGTCATGTCCATTATCAGATCACAATGCTATTGTATTCAACATTATTTAAAAAAATAATGTCTTAATTCATCATAAAAGACTGCTACCATACATCACTAAAATAAAAGTATTTAAGGAGTGGTATGTAAATGAGATCAAGAACTTTAGAGAAATAAATACAAATGCTGAAGTAAATGATACCATCCTTTGGTATTCACTAAAGGCTTAATTAAATGGTAGAATTACATGCTGGTACATGAATAAAACAAAATAATTGGATAAATAATTAAATACATTACAAACTAAAATAGTTAAAATAAAGTTAGGCCTAAAACCAAATGACACAGTCAGTCTGAAAAAATAATTGAAATTCTAAACTATAAAGTGTCAATAAACCTGGAAAAAGTAAAACTTCAAACATATTCAGTGAATCCATCAAGCTTACATAAACTTGGTATAATACCTGAGAAAACAGACTACATCACATTAAAGAAACTACACTGCAAATAAATAACAACAAAGAAGGGAAAACAGATATTAAGGGTATTCTTGAGTGCTTCAGAAAATTCTATGATAATATAAATAAAAATTCAAACAGCTTAGTAAATGATGAAATAGTAGATACTTTCCTAAAGGATAATATAAAGAATAAAAATAACAAATAAACAATTAAATAAAATTGACAGACCTTTTTCTTTAAAAGAAATAAAAGATCAAATTAAATAAGTTAAAAAATAATAAGGATCCTGGTTTAGATGGTTTTGTACCTGAACTATATCAACTATTGTCAGATAATGCAGTTTTACACTAGAAAAGTCTTTCAGGGAAATAAAAACTACTTTAGGGGATCCCCATCATGGAAGTATTCCCTCATTTCACCCATTCTTAAGCGAGACAAAAATCCTACAACATGTTCTTCTTATGGACTCATTTCACTCGTAAATGTTGACTATAATATGTTTGTGTCTACTTTAGCAAATATAATTAATCTAATAATACCAAAATTAATTAACAATGATCAAACAGGTTTTAGTTTGAATAGACAGGTACAAGATAATATAGGGATACATACACTATGCAAATAAAAAATTAAAAAAAAATTTGCATCATTAGTCATGATTTAGACAAAGCTTTTTATTCAGTATATTAGGCTTATTTATTTAAAGTACTTAAAGAATATAACTTCTCAGCTGAGTTAATAGCATTAATTTCTAAGTTTTACATTAATTATTGTGCTTACTTCAACATTGTCCTTTCTTTCCAATTACTTTAAACTACAAAAGGTACTAAACAATGTTGCCCTTTATCGCCACTACTTTTTACACTAGTAATAGAACCTTTTGCTAATTTTATTAGGTCAAACAAAAATATTTACAGTATAAAATAGAAGTTGATTTGCAACTAAAAACCCAACTCTTTGTGGGGTGATATTTTGCTTATAATAGGAAATATAAAAAATAACTAGAACATATAATTTGCTCTATGAGGCATTTTGAAACTATTCCAAACTTTTACTTTAATCATAATAAAACAAGTACATTATTAATCAATAAGAAATTTAAAAATTCATATAAAAATATTCTGATTTCAATTGGAATAACTCTCAAATTAAATATCTTGGTATCACCATTATGCTTAATAGTAAGGAAATTATATAATTGTATCAATAACCTGTTGAAAATTCACTTGTAAGTCGTCACAATTTGGAATAAAATTTTCTTCACTATGGAAGAATATTTAATGTTAATTAAGATGGTCAATTCTCCCTAAAATAGTAGATGTTATGCAATCATTAACACTGTCTCCACAAAAAAAAATTCTACTTAAGTTTCTTTGGCATCCCAATATACCAGGAGTTCCTTTTAATTGGCACACAAAAGACTGGGATAAAGGTGGAATAGGATTCCATGATATTCAATTGTAAGCTACTTCAACTTTTGCAAAACTCATAGCATTGTGGATAAATTCATCATATGAATCAAAATGGAAACTAATACATCAGGTATTATTATCTAAAAATAACAAACATATTACTAACTGTCATAAGCAAATAGCTCCTAACGATTTTGTCTTGCTAGTAAAGATTATTGTTTAAAGGAAACATTTCTTGTAATCAAATTCCATATATAATATTCTTTCTTCCTTCCTTCTGGAATTTCAAATGTTTTGTTTTACTAAAAACCTAATCTTTTCAATTTTTTCAACAGTATATACAAATGAATGCTTAGAAACTCACAATTTCACTAGAGTGATAGATCTACAAGAACAAAATAATTTATTGGCATCAATTTTTAAATGGAACTGAAACACATTCTGTCGAAAATGCAATGTCTAGATAAAACTACAATTCTAATAAGTGGTTAATACTACAAATGTGCAGGGATTTTGTAAGTTCAAAGATAAATAAGACATTTAACTTAGATAAGAAAACTTCTCTCAACTATTGGAATTCCTAATCAATACTAATAATAAAGCAACAGAAAATAAGGCTAACTTATCACAGATTTATAGAATTCTTACAGTGGACCTCTTACACTTAGACAATACTTTTTCAAATTATTCCATAAAAATTAATAATGTAAATTTTACCAATGAAGATAAGCAATGTTAAAGTCAATATGAAAAAACGTACATCTTCTTTATAGTGGAAAATGTTCACCTGGAAATTCTTGCACAGAGCCTTTTTTACACATCACTGCATTACAAATATGTACAATCAAGGAGAATCAAATGCTGGAGATGTGATTCTGAGGTAACAGCTGACTAGATACATATTGTATATGAATGTGAGGTCATCTCCCCTTTAGAAATTATTATTATTATTCAAGCATTGAGGTCAGATAGGTGCAATATTTCCAAGTGATTGATTTTATTTAATGCTTCGATCCCTGAAATAATTCCAATGACTCAAGTGCCTCTTCTTTGGTCTACACTAGCAATAGCTAGGAAAGTAAGAACCAAAAACTGGAAGAGTAGAACTACTCCTGCTTGTATTGAATTTCTTTAATATGGCAGACTTGTATATTGTAGTGAGCTACATTCAATTAGGATGGGAACTTCTAATATTACTCAATCCTTTAAGTCATGACTAAAATTTAAAGATTTGCTTGCAAAATATTACCTGTTGTTAATCTGTATTACCACTGATACATCACACTGCTGTGGACGTCTGTAAAGAATTGTTTTTATTTTACTTTACTCTTATTTTTCTTTGTTATTAAAATACAATAACATTTTTTTCAAAAAAAAAGTAACAATGCAAAAAACACAAAATATCACAGACCAAACACATATCCAGAGGCAATGATCCTTTAATCTATTTAGCACTTTCGTCCTCAACAGGACTTCTTCAGAATAAAATAACATTGTTTGAAAAAACATTTCAATGCACACAGCCTTATCAAGGTCAATGAGCCTAATTAATCATTTAACAAATTAATCACTCAATAAATTACTTGAACAGATAACCATTTAAAGTACAAAAGAACAACATTTAATATTAATACTTTTCAAAATATTTCTACAGGCAGAATATTTGCTACAGGCCTAGCATACATTTTGATTTGTTCTTTTTGTGATGCATTTTATGTTGGTATGACAACTAGAAAATTTCTGAAAAGAATTAAGGACCATTTATATGTGATTAGGATATTTGATAAGAATAAGGCCTTGTTTAAGCACAGTACTAAGGTCCATGAGTTTCAAAAAAATTGTATTTTCTGTCTTGGAATATGTTCCTTTAAATCTGACAGGAGGAGGTTAAAAAAGATTTATGGAAAGAAAAGAAACTTTGTGGCAACTTAGATTACAAGCAGGCAAACCACCAGGTCTGAACAAATGAATTAATATAATTTTTTTTGTCTCAGTTTTTTTACTTATTTGAATGAGTGATTAATTATGCCTACTAACCTTAATAAGGCTGTGTGTATTTAAATATTTTTTCAAACGGTGTTACTTTATTCCAAAGTCGTCCCACTGAAGACAAAAGCATTAAATGGATTAAAGGATTTTTGCCTCAGGATATGCCTTTGGTAGGTGATTTTTTTTGTGTTTTGTTTTTTGTACTTCACCACTTAACTCTTGGACTTAGGTTTGAATGTAACAATGCACTTTAAACAGAGACTTGTACTAGTACAGCTTCATGGAGATGTGGGGAAGGTGGCTGTAGAAAAACTAGCCAGGAGGATATTCACAATATATACAAAATAAGTTCTGGGTTGTGCTTAATGAGAGCCTTATAGTAGTAGAGATGAGTTTAAGAAAATGTGGACAAAGAAGGTTACTTTAGAAAAGACCTTTAACCTGTACAGTTCAACTGTAAAACAAACAAACCTGTTAGGGGAAAAAATATAAAAAATAAAAAATGTACAATAAGCCGGTTGCATTATTGTGCACACCCTTAAACTAACACTTTGTTGAAGCACCTTTTGATTTAATTACAGCATTCAGTGTTCTTGGGAAGGAGTCTATCAGCACGGCACACCTTGACAGCAATATTTGCCCACTCTTCCTTGAAAAAGCACACCAAATCTGTCAGATTGCGAGGACATCTCTTGTTCACAGCTGTCTTCAGGTCACCCCAAAGATTTTCTATTGGATTTAGGTCTGGGCTCTGGCTGGGCCATTCCAAGGTTTTAATTTACCTTTGGTGAAGTCATTCTTTTGCTGATTTGGATGTATGCTTGGGGTCATTGCTGTGTTTAAAGGTCAAATTCCTCATCATCTTCAGCTTTCTAGCAGAAGCCTGAAGGTTTTTGGCCAAACGTGACTGGTATTTGGAAATGTTCATAATTTCCTCTATCTTGACTAAAGCCCCAGTTCCAGCAGAAGAAAAGCAACCCCAAAGCATGATACTGCCACCACCATGCTTCACCATGGGGCTGGTGTTCTTTTGGTGATGCGAAGTGTTGTTTTTGGGTCAAACATACCTTTTGGAATTGTGGCCAAAATATTCAACCTTGGTCTCTCATCAGACCATACATTTTCCCACATGCTTTTGGGGGACTTGTTGTATTGTTTTGCAAAGTTTAGCTGGGCCTGGAGGGTTTTTCTGTGTAAGAAAAGGCTTCCTTCTTGCAAACCTACCCTCACAGTCCAGACATATGGAGAATATGGGAGATTGTTGTCATATGTAGTACACAACCAGTACTTGCCAGAAATTCCTGCAGCTCCTTCAGTGTTGCTGTAGGTCTCTTGGCAGCCTCCCTGACCAGTTTTTGTCTTGTCTTTTCTTCAGTTTGGAGGGACATCCAGTTCTTTGCAACGTCACTGTTGTCCCATATTTCCTCCTCTTTTTGATGACGGTATTCAATGTGTTCCATGATATACCCAATGCTGTGGAAGTTTTTTTGTACCCTTCTCCTGACTGATACCTTTCAACACTAAGATCCCTTTGATGCTTTGTAAGCTCTCTGCGAACCGTGACTTTTGTTGTAGCAGGAAACTGAGTAAATGTCAAGAAAACCCTACTAGGACAGCAGAACTTTACTTGGTGTTAATCAGAGTCTCTTTAATTGTTGGCAAGTGTGTACCCATGAAGACTGAATACTGTAATTAAATCAAAAGGTACTGCAACAAAGTATTAGTTTAAGGGTGTGAACACTTACACAACCAGCTTATTGTATGTTTTTTATTTTTTATATTTTTTCCCCTAACATATTTCTTTGTTTTTCAATTAAATTGCATACGTTATAGGTCGCATTAAAGATGGGAAAAGTTTGGAAATGATTTATTGTGGTCCCATTTTTTTACATCACAAAAACCTGGAATTTTAACAGGGGTGTGTACACTTTATAGTCTCTGTATATAAAGCTAAGACATTCAAACCAGCCAGTCTTCCTTCTTGATTGAATAGATTTGAATTTTTTAACCTTCTTTACTAATTTTTGACATAAATGTTCAGTAATTTCTTACTCCCTCAAAGTGCTCTCTAAACAGATTCGAATGTATGGATTCTCTACCTATTAGCAAATGCTCTCAGTATGTTAAATTTTGGGTCTTCCTCCTTTATTTTAATTTGCTGGTGTTTATGGGATCCAATACTTTTGCATATTTATGGGTGCTACCTTATCTAACTGTGGCACTACTTTATTTCCTCTATCCATTTTACACTTCTTAAAATTTCTTCTATTACCCTCACACCCCTCCCAGCATTTTCTTTACATAACACCTGTAGTCCACCTACTAAATCTAATATCATGTTTCCATATTGCACTATAACTTGTGTTTAAAAGATTGTCAAACATGATTGGTCTTGTAGCTATTAAGTTCAATTCAAAATCCAGCGCACCTAACCTGCCATGTGTTATTGGCAGTATCAATATTTTCAATTAACTCTGGGTTTATTTAGCCAAAAAATGTTTTTTTCAATTTAAAGAAGAAATCTCTGTGGGGTACCAGTAACCCCTGAGCTGTGTATAATATTAAGGTGACAGAAAACCACTGAAAAGTTTGTATTTTCTGCAGCATGTCTGAGCAAATATTATTCCACCTATTTAAAAGTTACCTATTTTTATCTAAGATTTGTTTGTAGGCCAGTTCAGCTCATATTTGCAATGTATCTGCCAACTGTATCCCTAAATATGTAATTTGTTTGGGTACCTACAGGGATGAATGTTCCTTTAATAGCTTAGGGGGTGCAGTGTAATTAATTCTTAATGTCTTGATTTTGTGTGTGTTGATCTTACATTTTGTGAACTGTTTATATTTGTGCAATTCCAACAAAAAAAATAATTTAGCTGTCTGGTTTTGCAAGCTATATTAGCAGATCATCTACATAAAGTGAAATTCTGCACTCTTCTTTTCTTATTCTAAACCATGAATAGTTCAGTGTTTTCAGTTTCACACCCAGGGATTCAAGGTACAAGGTGAACAGCAAGGGGGGTAAGTGGATTTCCTTGTCTGATGCTTCTGCCAATCTCTCTGATTTCAGAAACCCCCTCACCCACTTTTACCCTGGCCACAGCATTTGCATATAGCGCCTTAAGCAACTGTATAAATTGCTGTAGGGAAATAAAGTCAGAATTCACTCTGTCAAATGCTTTTTCAGCATCCACAACTGACACAAACAGTGGCTTCTTTGTGATAAATGGATCCTGTATTAACAGAGAAGTCCTGATCAGGTTATCAAATGTGATTCTACTGGTTACAAATCTGCAATCATTGTGAATACAGATGGATAAAGTAATAGCCAACTTTGGCTAATACAGAAATAAATAAATTGCAGTTGTGGTTTAAAATAGAAATTGGCATACTTAAACTTTACTTGGGTAGGGTCTTTCCAAGGGATTATAACGGCTGTAATTGTTGTCTGGACCCATAGGTTTGGGATTTGAATTGTTTGCATAATATTACTGGCCAGAGTAAATGCCTTACAACTATTTCTCAGCACTATTTATAAATCTGTAATGATGTTTTCCCTCTTTTCTTTCTTTAATAATTTGTCTTACCTTTGTTTCTACAAAAAAGCGATGTAGGAACCATAAAAAGTACAGTATAAAATCTTTAATTGTAAAATACTAAATGCTTTCATCCCTCAAGTATGTATTTATAGTATTATTTTACAATAAAAGTTTTTTCTCTGTACCTTTATGGTTTCAATTTTGCTTTTTTGTTTTTATTTGTTTTTTTCTTGTTGGTTACTGTTTTACCTTTGTTTCTATTACCTCTGCTGTCAGCTGAGGGGCTTGACTTAACTTGATTTTTTTAATTTAAAACCCTTAGATATTTCTCTATTTTACAGGTTCAAATGTAAGAACTAGGCTAGCTGCCTTTGTGGGCCATTTTAAGAGTAGCCAGTTTCCTTTTTTGTGCTTGAATTAACCTATTCCAATTGGTTAGAGATTGGCCTTATCCATCCCATGGCTAGTAATTACATATTACCATTAGTGAGAATAACTGGGATCATACCATAGATAATTTGAGAGGACCTATGCAGAATAAAGCATTTAGGATCTGCCTCTCTCCAGTAGCAATACATGGGGCAGTCCTGGGGTAAATTTTCTGTTTTTTATCCATAGATCTAAGCTGTGCTTGAATATGGAAAGGGATATGTGTGCGTTTTATATGAATGGGAGTCTGTTCCAGAGCCAGCAGTGTAGCTAGGGTGGGCCGAGAGCGGCAATGGTCCCAGGTGCAAAGTGTTTGGGGGGGGAGCATGAATAGATGATCCTGATCTTTCATTAATGCAATACTGGATTAAAAAAAAAAAAGAAACAGCTATGCTACTGTCCAGAGTAGCAGTATTCTCTGCAAAATATATCTATTCCTCCAAACCATTTTGTTGATGTTGAAGTTTAGATCCCTGGACCAAGTGTTTCTGATGCCATTTGACTTGTTGAAGTGCAGTAAATCTATCGATATTGGGTTGGAGGATAACTTTTACGCCAGACACAGGTCACCTCTTAGCAGTCTGTAGGACACAAAGTATAAGATACAAAGTATAACAACAGGGCTTTAAGTCAGTCCATTTAGGACATGTTGTTTAAGCCTTGTATACTTTTAGTATTCTATTTCTGTATTTCCTGCTCTTGCATGCCATTCACTGCATCTTCTTTGTACAGCTTTGCATAATATTCTGCAAATTTGTCTATTTATTTTGCCTGGTCTTACAGATTCTCTTGTCTTAGTGTCTATTAATTTATGTATCAACCTGTCTGCTGCCCAAGTCTGAGGACTAGGAGTTTCTGCTTGGCTTGTGAGATCTCAAAACCATACAATTTTAACAATTATTTTGCCTTGTCTACATTACATAACACATGTCTATCTATTCTTCTTCTTTTTTAACTCCTTTTCTTTTGTGTTTGTCCTGGAATATCTGTTATCATGTTCTCTTGTGTTATCAATTTCTTTTGTTGTCCTCATGTATGTCTTACTCACTTCATCTTCCCCATGCTATGTTCTTTTATAATAACCATTATGTTTTTCTGGGATTGCACTTGGGATATCCGGAGTCCCTTACTAAACCTTTTTTGAGATTGCTCTAAAGATGCCCTGAGTCCCTTACTCGTTAACCAGTTCTCCAAGCCATCTTTCATATTTTGCCTTTTGCTCCACCTTTATCTGTTCCTCTTCGTGTAAATTAAATTTTTTCCTCTATGTTTTCCCATGGTGTTGGCCCTGTTTGCAAGTGTAAGTACCAATGGCACAGTCTGTCAATAAAATATAACGAGTACTTAATGACTCTACTAAATGGCATAATAATTTTATCTAATCTCAAACATGAACAGAACTTATAGGAGTATATTGTATAAATAGAATCTGGCAGCTTTAGCATCCTATGTACATCTTTCATTGCCATTGTTAATAGATATCTACTGTTTCATAAATTTGCCTGCTACTGGAGTTCTTGGCTTTCTGCAGCCAAAATGCACTTTGTCTCCTGCACATATTTAATTCAAGTCTCCTGTATAAACTATTTCCTCCTGAAAAAATGGTCTATTCCCTTATTAAACATGTTAATTCCATCTGACTGCTACAAGGTAGAATGCATATGTTAATGAACATTAATTAACTTTCTAAATATCATATAGCCTTATATCTGCTTTCTCCACCAGCGTTTCATTCCATTATGTCGAAATAACTTTCCCTGATAATCAACATTACCATCCCTCTTCTACCTCCTATGTTATGAGAATTCCTTCATCCTACATCCATACTTACTTTTTGTCTAATAAATGGGCTTCTTGTAGTAAGAGTATTTATGGTTTAAGGTTTTGTGTGTGTGTGTGTGTGTGTGTGTGTGTGTGAGTGAACAAGTTGCTTCTTTTAATCTGGTTCCTCAAGCTGTTAGAATTTCAGGATAACATATATCCTGGAACAGAAGAACCAGGCAGAGGGGTCCTCTTCCCTATTTGTTACTTGCGTTATATTTAGAACAACTGGCAAAGAAAATAAGGGAGTCATAAATTCATGGCTATAATTTGTAGGGTGTTCAAGAAAAGTTGGCTTTATTTGCAAGATGATATTATTTTGCACCTGATGGAACCATAAAGTCGCATCTCGGTGTTGTGGAACATTCAAAGAAAGTTCTGTTTTTTTGGGGGGGGGGGGGGTTTCGGGATATAAAATTAATGAAGACAAAACAAAGGCTACACCTGTAAACTACATATCCATACATGAACTGGTTCAACAATATCTATATATACGGGGACATGATAAAATGAAGTATTTAGGAGTATGTCTTAAAAAGGATTCTGTTATGGTAGCTAAGGATATGTGGGAAGAGACTAAACAAAAGATAATACAAAAACTGAGAAACTGCAAGCTCTTGCCTATGGAAGAATAGCAAGATGCAAGCAGTAGAAATGTTTTAGTCTCTTTAGAATTATTCAAAGGTCAGACATTTTTACCAACCAAGGGAGAAGTGGTGAATAGCAATTAATAAAGAATTAAAGGGTTTTGGAGGGGAAGAGTCAAGTGGGATAAGTTGATCCTTCCAATAAAACAAGGAGGTTTAGGATTACCTAATTCAAATGGATACTTTAGAGCTACACATTTAAGGCTCTTATACATGAACAAGCAGATAGCTACAAATCAAAGTGGTAAGGGAAGATGATGAAGCTGGGGGTGGGTGATTCAAGAAATAAGGAAAGAGTGGAATACTGGATGCAGATCCTTAAGGAAAACAACAACAGTTATAAGGAATATTATATTCATAAAGTAGCAGAAAACACATTAAGAACAAGCCAACAAGGGAAAGGAGAAAGGAGATTTTGCAGATAGGGGAATTTATAGAGGAAGTTGGCAAAGAAACCAAGGTATTGGGAACAAATAATTAGACAAGGAGAGGTAACAAAATGGGAAGAGACCACAAAGACATTTGGTTTGTACTGCACGCTAGTGATTGCCTTCCCTATCAGGGACTGACATCAGAGTATAGGCAAAGAGAAAGGATACAGCAATCCTAAATGAAAGAACTGTACTGGTTGAGTTTTTAGGTTAATCTAGAACAGAAGCTGCTGTTAAAAATGGATAATTAGTAAGACATATAAAATACTGCATGACAACTATAGGAATCAATCAGAGGAGGTCAGAAAACCCTGGGAAGAAAAATTAGACAAGCAATTCACAAAGAAACTACGGGAAAACATATGTATGACTCCTCAATATGCCACTTCTGCACCCAAAAATAACTTTACCATTATACAGATGCCCTTCAGTTCTTTGATTCCTAAACCATAGCATGGTCAATCTATGATGCATGCTACTACTAATATATTTTTTTCTGAAATTCATTCATGGTTTAAGATGCAGAAACTTAAAAAGAATCCAGTTAAGCTGCCTGCCACACAGTCAAATGTAAGAAGTGTCAACATTTCTTGAATAAATAGAGTTCAGTCATGTATCTAGCATGCAGAACATTGGTGTGATCTCTGACAAAACATGATACTCAAGGGAGAGTTGCTGGCTCTTGTGAAATCAGCACTCTATCATCTGAAAAACATTATGAGGAAGCATCATACAATTCCCTTACTGAAGGCTCTGGCCACTGACTGACAGATTTGTGACATTTAGAGCAGATAACTGAAATGTCCCATACTTTGGATTGCCTGTACTGGAGATCCAGAGACTGTAGCTTATTCATAATGTTTGTCCCAGGGTTCCAAATGACTAAAATATTAGCCAATATTTCTCCATTCTTAATGCGTAGTGCTGGACACTGGTCATATCACTTCAGCTGTAGAGTGATGACATATACTTATTTGGCATTTATCAGGAAAGTCCAACTGGGAATGAATCCCTTTTTCAGCCGAGGCCCAGGGAGAAAAGCTTCAACATACATATTTCAATTAATAAAGCACATAAAATGATCACATGAAGTGCAGTAGAAATAGCAGAATAGACATACAGGACAAATAAGGTCCAGTGAATACTGAACAGCAATCATAGGATACTGAACACCTAGTAAGTACAATCAATAGTGATAACCAATGGTAAAAGAGGTTAAGTATTTTAAATATGGGAAAAAGACTAACAGAAAGGAAGGAGATTTTGAAGTTGGGGAAGATTAGGAAATGGAGTTAACGTAGGGAGCTATTGGGGAAGCAACTGGTGCTTTGGCTAATAAGAGAAGGGAGGAAAGGAAAGGGGGAAGAAGGGAGAAGGAAGGATGAAGGAAGAGAGGGGAGAGATAGGAAGAGAAGGAAGGAGTGACAGGTAGTGTCAGCCTGGTGTAAGACGTATAGAGCCAGGACTTAAGGAGAAATTTTTCTAGAGATTGTTTGAATAAGTGACTACATGGCATTGCTCTAATATCTGTAGGAATACTGTTCCAGACCTTGGTTACCGAGTAGGAATATAGGCAGTCACTGATAGATTTCTTTTCAGTTTATTGGATTTGAAGGAGGTGTTTCTTAGATGAGCAAAGAGGGTGATTAGGGAGGTAATGGTTAAGAATGGTGCTGGTTGCTGGGCAGGATGAGGATTTGTACAGCATTTTATGAGCAAGGAGAAGTTGGGTGAACCTGAGGTAGTGAGGTAACTCAAGACAGTTTAAATATCTGAAGGCGGAGCAGTGGTGGGAATTGTGAGACTCACTGGCTGCAAATCTACCTACTTTTTACAGCAAAGCTCAAGTTCTGATCTTAGGGGGATCTGAATGTTGGTGAAAGTGGGCGAGGCAAATAGTAGTGAGGAAGGGGGTATGTATTGGCTAGATTAACTCTTGAGAAGTTGGTAAGGAATCTTTTTGAGCTACAGAGCATGCCCAGTTTTGGGGCGCTGTTTTTATGCACTTCTGAATATGAAGATCAAATTTCAGTTGATCATCTCTTATGACACCAAGCAACTTTGTTGAGGTACAACTTCAATTTCAGTATTGTTGAGAGAGGATATTTTAAAGTATCGTTTATGTGTACTTGGGATTTGGGGAGAAATAAGAGCAGTTTTGTTTCATTTAGATTGCCACTGAGCCAGGTTTAAATAGAGCTGAAAGCCTGCTGAGTGATAGATTGTAACTGGGAAGGACTATTAGACAATCAAATGTGGAGTCATCTGCATATTGTATAAGTGTAGCTTGTTGGGAGGATGTAAGTGGATCATTTATAAGGTCCCTAGTGGGACACCTGTATTAACAGGTAGAAAAGATGAGTAAGTAGAGAGCCATTTAACTGACTGTAGCTGGTTAGATATGTAGCTGCAGAACCAAGTGACTGTTGTACTGGAAAAGCCTAAAACAGACATTTTTGAGAGTAGTTTGGTATGTGAGACGGAATCGAAAGCTGTAGAGAGATCTAAAATGAGGGAAGAATCTAAACTGTTATTATCTCTGACTTTAATGTCATGATCCAAAAAGGCAACAAAAGCAGTTCTGCTATGATCTGAGTGAAAGCCGTGTTGGGTAGAGGATAATAGATTTTCTTGGAGTTAAGGATTGTAAAAGTTGTTTATGAATAAATTTTCCAATATCTTGGAAAAAGGGAACAAGATTGCAATTGGTTTGAGGTTTGTTACTTCAGTGGAATTTTCCCCTTTATGAAGAGGAATGATGTAAATTTTCTTCCAGATAAAGACTGGGTAGGCAACAGAGGCGGGAGCAATCTTTAGATATTCATATGGGAGACTGTCTACAAAGGGGGAAAGCAGGGCTTAAGTTTGTGTAATAAATTTTTTATACAAGAAGTAGAGACAAATTTTTGAAAATGCCATTGTTAAAACTTTAAAGTTTGTCGGGGGGGGGGGGTGGCAGAATTCTGTAGGGAGTTTTGGGTGATGGTGGCTATTGAGTCTATAAAGTGAGAATTAAATTAAGAATCAGTTTCTAAGGGCAAGATGTCTGAACAAGGTTTAGGGGTACTAGGAGGTCCAGCTGTAATATTTTCTTGACAGTGGACCAACATTTTTTGTGGGGTGGGGTTGTATTTTAGTTATCCTGTGGGTTGAAGTAATATTTCTTATCAGCAGTAACATTTTTTTGTCATGTTTCGAAGTTGTTTGTAGGTCTGTAAGGTGAGTTTGAGATTTTTATTTCTGCCAGTTTCTCCAAGCTTTGTCTCTCTTATACATTGATTGTCTACTAGAAGAGGATAGCCAGGGTGACTGGGCAAATTCAATTCTCTTTTTTTTCTTATAGGAGCGATGCTTTTGAGAATGTCAAGAAATATTGTATTAAATTTTAGAACCACATTATCCAGTGGTGGGGGATAGAGGATGGACTAATTAATGTTATTAAAGATGTTGTTAAAGATCTTGGAATTCAAATTTTAGAGGTTACAGATCTTGGAATTGAAATTTGAGAGGTTATGGCAATCTTTATAAAGCTGCTGTTTGATATGGTGAGTTGTTAGTCTCTGAACATAGGTGGGATGGTGATCAGTGAGGGAGTCCGGGTGGGTTTTTGGAGAGTTGTAAAGGTTTGGATTTGAGACTAGGATCCAGTCCAGAATAGTCCCAGTGTTATTAGCTTTGTTAAAGTGAGTAGAAGTTATGAGTTGTTTGAAACCATATAGACTGATACTAGTGGAAGGGTAGTTTGATGTGAATGTTTGCCAGTTAATATTGACATCACCAAGAATTATTACTTCATGAGAGATGGAACTAGATACCCAGTGTAGGACTGTCTTCCAGAAATCGGGGTGTTATTTCCTCGGGGAATATATAGGGCAATTATACATAGTGTTTTATGCTCATTTAATTTACAGTAAGAGACAAGGATCTGAGAGAGGAATTTAGGGAGAGACAAAGATATGATCAGAAAACACGACTGCTACACCACCAACTGTTTTATTTAATCTGTCAGAGGGGATGACAGTATAGCCAGGGTAGAGAATTTCAGAGTCTTTTATATGTGGTTTGAGCCAAGTTTCTGTAAGAATAATAATTTCTGGGGAGTAATGAATGATCCAGGAATGAAATTCAGAGACTTTGTTTACTATACTTTGAATATTCATGGATATGATTTTCAAATTTTTTAGTAGATGATGCTACAGTAGAAGAGGGAGCAGGTGGAGAAGAGAGGTAGCCAGGACCTGGGTTTGGGTGGACATCGCCGCATAATATGATTTTTTTATGGTATAAATACTCTAGTGAGGGTTTAGGTGCATTAATATTACATTTACATTTTACCTTATAAAATTCGTAACCCTTCTCCCAAACTCATATATCTGAAAATGAGATTGGGGGGGGGGGGGGTGTAAGCAAAATAAGCTAGAAGCAACAGTAATAGTGAACGGCTGACAAGTGACCTAGGCAGCGTGAGTAAGGGTGGGGGATTGAGAAATAGGTGATATAGCCATCATACAGCATGCAAGATATGACAGTAATAGGAATAGGTGTGGGCAGAAAGATGAGCATATCTAATGTGTATTAGAAATGAGAGTCTTGAAAATGATAATGGACATACCCAGCTGTATAAAACACTGGACTTCCACGTGTGTAGCTTGATACAGCATACACACCAAGCTGGCAGTTCCTCAATCTTGAAAATGTGGCTAAAAATTCCTAAAATTAGTAGACGCAACTGGTGCTAGGTTCTTTTGGAATATGTAAGTAACCCTTATTCAGTGGAATTTTCTGAAATTAAAGGAATGTAGATGGAATGAACATGTTAACTCTTTAGCACCTTGAGCACTATAGCGGACTTCCCTGCAAGACACTGCAAGTTTCCAGTAGCTGAAAGGTTCTTTTCAATCATGCAAGATATAACAATGGGTTCTTTCATTATGCAAAACTTCAGAACTCAGAAATTCAAAAATATTATGCAGTGCAATGATTTAGCAATGCATGTGGGTTAAAATCACATTTAAAGCAGCTACAAAAGCATAGTGTTGCTTCTGCCTTTTCATTTTATTTGAATTATTTAGTCAAATTTGTTTACTAGGGTAGAGCACTGTTCAAACGACCAAATACAGGCTCAACCCGGGTTACATCATAATTTAACAAAACAATGTACAGTATACATATAACAATGGTTTACATTTATGGGTAAGTAACAAAACAAATAAATGTACAGTTACATAAGTGAGATTAAAAAGGGAGAATAGAGTTAAAGGAGGATGAGGAGGAGGAGTAGAACTGGTGAAGATATAAGCAGTAGTATCCAGGTTATGAAAGTTAATAGAGACCAGCAAGATGACATAGGGTACTAGATTATGCATTGTGGGTTTGGTAAGGTAAGCTTTACTTCAAACATTACTGAAAAAATGCATCAGTCACAGAAAGCCGCCAGTGTTAAACACTTTAGATGGAGCAGTAGTAATAAGAATGAGTCAGTGTCGTGTGTCATCTCAAACAAGCTAAATTGCAAAAATAAGTAATCCTGCGTAAAAAAGAATTCACAAACTATTCTACACTTTTAGTTCTATCGCATATTTTGAAATGTATGTATTTTTGTGATAAAACTATAGGCATTAACTGCTTTTATGTCTATTTGTGTTAATGTACTTTGACCACAATTTGCTGGAAAGAGTAATATAAATAACCTGAACACAAAATGTCAATTATTAATGGAGTAACTTTACAGGAAGACGCAAATTATTCAGAAAGTCCAGAAGCTGCCCTTTACTGTAGCCATAATCATAACTCAAAAACAAACTTTGTCAGCTAAACAATGCATCTTTACAGATGAACTGGCTTCTAACCCTTAAAAATCACAATTTACCTGATCCATTTAACTGGCTTCTAACCCTTAAAAAATCACAATTTACCTGATCCATTTTGTTGACTGCAACTGCAAGTTGAGTTACTCCAAGGGAGCGAACCAGTAATCCATGTTCTCTTGTCTGGCCACCAGCTTCAAAACCAGCTTCAAACTCTCCTCGACTGGCATCCACAACAAGAACTGCAACGTCTGCCTGTGAAGAAAATGAAACAAAAAAATGACCTATGTGCCAGTTTCCTGAAAGCAATGTTTAGTGCTTAACATATCTGATCAATAACCTTTTTTATTTTCAGCTTGTTATGCATAATCTCTTGGCCATCACAATTTAAGTAGGGAAGAAATTTTGCTACTTCCTTATTATAGCGGCCTTGGCGATATAGTTAGGTAAAGAGTAAACAGAGCGATTAACTGCAAAATGTAAGCACCACAACAGATATAAAGAAAAAATTGTACATTTTGTTTTTCACAACAGACGTTCTTCACATACTGGACTGCGTACAGTTAAAGGATACAGAATTTCGCTACTTAATAGGTTATGTACACATAAACAGGTAAGACTGAATGAAGAAAATTAGTATACCTATGTGGAGCAATGCTAAATCCAAGGACCAAAAAAATTAGGCAATGCCCGTTTCAGCTGTGTGACCTCCTGACCCCTAGAAAAGATCAGTAGTTTTAAACACTACCATAACCCGACGTGTATGCGCACATCAACTAACTTGGTAATGAACTATAGGAAATATATGCTTAACAACTCACTTATAAGTTAGTCCGTCTCCATTTCCGAAGAGCTGCTATGCTGAAAGTCCATCATCAGGGACATAGCTGGTTCCTCCGCTGATAAGTTAATGCACAGTACCAAGTAAGTGAAGCAACTGTGGGGGATGTCTATGTCCTCTACTATGGTACTTGTGTAAGTGGGTCAGTGACAAGCAAGACACCAAATGAAATAGAAATTACCCATAATCACAAATGCATGTTATTAAAGCAGGTAACCTTAAAACAGTGATTTCCACAGTTACTTTGTGTAACTTACCCTGTCATGCTGCACACAAAACTTCCAAGTCTAACAGCATGTTGCTATAAATGTGTGTTGCCTGTGAAAGGTGGATGCATGCAGCGTCATTTCCGTATTAAGAGATGTAGTCCTTTAGGAGCAATGGAGGTAGTCTCCTTATTTTGGGTAGTTGAAACTCCTTCCATACTATTGTAGCTCTACATATCTATTGAATTATTAAAAATATATATTTTACTTCTGTACTGGCCTTCAGTGCAGTTCAGTCCTGTGTTCTTAAAGGGAAATTAAGGCCGCTATAATAAGGAAGTACCGAAATTTTAACCTTTCTTACAAATGTTTTTTACTTCAACAAAATAAGTAGCAGCTGTTTCATACATTTGCTTTGCCCTATTACAAAAACATATTTTGCTAAAGTAATGTAGTTCATACTGATTTATGAAATATACGTTTATTCAGAACAAGAGGTAAACAAAATCAAGAAGCACAGCTTTAACACTGAAAGAAAAGTGGTAGAGATTGGCCCCTCCCCAAGCTAAGAGAATGCACAAACACCTGAGCACTCAAAGAAACCACACCCACACAGCAACACATTCGTCTACAATTCCCTTGACAGTGGGGAACAAAACATTTTTAATCCCTATGTACAGACTAAGACCCCATCCTCCAGACTACAAGTAATTGTCTTTAAGGTATAAGCACCTTGCAGACAGTGTCACAGCAGTGTAATAACACTATGTTTATTTTTGTGTTTCTTGAATGAAAAAGTCTAGCTGAGTGCAGACTTCTTTATAATGGAGACCAACAGATAAAAGCTCCATGCATTTCCCCCATAACTGTTTCCTAGCACTTTATTATACCCCATCCAGTCTAACTCTCCTCCTCTAAATCGATCATGCCTAAAAACTAATCCCTTATCCATTTTCTAAACAACTTTCCACTTTTAAAGATTTTTGGCACTGCTGCTCTTAGTATTAAGTGACATTAACATTAGATTGTCATTAATAATTCACTTTCATTAATTTTTTAAACAGACTTTAGTGCTACTTCCTCCTTCAATGATATTGTGTCACAGCTTGGGCATCAATGTTTAATCTACAGGTACCTTTCCTTTAGGAAAGTGCTGTATTGGCAATTTGTTACATGTGCTGTATTGGCAATTTGTTACATGTGCTGCTTGCAAAGCATAACGAACAGTTGGTTGATGTCAAAATCACGAAATCAAACTTGGCAACTGCAACTGCCCAAGAGAAGGTATCTCAACTGAAAAGCATAAAAGTCAACAACCTAGGAAAGCCAGAAGAGGTGCAATAGCATTCTTTATGAAGGAAGACAATCCATCTATTCATCCATCCGTTGATCCATCCTCAACCCCTTTTCCCATTTTGCACATGGGGTCGGGGTTTCACTTCAGAATTGACAATCATCTCGAGCCAAGGTTTACACTACCGGGTGGGTAGCCCTGCCACAGTAATTCATCTGTACCACTCACTCGCACCTATGGCCAATTTAGAGTGTCCAATCCACCTACTGCATGTCTTTGGAATGTGGGAGAACATGCAGACTCCACACAGAAGGCACCCCAGCTGAGAACCACCCTTCTAAAATAAATAAATAAGATAGGAGCACCTGCTTCATTTCAAGATGTTATGGAAATACCCACTCCCTCTACAACAAGCACTGACAAAGTTACTTGAAGAAATTATGCCTATTATTTGGCAATGGAAAACTGGAAGGGTCCCAAAGACACTCTCATTCACAATTTTGCTAATCATATAAGTGTGTTACAAAATAAACTAACAGATTTGAAATGACAGCCATAAAAGAAAAAAGATAATAGTTAGACACCTGCCGGAATTATATATCTATGATGTACTTAAAGACACATTTTTGTGAATATTGCCCAATCATCAAAAAACATGGAACAACATAACAGAAATAGTGCATAGGGTCTTGAGATCTGTGGCATTGCTAAAAATACTATGTCTAATTTTTGCAAAACTTCTATATTTTCCAAGATATACGCATTATATTACTTTAGTAGAGGGAGACATGATTACAAATGGAAAGGCCTGTAAGACCACATTTCTCGATACCTTCCAAATTAAGTCAAGTAGCAAAGAAAAATGTTATCTCCTTATGCATTACCTTTACTAAGAATACTAAATTTCAGATGTGCTTTCCTGCAGCTCTCTGTTGTGTGGTTGGTGATTAAAATACCAAGAACTGTCTGCATGGAAGTTTCTAAGCTGATTAAACAACTGTTTGCCACCAAAATGCTTTAGTAAAATTTCCTTAGACTATTAATATCCATTCTAGGAGAAAGTTGGAAGCAAAGGTCTTATTTTTTTTTTCAAATGATTAGCAGCATGCATGCTTTATTATTAAAATGTCTGCTACTACTAATTCTTGTTTAGAAGAAAAAAAACTTTTTCTCTTCAGTGGCAGGACCTTATAACAAGATCCATCCAGACTTTTGTGGCAATCTTTTCAGCAAAAGTAAATAAAATGTTTGGTTTATGAATAAAACATGGTGTCCTATAAGGACATTCTGAGGTAATCATAACAGCACTGATTTTATTTCTGTTTCAACAAGCAGATTTATCTTTCTAGTCCAGTATTGCTAGGTCTTTGTATGAAAATGTGGCTGCTTGATGCATCATTTCACAAATTAAGTTCTCAAAAAATTTAATTTTCTGTTTAGCAGATTTCAGTCCTTAACACTGCTGTTATTTTTGGAATCTGTTCTTAGCTGCTTTGACATCAAACCCCCAGTTAACAATACTCTAATGAGGATTCCTCTCTATCTATACTTTAAAATGTTATACAGTTTAGCTCCACTGTGACCTTTTAACTTGACAGAATAAATAATAAAACTGTCTGTCATTTTGCTTTCTCCACACTTCATCCATCCATAAAGTACAGTTTTGTACCTACCATAAATGTAGATGTTCGAGTGTAGACACTGCTGCAGTCATTACACTTGGGTTATCCTGCCGTCAGGCGGTTCCCCAGCCGGCCTGAGTTCCAAGAGTTCCAAAGTCTTGGTCCGGCATCGGTTGCTGTCGCCTCCTCCCTGACGTCAGTGCGACAGGGGTATATAAGATGCAGCCAAAGCCATTTTCTTCAGTTTTTCTTGCCCCAGATGTCAGGTGCCCCCTGAAAAGGTGGTCAGAAAAGAGTACCAAATGGAGTAACCTCTGCACAAACACAAAATCCCTTCAGCTATAAGCAAATACATCAGTAAGGTACAGAAGAGATTTAGTCAGTAGATCAGAGGGGATGGAGGGAGGGTAACCTGGACTGCAGAAGGGTGAACACTCGAACATCTACATTTATGGTAGGTACAAAACTGTACTATGGTCATCGTGTTACCCTGCTGCACTGCAGTCATCACACTTGGGTTGAATCCCAAAGCTAAGGTAGGGTGGAGGTATCATAGAGGGTTAGTGAAGGCTATAAGGCCCTGCAGAACTGCAGTGGCGAAGCTCGCCCTGGTCTTAGAGTAAAGAGGTAAGTGATCGTGTTTGGTAAAGGTGTGTACTGAACTCCAAGTTGCAGCTTCTAAAATCTCCTTGGTTGGAACCCCCCTGAGGAAGGCTGTAGAGGTAGCTGTTGCCCTGGTAGAGTGGGGCCTAATGGTAGCAGAAACTGGTTTCCCATGATGGGTATAGCAGAAACATATGCAATGACCTATCCATTTAGATATGGTTTGCTTTGATATAGCCTTCCCTTGAGAAGCTGTAGCATAGGATACAAGGAGCTGGTCAGACTTTCTGAAAGCCTTAGTTTTGTCCAAATAGCAACAAAGTTGCCTGTGAATGTCCAAGGAATGCAGGAGTCTCTCACCTTTGTTCTGTGGATTTGGGAAGAAGGTGGGTAAGTGGATGGTTTGATTTAAAGCCACACTGGAAACCACCTTAGGCATAAAGGAAGGATTAGTTCGTAGAGAAACTCTGTCTTGATGAAAAATTAGGAAAGGTTCCACAGCCATTAGTGCCTGTAGCTCTGAGACTCTCCTAGCTGAAGTTATTGCTAGGAGCAGGGCAGTCTTCCATGATAGGAACTGAAGATCTGCAGAGAAAGCTGGTTCAAAGGGAGGTAGCGTTAGTTTTTCCAGAACAAAATTGAGGTCCCATGTTGGTGTAGGAGCTCTCCTGGGTGGTCTAATGTTTTTTGCCCCTCTGAGGAACTGTCTTAGAAGAGGATGTGAAAATAAAGGTTGATCCGTGTTGTAGTGAGCTAAAATAGCTGAAGCATGGATTTTAATGGAGGAAAAAGAAAGTCCTTTGTGCAACATCTCAGCTAAATACTGTAGAATGTGAGGCTGAATTGTGTCTTGGCCTTTAGCTTGGTTCCAGGCACAAAATCTTTTCCATTTGTCCGAATAAGCCTTCCTGGTTCTTGGCCTCCTGGCTTCCAGAATAACATCCAGAACTGCTTGTGAAAGAGGAGCTGGTTGGATGTTTAGTTAATTTGCCATGCAGCCAGATTTAAAGTTTTGAGCTGGCTGTGAAGAATTTGATTGTTTTGTTGCGTGAGCAAATGGGAGATTTGAGGCAATATCCATGGAGGGCTGTGGGCCATATTTCTCAATAGCGGGTACCAGTGCTGGTGTAGCCAGTCTGGGGCTATGAGAATCAGTCGTGGTCTCTCCTTTTTGACTTTCAGAAGAACCTTTGTGAGGAGAAGCAATGGAGGGAAGGCATAAACTGTTACGTTTTTCCAAATGAAAGAGAGTGCGTCCACTTTCCAAGCTTGTTGGTGAAATGTCCTTGTACAAAATTTTGTTAGCTGATAGTTTTGAGGACTGGCAAACAGGTCTATGTCTGGAAGGCCCCATTTTTGAGTTATCATTGCAAATATTTGTGGATCTAGTTTCCACTCGTGGGGATCCTTGATGTTTCTGCTGAGGTCATCTGCCAATGTGTTCTTCTGTCCTGGCAGGAATTGAGCTTGTAACTGAACTTGGTGAGCCAGAGCTGTGTTCCACAAGATCATTGCTTGCCTGCATAGAGGGTAGGAATGTGTACCCCCTTGTTTGTTTATGTACCACATTACTGTGGTGTTGTCCGTCCTTATTGCAAGTTGTCCTGGATGTAATAGATCCTTGAAGGCTGTCAGAGCTTTCTGTACAGCTAGCATCTCTTTTTGATTTATGTGCAGATTTCTTTGATCTGCGTTCCATAGGCCTTGAATGCATTGCCCTGCCATGTGTGCCCCCCAGGCGTAGTCTGAAGCATCTGTTGTGATAGCTTGCCTGGCTGGGGAGAAGGTGAAAGGCTGACCCTTGTTGAGGTGACATGCCTGTGACCACCATAGAAATTCCTGTCGTAGGCAGGGAATGAGAGATATCATTGTGTCCAAGCTGTGGCTGTGTTGAGACCATACGCTTTTTAGGTACCACTGTAATTTCCTCATATGCAGCTTTGCAAATGGTATTATTAGTATGCAAGATGCCATGAAGCCCAAGGCCTGCAGAATTTTTCTTGCAGTTAATTGGGTCTTTGTTGCCATTGTCATGAAATATTGAGTCAGTTGTAGTTGTTTGTCTGGAGTAAGGTAAGCCTTCTGGGCCATTGTATTCAAGCTGGCACCCAGGAATGTCATTTTTTGTGAGGGTACTAGATTTGACTTCTTTTCGTTCACTGTGTACCCCAGGCAGTTTAGTAGATGCTTTACAAAGGCCAGATGATGTAAGAGAATGTCTTTGCTTTCTGCTTGGATGAGGCAGTCATCCAGGTATGGATATATTTGAATTCCTCTTTGTCTGCAGTATGCAATTACTGGTGCCAGGCATTTTGTGAAGACTCTGGGTGCAGTAGATAAGCCAAAGGGCAGTGCAGAGAATTGGTAATGAGTTGAACCTGCAATGAAACGGAGGTGTCGTCTGCAACTTTGCCTGATAGGGACATGCAGGTATGCCTCCTTGAGGTCCAACGTTACTAGCCATGCTTCCTTGCCCAACATGGGAAGTAGCTGCTGTAGTGTTAGCATCTTGAATTTGGGTACTTGTAAGTAAGTGTTTAGAATTGAAAGGTCCAGTATTGGTCTCCAGGCATTGTCCTTTCTGGGCACTAGAAAGAGTCTTGAGTAAAATCCTTGGCCTTGCTCTCAAGTAGGTACCAGTTGAATGGCTCTCATGTCCATGAGAGCTGTAGTTTGCTTTTGTGCCTCTGCCCATTGATTTTGTGGCAGGTTTGGCATTCCTCTTTTCATTGGCAAGGTGTGAAAGTGGAATCTGTATCCTCTCAAAATTATGTCTAGGACCCATTTGTCCTTTGTGACAATGTGTCAGTTGTCTGCAAAAAGTGCGAGTTTTCCCCCCAAGGGGGCTGCCAAGAGAGTATTGCTTGGCCAGATGAGGTGCAAGTCATTGAGTTTGTCTTCTGGTGGATTGAGACCTGTCTTCTCCTCCCTTCTGTGTTGTAGTGCCCCATTGGCGAGGTTTGCACTGGGCTTGTGGTTGTCCTCTGCCCCTTGGGCGTCTGTATTTACCCCTCTGTGGTCTGTCAGTAGCTGGAAAGGACCAATGTTTTGTTGGCCAGTTTCTGCTGAAATGAGGGGGTTGTACCTGTAGGAAATCTTTGACTGTCTGCATAGATTTTGCCTTATCCTCCATTTTCTTTAAAACTTTTTCTGCTCTAACTCCAAAAAGAACATCCTGCTGTAAGGGAGCATCTAGTAGTTTTGCTTTAACATGATCAGGCAAAGTTTGTTCCTTTAACCAAGCATGCCTACGTATAACGGACCCAGTGACAGCTGCTCTGCAGGAGGCCTCCAAAGAATCAAACCTACATTGTAAGGTATGTTTGCCCACCTGTTCAGTGGCGTGTAACAGATCCTGTACTTTTAATTCAGATTGTTGAAGGAGAGTGGTAATTTTTTGCTTTAACTGAGAGATTAGGAATTGCTGATACTTAACCATGTGAAACTGACAATTCAGTGCCCTCATAGCTAGTCTGGTTGAGGTGTAAACCTTTTTCCCCCACCTGTCTAGTGCTCTAGAATCCCTCTCAGAAGGAACTGGGTTTTTAGCCATAGAAGCCTTAGCCCCCTTGGGACCCTGGGAGATAGTCACTGGGTCAGCTACAGGGCTTTTGTAAAGACATCTGTGTGAATCAGGCACTCTATAGTATCTGTCAGGCTTAGCCGGAGCAGGAGGAAGAGAATCAGGGTTCAAACTGGATTCTAAATAGACATCATCCACAATGTCCAAAACTGGAAGGATGGCAAGTGGTCTGTGTTGGGGGAGCAAAAGAAACTCTCTGAGCCTTTTCTTAGAGTCAGAGTAGTCCTGACCCTCCCAGTGAAAATGTTCCCGCATAGTGTGTAAAGTTTCCCCAAAGGAGTAGTCTTCAGTTGGAGAAGCTGAAGGAATAGAGTCCTCAGCATCAGAATCTTCATAAGGAGAGAAGGAGTAATCTTGGTCCTCAGAGGAGCCTGAAGAAATGGACACTTGTTCAGAGGATGCATAATCTTCCTCTTGTCTAGGCCTTTTGTCAGGAGGGGGCTGGGAACCCGATTAAAGAAATTAAATCTTCAACCATTTTGAGCATCTGTTTCTTAGGCATGGGGCCTTGAACAGGAGACTGAAGAGCAGGTCTTTTAGATTTAGTAGGAGTCTTTGATTTAGAAAACGTTTTAATGGTGAGAGACATCGGTCTGAAAACGCCTGCAGAAACTGATGGCGTTTCTGAAGCACTGACGTCTTTTGTAGCAATGTCGTCGGAAGGGTCTGAACTAAATGGCTGCGTCGGCCTGGTGCATTCCGTGAAAAATTCCGTAGCGGTCTCGGGTTCCAGATCTGTGGTAGTCAGGGGCTGCGTCGGAGCCTCACTGAGGACAGGAGAACCAGAGACCGGATCAGACGAGGCCTCAGAATCTGGCTTAGGCCTGGGCTGTCTGTCCATATCTTTGCGTTTTGTGCACGCCGGTAGTCGGTTGCTCCGACAGCATGGTGTAGTTAAATTTCCTACCGAAGTAGTGTCGTGCGAAATCAAAGCATCTTTTAATAGTACGCTTATTAAACCTAGCACAAAACCGACAAGAAGTGACGTTGTGGTCTGGGCCTAGGCAACGTATACAATAAGAATGAAAATCCTTATGAGGTATTTGCTTCCCACAAGAAATACAACTGTTAACTTTTTCTGACATCGGTCTGAGGCAAGAAAAGTTTCCCCAACGGGGTACTTAGCTTTATAGAAGACTTCAGTCTGAAATTCTAATTCGAAAATCTCAGGAGTCGGCCGACTGGCACTTGCGAACTCCTTCTGCTTTGGGCACCACGCGGCAAGAAAGACTGAAGAAAATGGTATCGGTTGCACTATATATACCCCTGGCGCACTGACGTCAGGGAAGAGGCGACAGCAACCGACGCCGGACCAAGACTTTGGAATTCCGGCCGACTGCGGGACCGCCTGACGACAGGATAACCCAAGTGTGATGACTGCAGCAGGGTAACATGATGAACATCTAGGTACATACTAGCCAGTAAGTGGGGAAGGAGGGAGGGTAACCTGGACTGCAGCAGTGTCTACACTCTAACATCTACATTTATGGTAGGTACAAAACTGTACTATGTTCATCGTGTGACACTGCTGCAGTCATTACACTTGGGTAGAATCCCAAAGCTGAGGTAGGGTGGTTGGTTCTATAAGGCATTAGAGGTGGATATAAGGCCCTGCAGCACTGCAGAGGCGAAGCCAGCTCTGGATTTAGAGTATAGAGGCAGATGGTAATGCTTGGTGAAGGTATGCACAGAACTCCATTTTGCTGCTTCCAAAATATCCTTGGTAGGTTCTCCTCTGAGGTAGGCAGTTGAAGTGGCTGTTGCCCTGGTGGAGTGAGATTTAATGCTGTTAGGCACAGGTTTTCCATGGTGCGTATAGCAGAAACGTATGCAATGTCCTATCCATTTGGAAATAGTCTGTTTTGAAATAGCTTTTCCCTGTGCTGCTGCAGCATATGCTACCAATAATTGCTCAGATTTTCTGAAAGCTTTGGTTTTGTCCAAGTAGAAGCGTAACTGTCTGTGAATGTCCACTGAATGCAGTAGTCTTTCCCCTTTATTCTGTGGTTTTGGATAAAAAGTAGGCAAGTGAATGGTTTGGTTTAGAGAGACACTTGAAACCACCTTAGGCATAAACGTAGGGTTAGTTCTTAAGGACACCCTGTCCTGGTGGAAACTGAGGAAAGGTTCCACTGCCATTAGTGCCTGTAATTCTGAAACTCTTCTTGCAGAAGTTATAGCCAGGAGCAGAGCAGTTTTCCAAGAAATGTATTTTAATTCTGCCATGCTAGCTGGTTCAAAAGGAGGTAAAGTTAATTTTTCCAAAACAAAGTTGAGGTCCCAAGTTGGAGTAGGTGTCTACGGGGCGGTCTTATGTTTTTAGCCCCTCTGAGGTACTGTTTTAGCAAAGGATTAGAGAAAATTGGTGGAGCCGTGTTATAATGTGCAGAGATGGCAGAGGCGTGGATCTTGATGGATGAAAGAGAGAGGCCTTTGTCCAGCATCTCAGTCAAATATTGTAGTATCTGAGGTATGTTTGGCACAAGAGGATCAAGGCTGTGAGTGAGCCTGGTTCCAGGCACAGAATCTCTTCCATTTATCCAAGTAGGCTTTCCTGGTACTAGGCCTTCTGGCCTCCAGAATGACATCCATAACTGCTTTGTAGAGAGGCATTGCTTGCATGGCTAGGGAATCTTCCATGCAGCTAGGTTTAGTGTCTTTAGCTGGCTGTGGAGTAACTGATTGTTGTGCTGCGACAGCAGATGTGGTATTTGAAGCAACATCCAGGGTGGTCCTTGTGCTAAGTTTTTTAAGACTGGGTACCAGTGCTGGTGTGGCCAGTCTGGTGCAATCAGGATCATTTTTGGCTCTTCTTGCCTGGCTTTTATGAGTATCTTTGGAGAAGAGGCAGTGGTGAAAAAGCATATACTTGTAGGTTTGTCCAGCTGAATGAGAGGGCATCCATTTTCCATGCTTGCGGATGGTAACTGCTTGGGCAGAATTTCTTTAGCTGGCAATTCATTGGGGAGGCAAACAGATCTATGTCCGGGCTCCACCATTTCTTTGTTATCATTCTGAATATTTGAGGATTCAATTCCCATTCGTGGAGATCCATGATATTTCTGCTTAAGTCGTCTGCCAGTGGGTTTTTCTCTCCTGGCAGGAATTGTGCTTGTAGATGAACGTGATAGTTTAAAGTTGTGTTCCACAAGGTCATGGCTTGTCTGCAGAGGGGGTAGGAGTGAGTGCCCCCTTGCTTGTTTATGTACCACATAACTGTGGTGTTGTCTTTCTTTAGTAGTAGTTGTCCTGGATGCAACAGGTCCTTGAATGCTATAAGGGCATTTTGTACAGCTAGCATCTCTTTTTGATTGATGTGAAGATGCCTTTGTTCTGCGGACCACTTGCCCTGAATACATTTTCCTGCCATGTGTGCTCCCCAGGCATAATCCGATGCATCTGTTGTCAGTGTTTGCCTGGCTGTGGGTTGAGTGAAAGGTTGTCCCTTGTTGAGGTGACAAGCTTGAGCCCACCATCGAAACTCCTGTTGAAGGCAAGGTATTAGTGGTATAACTGTTTCCAAACTTTGACAGTGTTGAGACCATACATTCTTTAGGTACCATTGTAGTTTCCTCATATGCAGTCTGGCATATGGAATTAGTAGTATGCAAGATGCCATGAAGCCCAAGGCCTGCAGAATTTTTCTTGCAGGAAGTTGGGTCTTTGTTGCCATCAATTGAAAGTATTGTGTCAGTTGTCCTTGCTTGTCTGACGTGAGAAAAGCCATCTGGGCCATTGTGTTCAAGCTGGAACCCAGGAATATTATCTCTTGTGAGGGCACTAGTTTTGATTTTTTTTCGTTTACTGTGTACCCCAGGCAACTTAATAACTTTTTTACAAATGCCAGATGCTGTAGAAGAATGTCCTTGCTCTCTGCTTGAATCAGGCAGTTGTCCAGGTATGGGTAAATTTGAATTCCTTTCTGTCTGCAAAATGCAATTACTGGTGCCAGGCACTTTGTGAAGACCCTGGGCGCAATAGATAATCCAAAGGGCAGTGCAGAAAATTGATAGTGCATTGGACCAGCTAAGAACCTGAGGTATCTTTCTGCAGTTTTGTCGGATAGGGACATGCAGGTATGCCATAGGGACATGCAGGTATGCCTCCTTGAGGTCCAAAGTCATGAGCCAAGCTTGCTTGCCCAGCATGGGAAGAAGCTGCTGTAATGTCAACATTTTGAATTTCGGAACATCCAGGTAAGTGTTTAGTAAAGAAAGATCCAGAATGGGCCTTCAGGCTTTGTCTTTTCTGGGAACCAGAAAGAGTCTTGAGTAAAATCCTTGCCCTTGTTCCTGTTGTGGTACCTTTTGAATAGCTCCCATGTTCATGAGTGCCATAATTTGTTTTTGGGCCTCTGCCCATTGATTTAGTGGCAGATTTGGCATTCCTTTTAATCTTAGCAGAGTGTGAAAGTAAAACCTGTAACCTTTTGAAATAATATTGAGAACCCATTTGTCTTGGGTGATCATATGCCAATTGTGATAAAAAAGTGCCAGTTTTCCTCCCAAAGGGGCTGCCAAGAGTGCGTTGTTTGGCAGCTGGAGTGGGAAGTCATTGGGGCTGTTTTTTATATGGTTGGTGCCCATCTTCCCCTTCTTTCTGGCCTGATGCACCCCATTTCCAACGAACAAATAACAAAAGACCAAAAACTACTGAAAGTGCGGACTGCACACAATAAGAGATCGCTGGTAAAAACAAAACACAACTTTATTGTTGCGAATCAGAATACAAGTAAATCCAAATGTTAGTGAGCGCTTTTGGCAAGTTAGAATAACCCACCTTCATCAGACAAACAATGAGACTAGGACAAAATTTCTTATACTTCACAATTGTAAACAGCAACCCAATCATATGAAAGTGCATTAACTAATTAAAAAAGCTCCATGGAAACCTTAAAAGAATATAAGTTCTCAATGCAGTTAAAAATACTTTGAATACTTGGTTCAACATCTTGACTCGCCTGCCTATAAAATATCATCCCTGAATGAGATCAATGGGGCTTATAGGAAAATCAATAACATGCTTAATGATCTGTTCTTGGAGGGTTATATTGACATGGACATTTTTAAATACTTAACCATGCCGGCCCCAAGAATTCCAGCATTTTTCGGCACACCTAAATTACACAAAAGATTGGTTGCGCCTCCATTTAGACCCATCATAGACGGGAGGGGTTCTATCACCCAAGCATGTGCAAAATACGTGGACAGTATTTTGAAACCCTTGATTGATAGTGAGAACCACATCTGTAAGGACTCGTGGTCTTTCTTAACTGACATCAACAAGCTTTCTTACAATGATAATATGTTGCTTCTCACTATAGATGTCAAGGACCTATATACTGTCATTCCCCAAAAGATCGGCCTGGCCTGGGTGAGGGACTTTATGTTGGCAAAAAATGCTGGACATGATACCATCAATCTTATAGAAACTCTGTTAGAAATTGTTTTATCTAACAATTTCTTTATTTTTGAAGGGATGTTCTATTTACAAACCTCGGGCGTAGCCATGGGTTCGCCTGTGGAGGAACTTTTGCTAATGCTGTGCTTGCTCATTGGGAGTCTACCTACTTATTTAAGGATGAGTTCTTTTTGCAATATGTCACCTGGTACACCCGTTACCAGGATGACATTTTTTGTATTTGGGGTGGTGATAGAGTGCTGATTCCGACATTTATTGACAGAATCACAAAAACAACAGAGTTTTTAGAATTCACATACAACATACAAGATTCTGAGATTAACTACCTTGATATTTTGTTAAGGATAGTGTTAACCAAAGATTCAAAAGTCGGATTTATAGAAAACCAACATATTCCAATGCTTTTTTACACTTCTCAAGTAACCACCCATACCACCAAAAGAAAGCAGTCATCAAAGGGCAGATAGTAAGAGCTGCCCGTATGGTAATTGATCCAGATGACTTCATAGCAGAATGCAACAACCTTACCAACATGTTTTTAGCAAGGGGTTACCCGCGGCCTCTTGTTTCTAAAGTAGTAGCAGAGGTTATCCACAAACGTGACTCAGGCCACTTTCTCCCCTTACTTTCAGGACATGGGAATGACAATCTAGTACTTTGTGATGACCTCACATCACCTCAAATTAGTACTATTTCTTCCCATGACAAAGTTCATGATAGGAGTAGGTTTAACATCAGCTTTTTACATACTTACTCCCTCGATTCTTTGAAAAATCAAAGAAATTGTCAATAAAAATTGGGAAATTATTAAACA
Organism: Protopterus annectens; assembly: GCF_019279795.1. NCBI lineage: Eukaryota > Metazoa > Chordata > Ceratodontiformes > Protopteridae > Protopterus > Protopterus annectens. The sequence goes on from NC_056726.1 coordinate 498,155,421, forward strand.
TGACAGATCTCTTTGTCTTCTCCTGGGTGATCATCCCAGGATTACATATAGAAGAGGTGACAACATGAAAAGTATTTTGGAAAGAAGACCATTTCATAGTTCTAACAGACCTAATGGTATGTTCAGATGTGGGGCATGCTCCCAATGTAAACATATCAAGGCAGTGAACAAGTTTAACATCAATGGCAAGGAATATAAGGTCACGGGACATCACAATTGTGAGTCCAAGGCAGTGACTTATGTAGCACTCTGTGACCTCTGCAAGGCGTTCTATATCGGTAAAACCGAGAGAAAGCTAAAAAGCAGAATTTACGAACACCAATACGCCATTATCAAAGAAGATGTTACCAACGCTTTAGCTAGACACTGCTTAGAGTATACTGGAAATTCCTTCCATTTTCTCGTCTTACAACACAGGGATATGGACATCAGGGGTGGCCCATGGCAAATACGCTTAGAAATCGACGAGTTGTTATGGCAGATCAGGACCAGGGCTCATATATTCCCTGGTATTAATGAGGGATTGTCAATCAAATGTGTTTTAAAATGGCTATCTCACAATAGGTAAGAATTCCATACACTCATCTATTTCAGCATTTTTTGTAGCTATTTCAGCTTAATTTGACTGACCTGTATATTTAATTATGCTTGGCTACTCAAGCTTCAGTCTTATCGAAGGTTCATTTAGCCATTGTCTTGTCATGAAGTGCGTATTACATGGGTCTGTGTTGTTGTTCAAATTTGGATTGTGCTGATTTCAGGGGCAATTCAGTTCCGATTTCCTCCTGTCGTACATACATATATTTACACATGTGTTTCCTGTATGGTTTCTTTTGTTTTTTTCTGATTTAATACTTCATTGTAGTAGATGATCAAGAGTATGGGCGGTCATCAGATTGCTCAGGACGATCTTTTCCAGCCGTGTAGTAGTTTTGGTGCTCTTCTGCACTTTACTGGCGTATCACTTTATGGGGATGAGCATCTATGTATTTTGGAATATAACTTTAACGCATGGCATGGTAATAAATTAATGGATCTCTATCTTTTATAACTTAGTCTAGCCAACAAACTAGGTGTTGACTTGATTTAATAATAATTCACGAACATGTTTGTTTATTTTAGCACATGATTTCTGTGTTTTCCTGTCATCCACAGTTTTTCAATGTACCAGGTTTCATGTCATCTCACAGTGTTTTTACCTAAAGTACATTTAGCTAGTTCGTAAGGCTTTATTACACTCATTCCATTATTGTATGGAAACCGCTACTGCCGATGGACTTGCTTTTTAACTGCATTGAGAACTTATACTCTTTTAAGGTTTCCATGGAGCTTTTTTAATTAGTTAATGCACTTTCATATGATTGGGTTGCTGTTTACAATTGTTAAGTATAAGAAATTTTGTCCTAGTCTCATTGTTTGTCTGATGAAGGCGGGTTATTCTAACTTGCCGAAAGCGCTCACTAACATTTGGATTTACTTGTATTCTGATTCGCAACAATAAAGTTGTGTTTTGTTTTTACCAGCGATCTCTTATTGTGTGCAGTCCGCACTTTCAGTAGTTTCTGATGCACCCCATTGTCGAGGCCTGTAAGGACCTTGTGGTTGACCTCTACCTTTTGGCCGTCTGTATCTGCCCCTTTGAGGTCTGTCATTAACTGGAAAGGACCAATTCTTTGTTGGCCAGTTTCTACTAAATCGAGGAGGCTGAACCTGTAAGAAATCCTTCACTGTTTGCATAGATTTTGCCTTATCCTCCATTTTCTTTAATACCTCCTCTGTCTTAACTCCAAATAAAACATCCTGCTGTAAAGGTGCATCCAGTAATTTAGCTTTAACATGATCTGGTAACGTATGTTCTTTTAACCATGCATGTCTTCTAATGACAGAGCCTGTAACTGCTGCTCTGCATGAGGCCTCTAAAGAATCAAAACCACATTGCAAAGTATGCTTTCCCACTTGTTCAGCGGCATGCAATAAATCCTGCATTTCTTTAAAATTAGGAGGATCTGTATCTGGAAGCATTTTTTGTTTCAACTGAGACATCAAAAATTGCTGATATTTTAGCATGTGAAACTGGCAATTTAAGGCTCTCATTGCTAAATTGCAGACGTATATACTTTTTTTCCCCATCTGTCTAGTGCTCTGGAATCTCTGTCAGAGGGAACTGGGTTCTTTCCTGATGAGGCCTTAACCCCTTTGGGTCCCTGAGAAATAGTTTCAGGATCAGCAACAGGGGTTTTATACAGAAATTTGTGAGAGTCAGGGACTCTGTAATATCTGTCCGGTTTAAGTGGAGCTGGAGGTAAGGAATCAGGATTTAAGCTGGATTTAGTGTACACATCATCCACAATATCTAGCACTGGCGGAATAGCCAGGGGACTGTGCTGAGGTAATAATAGGAAGTCTCTGAGCCTTTTCTTGGATTCTGAATAATCCTGGCCTTCCCAATGGAAATGCTGCCTCATGGTATGTAAGGTTTCCCCAAAGGAGTAGTCCTCAGGCGGAGAGGCTGATGGAATAGATTCCTCAGCATCAGAATCCTCATAAGGGGGTAAAGAGTTTCGCAGGTCTGAGGATGAATCTGAGGAAATGGACCCCTGGTGGGATGAATCATAACCTGCATCCTGTCTAGGCCTTTTATCAGGTGGGGATGGGAACCCCTGATCAGAGTGATTAGGTCTTCGGCCATTTTGAGCATTTGTTTCTGAAGCATGGAGGCCTGTCCTGGAGAATGCTGTACTTGTTTCTTAGTTTTTAAAGGAGGCTATGACTTAGAAGAGGGTTTAATGCTTAGCTGAGTAGGTCTGAAGACACCCTCTGAAGCTGCGGGTAACTCAGGTACTCTGGATCCCTCCATAGGATCGGTTTCTGTCTGCTGAAAAGCTTGTGCGTCTGAAGGCCCAGCCATCTCCACGTGGGGGTCGGGGGCGGCCTGTGGTTCTGCAGAAGCGGTCGTCAGGGGCTGCGAAGGTGCCTCACTGAAAACCGGAGGACCGGTGACTGGCCTAGAAGAGGCTTCATCAGTTTTGGGCCTCGGATGCCTGTCCTTGTCTTTGCGCTTTTTATGAATACCAGTCATCGGAAGTTCCGACAGCGTGGTATAATTAAATTTTCTGCCAAAGTAATGTCGGGCAAAATCAAACAGACGTTTAATAGTGCGCTTATTAAACCTAGCACAAAACCGACAACCAGTAACGTCGTGGTCTGGGCCTAGGCATGGGATACAATAAGAATGGAAATCCTTATGATGTATTTGCTTCCCACAAGAAACACAGTTATTAACTTTTACTGACATCGGTCTGAGGCAAGAAAAAGTTTCCCCAACGGGGTACTTAGCTTTGTAGAAGACTTCGGCTCTGGATTCGGAATGAAAATCTCAGGAGTAGGGCGACTGGCACTTGCGAACTGCTTTTGCTTCAGGCACCGCGCGGCAAGAAAGACTGAAGAAAATGGTGTCGGCTGCATCTATTCTATTCTATGCAAGTGAATGGTTTGATTGAGTAGCAGAACTGTTTTCCAGGATAAGAATTTTATATCAGCTGTTGAGGCTGGCTCAAAAAAAGGCAGTGTGAGTTTTTCCAAGACATAATTGAGGTCCCATGCCGGAATTGGTGCTCTCCTTGGAGGCCTGATGTTTTTGGCCCCTCTGAGGTACTGCCTTATTAAAGGATGAGAAAAGATAGGCGGTTCCATACTGTAATGGGCTGAAATGGCAGAGGCATGAATCTTAATTGATGAAAAGGAAAGGCCTTTGCCCAGCATCTCAGTTAAGTATTGTAAAATCTGAAGAATATTTGGTACATACGTGTCAATGTCTTGTTCCTGGCTCCAAGCACAGAATCTCTTCCATTTTTCTGCATAAGATTTTCTGGTACTGGGCCTCCTGGCCTCCAAGATAACATCCATAACAGCTTTTGAAAGAGGAGTGTTCTGAATGGCTACATTATTCGCTGCCAGATTTAAGGTCCTGAGTTGACTGTGCAGGATCTGATTGTTTTGTTGGGTCAGCAAGTGAGAAGTTTGAGGCAATATCCATGCTGGACCATGAGACAAGCTCTTTAGAACTGGGTACCAGTGCTGGCGTGGCCAGTCTGGTGCAATCAGTATCATTTTTGGCTTCTCTTGTCTGACCTTTAGGAGTACCTTGGGAAGGAGAGGCAGTGGAGGAAAGGCATACACTGTGAGGTTTTTCCAGCTGAAGGGTAGGGCATCCACTTTCCATACTTGTTTGTGATAAATCCTTGTGTAAAATCTCTGTAATTTGCAGTTGTGAGGGGAGGCAAATAGATCTACGTCTGGGCATCCCCATTTCCTTGTTATCATGCTGAAGACTTGTGGATCCAGTTTCCACTCGTGGGGATCCATGAGGTTTCTGCTTAGTTCGTCTGCCAGAGTATTTGTTATTCCTGGCAGGAAATGTGCTTGCAGGTGAACTTGATAAGTCAATGCTGTGTCCCACAAGGTTACTGCTTGTCTGCAGAGGGGGTAGGAATGTGTGCCTCCCTGCTTGTTTATGTACCACATGACCGTAGTACTGTCCGTCCTTATCAGTAGCTGTCCTGGATGTAGTAGATCCTTGAAAGCTATCAGGGCATTCTGAACAGCTAGCATCTTTTTTGATTGATATGAAGATGCATCTGGCTTGCAGGCCATGTGCCATGAATACATTTTCCTGTCATATGGGCGCCCCAGGCATAATCTGATGCATCCCTTGTCAGTGTCTGTCTGGTTGTGGGTAAAGTGAATGGTAGTGGTGACAGGCCTGTGCCCATTATCGAAACTCCTGTTGCAGGCAGGGAATGAGGGTAATTACTGTCTCCAGGCTGTGGCAATGCTGAGTCCAAACGCTTTTTAGATACCATTGTAGTTTCCTCATATGCAGTCTGGCATATGGAGTTAGTAGAATGCAGGATGCCATGAAGCCCAAGGCTTGCAGGATTTTTCTTGCAAATAACTGGGTCTTTGTTGCCAACTTTTTGAAGTAAGTAGTCAGTTGCCTTTGATTGTCTGGCATGAGATAAGCCATCTGGGCAGTTGTATTTTAAGCTTGCACCCAGGAATATTATCTCTTGAGAGGGTACTAGTTTTGATTTCTTTTCATTTACTGTGTACCCTAGGCAAATTAGTAATCGTTTTACAAATGCCAGATGCTTTAGAAGAATGTCTTTGTTCTCTGCTTGAATAAGGCAGTCGTCCAAGTAGGGATATATTTGAATTCCTCTTTGTCTGCAAAATGCAATTACTGGTGCCATTTTGTGAAGACCCTGAGCGCAGTAGAGAAGCCAAAGGGCAGTGCAGAGAATTGGTAGTGCATTGAGCCAGCTATTAATCTGAGGTATCTTCTGCAAGACTGTCTGATTGGGACATGCAGGTATGCCTCTTTTAGGTCCAAAGTTATGAGCCAAGCCTTCTTGCCCAGCATGGGCAGTAGCTGCTGTAGAGTCAACATCTTGAATTTTGGACCATCCAGAAATGTGTTTAGTATAGACAGGTCCAGTATTGGTCTCTAGGTTTTGTCCTTTCTGGGCACCAAGAAAAGTCTCGAGTAAAATCCTTGCCCCTGCTCTTGCTGTGGTACTTGTTGAATGGCCCTCATGTCCATGAGGGATGTAATTTGCTTTTGTGCCTCTGCCCATTGATTGTGTGGCAGGTCTGGCATACCTTTTGCCCTTGGTAGGGTGTGAAAATGGAACCTGTAGCCCTGGGACACTATGTTCAAGACCCATTTGTCCTTGGTAATCATTTGCCAATCTGGTGAAAAAAGTGCTAGTTTTCCCCCTAAGGGGGCTGCCAAAAGATAAGTGCTTGGATCTGGCAGAGGAAAGTCATTGGGACTGTTTCCTGTAAGGTTGTGATTTGTCTTCTCCGCTTTTGGAGGTAGGAGCACCCCATTGTTTAGGCCTGTATGAGCCTTGGGGCTGAGATCTGTCTCTGGGGCGTCTGTATCTGCCTTTTTGTGGCCTGTCTGACACTGGAAAGGACCAATTTTTTGAAGGCCAGTTCCTGCTAAATATGGGTGGCTGTACCTGTAAGAAATCTTTAACTGTCTGCAAAGATTTAGCTTTATCCACCATTTTCTTCAACACCTCTTCTGCTTTAGCACCAAACAAAGTATCATGCTGTAATGGAGCATCTAATCATTTTGCTTTAACTGATCAGGCAGATTCTGTTCCTTTAACCAAGCATGCCTTCTAATAACAGAACCTGTAATAGCGGCCCTGCAAGAGGCCTCCAGTGAATCATAACCACATTGCAAAGTATGCTTTCCCACTTGTTCACCTGCATGCAATAAATCCTACATTTCCTTGTTCTCTGAATATTCAGAATTTGTCAACATTTCCTGTTTAAGCAGTGACATTAAGTATTGTTGATATTTAAGCATATGAAACTGACAATTTAAAGCCCTTACAGCCAAGGTAGCAGAAGTGTAAACTTTTTTCCCCATCTGTCCAGTGCCCTAGAATCCCTATCAGAGGGGACAGGGTTTTTTGCAGTGGAAGCTTTGACCCCTTTGGGACCCTGAGATATAGTTTCTGGGTCAGCAGCAGAGTTTTTATATAGGAATTTATGAGAGTCTGGGACCCTGTAGCATCTGTCTGGCTTAGCAGGTGTAGGGGGTAAAGAGTCAGGAGACAGGCCGGACTCTGAAAATACATCATCTACAATGTCTAGAACAGGTGGAATAGCAAGAGGTCTGCGCTGAGGTAGCAGCAGAAAGTCTCTGAGCCTTTTCTTAGATTCCGAGTAATCTTGCCTCTCCCGGTGGAAATGCTCCCTCATGGTATACAGGGTTTCCCAAAAAGAATAATCGTCAGGAGGAGAGGCTGAAGGAATGGATTCTTCAGCATCAGAAGCCTCATAGGGAGGAAAAGAATATCCCTGTTCAGAAGAGGAATCAGAGGAAATTGAAACCTGATCAGAAGAATCATATTCTGTCTCTTGCCTAGGCCTCTTATCAGGAGGGGGATGGAAACCCCTGATCAAAGTAATTAGGTCTTCGGCCATTTTAAGCATCTGTTTTTTAGGCATGGAAGTCTGAGTAGGAGAATGCTGTACTTGTTTCTTTGTCTTTAGAGCTGCTTTGGTCTTTGTCTTTGACGCTGAAGATGGTTTAACATACAACTGTGTAGGTCTGAAGACACCCTCAGAAGCCGATGCCTGCTCAGCGGCTCCAGACCCATCTGAAGGAATGATTTCCAAGTGTCCAATATCTTGAGTATCCAGAGGCCCAGTCGGCTCCACGTGGGAGTTGGAAGCGGCCTGTGGCTCTGAGTTAGCGGGCACCAGGGGCTGCGAAAGCGCCTCACTGAGAACCGGCGACTGGCCTAACGGAGGCCTCATCATCGGTTTTGGACCTCGGCTACCTATCCTTTTCCTTGTGCTTGCGTTTTTTGTAAACTCCGGTCGTTGGCTGTTCTGACGGCATTATATAGTTAAATCTTCGGCCAAAGTAATGAAATGCAAAATCGAACCGACGCTTAATAGTGTGTTGGTTAAATCTAGCACAAAACCGACAGCTAGCAATGTCGTGGCCAGGGCCTAGGCAAGGAATACAGTAAGAATGAAAATCCTTATGAGGTATTTGCTTCCCACAAGAAATACAATTGTTAACTTTTTCTGACATCGGTCTGAAGCAAGAAAAAAGTTTCCCCAACGGGGTACTCAGCTTTAATTAAGACTTCGGTTCTGAAATTCAGATTTCAAAATCTCAGGAGTCGGCCGACTAGCACTTGCGAACTGCTTTTGCTTCGAGCACCGTGCGGCAAGAAAGACTGAAGAAAATGGCGTCGGCTGCATCTTTTATACCCCTGGCGTACTGACGTCAGGGAAGAGGTGACAGCAACCGACGCCGGACCAGGACTTTGGAATTCAGGCTGACTGCAGGTAGCCTGCCAGCAGGATAACCCAAGAGTAATGACTGCAACAGTGAAACATGATGGACATCGGTGGGATCGCCATCAAGGCTTGCAACTCAGAAACTTCTGGCAGAACCGTTTATCAGCTATAGAATTTTAGTGAAGCTGAAGCTGCTGCTGCAAAAGTGGCAAAGTATTTTTTTCCAGAATAAAGATCAGATCCCGGGGAGGCAGGATAGCCTTCCTAGGAGGATTCAGGTGAAGAACACCTTTTCAAAAACTATTTGGCCTTAATTCTGGACAGTAAAGGTGGATTTAACAACAGGCAAGCAGAAATGGCAGACAAGTTCACCTTCATGGAGGAATAGGCCAGACCACTTTTGAGTACTACACAGGTATAATGGAAGAGTAGGTATATCCACCTGATAGGGGTCTCTCATTCGTCTTATGACACCATACTGAAAATCTTTTCCATTTGGAGAAGTAATATTTTAGTGGTAGATTTTCTCACCTCCTGGAGTACCTAAAACATGTCCTCTGAAAATTAATGTCTGAAAGTAATTAAGGTTGTATCACCTACAGAGTCAGGCTGACAGCCTGTAAATTGGGGTGACTCAGACAGCCCTTGTTTAGTGAGAGTAAGAACACTTTGGTGGGTAGCTTGAAGTAATGTCTCCCTGTCGAAATGGAGAAGAACGAAGAACCAATGATGCCTGGACCAAAAGGGAGTCACTAGCAACATTTTGCCCTTGTCCCTCTTGATCTTCAGGAAAACTTTTGGAATCAGGGGGAAGGGGAGAAGCATAAAATAACTACCTCCCTCCCAGTTGAAAGACATAGTGCCCATCCTCCAGGCCTAGTGATAAGCAGTCCTGGAGCAGAACAGTCTAAGTTGTCTGTTCTAACTAGAGGCAAAAAGAGAGCTATCTGAGGGTTACCCTACTTATGAACTATGTTCAGAAAGACCTCTCTGTAAAATCCACTCATGAGGGTCTTCGCTGGATCTGCTGAGGAAGTCTGTGAGGGCATTGTCCTCCAAAACAATGTAACATGTCTATAGCGACAGGTTTCTTTTTATGGCTATGTCCCATGCCATCAGGACTAGCCTGCGCAGTTAGTAAGACTTAGTGCCCCACTGTTTGTAAATGTACCATATGACAGAGGTGTTGTCTGAAAACATCTCCAGGGGCTCTGGGCTCCAAAGTTGAGACCACACCTGTAGGGCTTGGAGAAGGGATTTCATGCCTTTTACACTGATGTGTTTCTTGATCTCTCTTCAGGGAGCATTGTCCCTGAACTCTTGTGCAGCCTGTCCACCCACCCCAAGCCAGATTGGATGAGTCTGTAAGGAGGTCCTGTCCTGAGTGGTTGTGGATGGGAGTAAGTCCTGTATTCATCTTCACCTGAGAGAACCACCATTCCAGTGGGTGACGGTGTTGAGACCAGAGGGAATTCAAGCACCACTGGATCTTTCTTGTGTAATCAAGCATAAGTCACTATTGGAATTGTGGCCACCATGACCCCTTTTGCCGAGGTCATATAAGGGGGAGCAAGGAGTGGAAGTAAATGGTCAGAGAGAGAATTTTCTCCTGAGAGATGAAGACTGTAATTGACCAGGTATTCGATCTGCAACCTAGGAAGACTATCACTTGAGATGATGTCAGAGAAGACTTTCTGGGATCCATTGTGAATCCCATCCTTTCCAGTAGAGACATAGTAAAGTTGATGTGTAACAGTAGTGTTTCCTGGGACAAGGCCTGGATTAGAAGGTTGTAGAGGTAGGGGAAGAAGTGTATCCCCTGAGTTCTGCAAAAGGCAATGGCCAGTGCTAGGCACTTTATGAAGACACTGGGAGCTGCAGATAATCCAATGGGTAAAGAAGTGAATAGAATGTGTGAAGAAGAGACTGATAACCGAAGGAATTTCCTGCAGGCAGGGTATATAGGGACTTGTAGATATGCATCCTTCAAGTCTAAGGTGACTAGGAAAGCCTGAAAGATTAAGATAAGTAAAGGCTTGGGAGAAAGCATCCTGAAAGATGGAACTTCTAAAAAGGTGCTGAGGCATGACAACTCCAGAGCAGTTGGTTCTATAGTCCCCTGGGAGAAAAGGTTCTGAATCAAGACGGAGATGAGATGTGATGGATTTGCAGAGCAGGGGAAGGAATTACCTTTGAAGAGGGATGTTCTTGCCAAGACTTTCTGTAACTGTCTTGTATAATGGACAAGACCCACTTGTCTGTGGTAATGCAGTCCCAGGTTGGGAGGGGCAGACTGAGTTTTTGGGACAAAGGGACCTGTGGTTCTAAGTAGGAGGAAGGAGGCAGAAAATAGCTGTTTTTTTCTTTCCTGGAAAAGGGGCTTTTCCAGGCTTTGATTCACACTATGGTTTCTCCTGATACCTTTTTGCCCGTTTGTTTGTTTTTTGCCTTTCTGAAGGGGGCTTTTGTTCCCTAATGACAGATGTAGTAGGTTTGGAAGGGTAATTATTTGTTATCTAAGGACTGAAGTAAGAAAAATATGTTTGAAATCTTGCATGATTTTGCCATTTTCCTGCATGTACTTGAAAGAATTTAGGACAACAAAGGTCAAACAATAGGTTCCTATGAAGAGGGGAATCCACTGGCTTGGCCTTGACATCTTCAGGGAGGGAAAAACGTACAAATAAACATATCACTGGCCACAGCCCTGGAGAAAGTCTCTGCAGCTTCATTACTGCATTTAATGGAGTGTCTGGCTACACGGGTAGCATTGCTGGGCATGGACGCATCCTGAAATTTGGGTTCAGAATCTTCAAAATCAGCTAGAGTATTACTCATGTTTCCAAGAACAGATAATATGTACTTAGTCATCTGTGTTTGGTAGTTTAAGACTCTAAATGCCATGGTGACTAAGGGATAGATTATTTTGGCATACCTATCCATTGCCTTACTGTCTCTATCAGATGACATCAGGGAGGAGTTTGATGATCTTATCTGTACTAAGAGAATGCATCTGGTTTCTTGGGTGCTGGTGACCGAGAGTCTGATTAGTAGATATGGAGACAAAGCATCCATGGAGACAAAGCATCCACGAAAGCTTCCAGGACAGTGGGAAACGGCAAAAGATTTAGGGGCCCATATTTCCAGTAACTGATAGGTACCCACATATGTGACCTGTTTAGTGTCCCACTCAAAGTGCTGCATCATCCTGATGATAGTTACATCAAAGGAAAACTCTTCAAGTGGGGAATCTGGTGACAAGGTATCCTCCTCATTATCCGAGGCCAGTTGTCCCAGAAAATGTATTTGGGAGGATTAAGCCCATGAGTCTGCATCTGAATTTGTTTCCTCCTCCTCTTCCTACGAAGAGGATTCATATTACCTTTTCAAAAAGGTGGGGGTCAGGTGAAGGAGAAGACAAGCAAGAGGCTTCAGGGATAAGATGGCTTTGCATAAACTCAGAGAAATATCCAGTCATTCCATCTCATGGGATGTCCAAGGAGAAAAATTGTGTTTGGTCTTTTCTTCTTTTTTTTTTTTTTTTTTTTGCCAAGATGTCTGCCTTAATAAAGAGTGATGGCATGGAACCTTGGCAGACCTTGGTAATGGAGCCAGGGACATTTTTTTTTCTTTTTTTTTACTAACGACTATCTGAGGCATGCTTTCTGGTCCCTCAGAAATGATTGTCCTGAGTACCCTCATCTCTCCCATAGCAATGAGAATTTCAGGCTCAAAGGATGTGCAAGCAAGAGATGCCAAACTAGCCTCTGGCAGGGTTGTGGTAACAGGCATCTCAAAGGTTTGGATGATCCACAGATTCCTGATGCCTGAGTTGGAATGGGCAGTCAAAGTCTCAGGTTTTTATTTTTTTATATTTCTTGGGTGCAACTGGGATGTCCAAAGGGAAGGGTTCTGACACCTTGCTGTGCATGAGGCACTTGAGATGTTGGGTCTTCAAATTAGGTGGTCAGGGAAGCTACACTGTTTCTACGAAATTTTGAGACAAATGATTGACAAATCGTACAACTATGGTAATTGTACTCAGCCCCCAACCAAAACAAATATCGACAGTGGTGGTCTTTGCAAGGGATTTGCTCTCTACAGTCAACCTTCACTCTCTTAGCTGTCATAAACAAATCTTTAGCAAAAAGAAGGTTCCCCAGTGAGGTATCTATCTGAACAAGCTGTGGTAGTGGCACAATGAAGAGGAACTCAGACTGACTTAGGAAAGATACTGAGTTCAGACTGGCAGCAAGATAGTTTGGGGAATCTCAAGCCCATACATCTGCTTATGCATCCCTATGCCTGTGGGCTGAGGTCATATACTGAACGTAGGGTGTATCAAGAAGGCTTTTGGCTTTGGTATGCCAGCCAAACATAAGGTCACCCTAGGCAGGATAATACACAAGTACTGGAATACTGCAACAGTGATCCAAGGAGGGACATTCAGGCTATATCATTCCATTCCTTTGTTACAACTTATAGATCTTACCTACACTAATCATATGACACTAGTGTAAGGGAAACTAAATTATTACTTTTTTTCTTTTATTTCACTTTAATTTACTGGGTACTTAAGGAGCAACACTTTTCCTAGTATAATATTTTGTAAATCAGGTAGGTATTTGGGTGCTTCTTACATTTTAATGAAGCTGTCATGACTCTTTTTATATTAAATAACATTGCATCATTATTTTTTCTTTGTTCTTATGTCTGTTTGACTTCAGGGGATTAAAAGAAATCATGGTGCACTTTACTTAGTCTTGTGGTTAGAGCAGAGGGTTAACACTGTAAACTGTGCTACAAGGTTTGATTACCTTAGCCCTCAATTACCTACTGTTTGACATTACACAAGTCACTTATCAGAAAGTGCTTGGGGACAACTGGGAATTTGGTTTAGGCCCTTCAGTGGTTTCCTGTTCTGCAGGCCTAGTAATTAACTATAAAACTAACCATTTTTGCCTGTCTTTTTAGTATTTGTATGAGTTATAAAAAGAGGAAGACAAATACCCTGATATATTTATATGCCTACAGGCATCATTCTAATGCCAGAGGCAATCTTGGTGAAAAATTCTGGCAGATATGTTATTCTTAAAATGTCACTGCATACAATACACTCATTTTTACGTTTTCATCCTTTATGTTACCTAACAAATAATCTCTGCAGTGGGTAATATTGGCTTGTGCTGATTTCATCCTGAATACTAGATGGATATTCAGGATACTAAAAAGGCAAATTAATTTTCACCTTTTTTTTTGGTACTGATCAACAGCTTGATTACATGTCTTCCAGTGTGAAAGCCGCAAATGTGAAAAAAAGCCACTAACAAGTAAACCATACAAAATTCAGTTACTGCCTTGTAATTATACTACCTGGATGCCTGCAATAACAAAATATGGAAAAAGTAAAACAAAGCAACTAAAAAAGGAGAAAAGAAAACTAACTGGGAGGACTCTTGTAGCTATTCAGTAAAAATCACTTCAGATTTCAGCTTCCAGAAATTTAGAAGAAAAAATAAATCAAATGCTCTCAGAAGTGCTTATAATAAGTGAAACCTTGAAGGAATATATACAGTCAAATAACAAAAGGCTGGATAAAAACAGCTTTAGTTATTCAGGTGAGCTGATAAAATTGAAACAATCAGTGGCTGAAATGAGAAAACGAATGAGCATCAATATTTTCAAGAGCAGCTATTTACACAGCAGGATTTGTTAACTTAAAGGATACATCCTGTGTATGCTTTAAATTAGAACTAAGAAAGGAAACAAGAACTATGTTAGCAAAGATGCAATCATACCAGCAGAAAGATTTTCTCTTTATAAAATTGTGTCAGAAAGGAAAATTATTAAAAACTGGAGACGACAGAGTGTTTGTGGAAATGATTATTCACTACACACCAAGCAGAAGAGAAGCAAGTTTATCCAAGCAATCAGCAGATGATCCAAGGACCACTTATCAGGTTGGACAATGTTCTTTCCTTTGACCAGCAGGATACACTGTATATGACATTTAGTCTCCCTAGCTTCCTGGTTTCTGCAGTCAGTAAATGAAGGAAAACCATTTCTACTTTGTGCTTCATTGTTAATTGCTCTGTACCAGCTCTAATATGACTGCTCTCTGAAATAATTGACTGGAGGGTGGGAAGCTCGCTATGCTCATCTTTGCCCCCCTACCCCAGTTCCCACCCACTACCTCTTGCTCTACCATTATACTTCCCACATACACATTTCACCTGTGACGCCCTTTCTCTAACCCTCCCCAAACAATTTTAATACTGTCATACAAACACTCCTCTTTCTATTTTTCTATTTCCCAACTTTCATCTAACATTTAGCAGCATTCCCAACAACCTTTCTCCCTCCCATATGGCTTTGCACTATATTCATTTGGAATTAGACCCCTCCCCAATAGTATCTATCTATTATTCTACATTTCAAGTTCTACTTTCCCCACATAAACTCTCACTATTTCCTATCTTCTATACATTTTCATATGTTGTCCTTTCAAAACTCTGCATTTCTTACATTTCAGAAACATTGGGGTTGTGAAAAAATATATATTGAGAAGGGATAAGTATGTTTTTAAGGGGTCATGGTTTGATAACTGTTCTTTAACTAGATTAGTAATACTAATGAATGTTCCACTTTCTGTATCTGTAAAAGCCAAAAAGCAGATAATTTCTTGCACTCTCTTGGCAGTTACTAGAAAAGTTATTATAAAAAAATGGAAATTGACCTCAGTTCCTACATTTACAGAATTTTTAAATTCAGCAGCAATACCATGAAAATGAAGTGATCAGAATAAGATCTATAAATTATACTAAGACTTTTAGTGGCTGGTACAACCTTGAAATGTTGCTACTGAAATACAAAACTCTTAATGTGTTAAATGTACAAGATTACATTGATGATTCAATGTATTCCTATCATTATATAACAATATGTGATGTTGAATTGCTTCCTTTCTGTGTATAAATTGTAAATAAATTAATAAAAACGTTTTAAAAAAATAAAATAAATGTAAGAGAAAATATCAAGACAACCTAGCCATTTTCCTTCATAGAAAATACTTCCTTCCTACCTTCTAGACGCTTTTTCAGACTCTACCACCATGAAATATCCTACATCCCTGCAGCTTCTTGCTTCCTTCTTGATTCCTACTATCTGCCATCAATAAAGTACAGATACATTTAATCATGCTACCCTCAGCTTATCCTCTATTCTTTTACTCCTACTGAGCCAGCTCTCATCCAACCATGACACAACAGCAGCTCTCAACACCTCTCCAACTCTTTCCACAATCGTGCCAAACCTGTTTAATGACACCTGTCACATTTACCTTTAATATATACTGATTAACTCCTATATCCGCGGTGGTGGTGCTGCGGTAGCGGTGTCGCCTGACAGTAAGACGCTGACCGGTTCGACTCTCAGCTAGAGCGTCTTCTGCGTGGAGACATGCGTGAATGGGCGTACCTTCATTGAAGGTTGTGCGTTAGGGCTGGCAACTCACCACATAAAAATCAACTGCCAATCATTAGCGAACCGGAGTTCCGCTGTGGCGACCCCTAACCGGGAAAAGCCGAAAGACACAACATATACTGATTAACTCCATTTCAACACAAATCAAAATAAAATTAATTGGAAAATACTCTCAAAAACAAGCAGCAATAATACCCTAACATACTTAAGTCCTCTTATGAGGAGATATTCATGCCAACATATTAAAATCCTCTTATGAGGAGACATTCACCCATATCCTCTCCCCATCTTTCAAAATCAACATCAAAAAAATTTCCTTCCACACACTACTCTAACCCAACAATGGTCAACTCCCCACCCTGGTAATATAACTCTTTTCACCATAAATTTTAGAAGCATAACAAACAAAACTACTGAACCACATGCCTGGATTACCAACACAAGCCTGACATTCTCCCTATAACTGAAACTTGGCTTAAACCCAACATAAACAACTCAAAAATTACACCCCATGGCTATAACACCATCTGTAATGACCATATAGAGAGGAAAGATGGTAGTACTGCTTTAATATTTCACAACTACCACCACATTTCCCCCTGCAACAAACCAATACCAAAATTCATTTCAGCAGAGCTTCTTATTACTTTCCTGAAAATAACCAAACATATATCATTGCCCTTTACACTCCTCCTGGTGACAATGCAGCAACACTGGAAAATATCCTACATTGGATATCCATAACAATATCACATGAAAAAATACTACCATCTGATGTCAATATTAATTGGTTGGACATGACCTCTAACTCCCCTACATCTAGCATGAACTTATATAGTTTTACACAACTAATTAATAGCCCAACACACTACAGCAAGAAATCAAACTTCTTATTAGACTATATCCTTGAATCAGACTCTAGCAAATTTATCACAACAGGTACAATGCCAGAATCTCTCAGTGGTTATCTCTCGAGCGATACAACCAGGCATCTCACACATCCACTCAAACAGCATATTTATAAAACAATTTGCAACCTGTCCAAGTTTAACCAAGAAATATTCATTACTACCCTATCATCCTATTAACTAGAACATCCTAAAAATTCTCCTTTTAGATGATGCTATAAATGAATTCAATACGACTTTCGAAAATATCCTAAATAGCTTTGCACCTCCTAAAAGGAAGACAATACAGCAAATAATGCCACTTGGTTATTCAAAAAGAGTAGAATGCTTGTGCAGGAGAGAGAAAAATCGTAGAAAGTATAGGAAAAATATAAAACACCACAATATCTTGAAAATTTCGGAATGCTTCGTACTTGTACTAAAATCAACTTAGTAATGACAAAAACTACACAATAACAACTTACAGAATAACAGTATACATACCCCTTAAAAATTCTGGTCATCCTTTAAAGAAATCTTATATTCCGGCCAAAGATTAAACCCTAACCCTCATCCTAATAACTCACCACTCAAAACTGGAATAGTACTCAACTCATATTTAATAAAGGATGTAGCCAGGACAAAACCAATGAGTGCACCACTTCCTCGATAATAAATGTTTTATTGCGGACACAAATAGAACTAAAAAGCGTATACAAGCTTAGAAAAGTTAAGCACTTTCACTCACTTCTGCCTTAGATTCATATTTAATAAACAATATAGTATCCCTAACCAAGGATTTTCCAGCATCTAATCCCAAACTCTAGCCAACAGATCACATATCCACTTTCACCTTTGAATCTGTGCTCACATCCTACATAAAACTACTCTTAAATAAACTCAAACTGTGACCTACATCAGCTGAAGATCTTCCAAGAGAGTACATTAAAATAGCAGTCAATACCACTGTCTATCCTGTCTCAATCCTTATAAGTAGGTCAATCAAAGAATTCCACATTGCCCTCTCTCTAATAAATCACACATTATCCTTCTACACAAAGGAGGAAATTCAACACACATCAAATTTAAACTATAACAACATTATTCCCCACCTCTAAAATGCTTAAAAAATGTATTCAAAAACAAGTGCTAAACTATCTCCAGCAGGATGAACTCCTATCCCCACTAGAACATGGCTTCCATCCTTCCCATAGTACTAATACTGTACTAAACTTTATTGCTATTGTAAATAAAGTTAGAAATAATGGAAAATTAGTATTTTTCTTATTTCTAGACTTGTCTAAAGCCTTCACCACAGTTTGTCACAGCTACCTTCTAATTTAAATGCCCTCCCCTAGGCCTATCTCAGCCCACCCTTCCATGGTTCAAAAGCCTTTCCAATAGTTATCAGTCAGTAAAATGGCACTTCACCCTCTTTCAATACCTCCCAGTCACCACAGATGTATCACAAGTTTCTATCCTTGCTCTTCCCCTCTACATTCTCACCAAAACCCTCCACACATCAGGCTTCCCTAATACAATATGTAGATTATTCTCACACTCATATGCACATCAGACAACCTGGCACATCATCAGAAAAATTAATTGAGAAGTTTTAACAGCTAACTGAAAAATGGTTTTGTAACTCACAACTCATGCTCAAGCCAAAAAAAAAAACTACAACTTTATTCCCCAAATCCCTGTCTCATGAAAAAACAAAATGTAAAATCCTCTCAGTTAACAATACAAATTATTAGGGATGAATGATAGTGAATGATCACCTGAAATCAGACCTGCATGTACAAATTTACATTAAACAAAATAACCAAAAACTAGGGATGCTTTATTAAGCCCCAAAATCTCACACCAATGGAACTAAAACTGCACTTGACACTTCTTACCTTACTTACCCCCTCACTACTTTATAACATTCCCATCCTTATTAACCACAAGGCATTACAAAAAGCAGAACTTGAACACTGTCATAACAAAGTGGATAAATCTGCCACAAATACCCTTTCAGAATCCACATCTGTATAACACTAAAAACCTAAAATCTGTTATCTACCTGGCTATCAACTAACATATACACAGCTCATCACCTATAAGATTATCCAGCATCCATATGTTTATCCAGCACTAAATAGCATTCTTCATAACTATGTTCCCACTCAGTTATTATGATCAAGTAACCACAAACTCCTCTCTGCCCACACACCTAAAAGATCTGATGGGCATAGTCGGAGTCATATCATGTTGCAAAGGCCAGGAACTCCTTAACTGTAGCCATCAGGTCAATACCCTCCCCTTCCAGTCCTATAAAACTATTCTGAAAGACTTCCTAGCTAAAATCTCGCTCTGTTCAAATCCAGGATAAACTCTGTCTTTACATATAAACAAGTACCTATTCATACCTTACCCCTCCTTACTTTCCCTTCTTCCCTCATTTTCTTACTTCAATTTTTTTTCTCCCTGACTATCTAAATATGCAATGCATCCATCCACAACACCCTTTTCCTATTTTTGCACATGCTGTAGGGGTGCCACTTCAACAGTGACAATCATCTAGAGCCGAGGTTTACACTGCCAGGTAGCTAGCCCTGCCGCAGTAGTTCTTCCACACCACACACTTGCGCGTGCGCGTGCGCGCACACACCCCTACGGCCAATTTAAACTGTCCAATAGTGTCTTAGGGGCTGCGCAGTAGATAGTGTTGTCGCCTCATAACAAGAAGTTCTCCAGTTCAGTTCTCGACTGGGGTGTCCTCTGTGCTGAGTCTGCATGTCCTCCCTGTGTTTATGCGGGTTTCCTCACACATTCCAAATACATGCAGTAGATGGATTAGACACTTTAAATATGTAAGAACCCCATTTTTTTCCCCACTTCATATTGCAATTCCTACCTTATATTTCATTGCTCTAAGCTGGCTAAAATGTCTCTAAATATTAAATTCTTGCCATACAAGTTGCAGCTATTCTTAACCAATGTTTTGACATTATGTCTAATTTTGTATAATTATTTAAACTGCAGATGTTTTTGTATTATTTTGAAGACTGTAAGATTATCGTTCTTAAAATGTTATTGTAATATTTTCTCCCATGGTCCCTGCTGAAAATGGGTACCTACCTAGTCAGAATTTCCCAGTAATCAACTATCAAGATGCAGGTGTAAGACTCAAGTTGCTATAATCAGCTATCTTTAGAATATTTTTCCTGCAGAATCAAAGATATTTTTGGATGCAAAACAAGCTAAGGAGGAAATAAAGTTTAGCCAACAAACAGGGAACAAGCAAGCAGGAGAATCAGCTTTTCATTCTTCTGACAATAACAAAGCCAATGGAGAGACTTTTTCAGTAAAACATTTTCTATTGTTCCAAATGAAAATGCTTGAGCAACAGAAAAAAAAACACAAGAGGTAACTAGAAGAACAAGGAGCACATTGTACTTGAACCAGAGACTGGTGCTGGGAAATGGAGATGACCGGCAACACTGTAAAATTAGAGAATAAATGCATTAGTTATATGATTAAATGTGTGAAATGTGGCTTTATGAGAAGAAATGGATGAGAACGTTTGGAATTTTGCTGACTGTGTTAAACTGGTGGGTGAACTGTAAAGCATATGCTCCATTTTATAAATGTCATTAACTTTTACAAGGACACAAAGGGACTAAAGAAGTAACTAAGTATAAAAAATACTCACCATAACGTTCCATCTGTGTTGTCCATTTTCATTCTTCCTCAATAACTGGTTTGGATCCGACCCTCTGATCCAACTCGGACGTTTTTTACAGTTCGTGGGCACTAGAAAACCATCAAGCTTCTCCCTTACCCACAGTGCTCTATCTCATAACATAATTCATATCTTGTTTGCTAGCATCCTGGTAAAAGAAACCCATATCTGCAGCTCAACATAAGGGAACAGTTGTGCCCTTATAAGGTCTCGCTCTTCCAGAAGTCATTAAGCCAGAGGTAGGGGTTTAGGGAGTTGAGGAAGAATGAAAATGGACAACACAGATGGAATGTTATGGTGATTACATAAGTTCTTTATCTGATGTTGTCAATTTTCATTCATTCCTCAACAACTGGGACCTATTTCCCAGCTACCTGAAACCCTGGGAGAACTCTAAGGAAGGGTATTCCTGAGGACAGTTGAACCGAAGACTGCTCTTCCTCTCAAGACCAGATCCAATTTATAATGAGTAATAAAGGTATGAGGATTGGCCCAAGTAGCAGCCGCACGTATATCGTTCATGGAAACCCTGGATAAAAATACTGATGATGTTGCCAAGGACCTGGTTGAATGGGCTTTCAAAGGTTTTGGAAAGAAAAGCCTAATTTCTTATAGACAAAGGATATACAGTCAGTCAGCCATCTGGCTAAGGTTACTATTGCAGCCGGCTTGCCTAATTTGGAATCCACAAAGGAGACAATATCTGTTTTTTTCTGAAGTGCTTCATTCTATGTAAGTAAAAACGTAATTACGAAAGTCCAATAAGTGTAACATATATTAACCTTTGTTTGTAAAGTTTGGAAAGAAAACTGGCAGATTAATAGACTGGTTGATGATGGATTCTGGCATCACCTTAGGAATGAAGGATTGGCTTGTAAAACTACCTTATCCCTATGAAATATTAAGTAAGGAGGTTTAGAAGACAATGCTTGAAGTTCTGACAGTCTTCTAGCAGAGGTGAGGGCTACCAAAAATACAGTTTTCCAGGTCAAAAAAGTTTGCAGTTTGCTGCTGGTTCTATAATACTAAATTTAAGTCCCATGGCAGAGTTGGATCCTTATAAGGAGGTCTCAGAAGAAGGGTACCATTCACATAGGGCTTACAAAGTTTTGATGAAGTCAAAGAAGAGTTTTCAATCTCTACATGAAAAGTAGAAATGGCAGCTAGCTGTAGTCTAACAGTTGAGGAGCTGACACCTTTGTTGAAAACTGTTGCTAAACATTCAAGGGCACTACTTGGTGCTGAAAAAGGGTCAATATGTTTCTCCTGCACCCAAAAAACAAATCTATTCCATTTATTTCTGAAAAGATTCCTTGTAGAAACTCCGTGGGAAGATAGCATATACTGTCTAGCTATCAGTGGAAGTGGAGTAACCATGTGGTCAGTTTTAGGTTTGAGATATCCAGGAGAATCATGTCTGCTGGGTGATACAGAGTCTGCAATTGGATCCAGAATCCAAGGAGGGTAAACTAGATGAGGCCAAAGAAAGGGGAATCAAATTTGTCGAGGCCAGTAAGGGGCAATGAGGATGACTTTGCTCTTCAACTGGTATGCTTTCTGTAGAAATTTGGGGATTAAGGCGATTGAGGGATATGCACAGAGGAGACTGGGAGACCAACTGTGTAGCAGAGCATCTCTCAGTGACTGCCCCAGTGGGAAGATTAGGGCAAAGAACCTGCTGCACTTGCTAAGGGGAGATGTATATAGGTTGCAGCATGGCTGATCCCACTGGAGAAAAATCATTTCCAACACTTTCTCTCTGACAGACCTGTCGCGAGGTAGTAGAATGGCCTGCTCAACTTGTCTGCTATCACATTGGATTTCCCTGGAATTTGTGTTGGTATCAGAAATTGGTTGGACATTGACAGCTTCTCAACACAAGGGGTAATAAATATCTGGTTCCTCCTTGTTTGTTGATGTAAAAACCCATGCACATATTGCCAACATGAAAAGCAACTCTCCCGAAAAGGAGAGAGTCTTGGAAAGTCTGCAATGCTAAGAGCACTGCCCTCATTTCCAGGGCAATGATATGCATATTGGCTTCTTTGGGAGACCATGTACCTTGGATTGTTTTACCCAGAAGTGCTCCCCCACCCAGTCTGGGATGCGTCTGTGGTCATTATGGCCATGAGTTAAGGAAGAATGAAGGGATGGGCCTTATAGAACCTGATTTGAGTGGATCCACCACCAAAGGTATCTTTTCATGCTTGGGTAATTCTTATCTGAGTGGACATATGCTGATGAAGAATGGACCACTGAATTGCTAACATCCATTGAAGAATTCTCATATGAAATCTTGCTATGGGAATTGAAGTATCGACACAGACACTGATCCCAAGGCTTACAGAATCAATCGGGCTGAAATTGAGGAATTTTGAATTATCTTTCTGACCTGGAAATGGAGAATCTGTACTCTTGGGATAGCAAGACAGGCTGTCACAAATACTGTGTTGAAAATTGCTCCTACGAATTCCAAAGTCTGACATGGCTTTTACATGTTGTAATTTACGGTAATCCCCAGAAGGAAGCAAGTCTGGAGTACCTGGTCTCGGGCTCTTATCAGCAGATGTCTGGTTGGTGTGGTTATGAGCTCATTGTCCAAGTATGGAAACACTCAGAATCCCTGCACTCCCAAGTGAGCAGCTAACCACTACCATGCATTTGGTAAACAACCTTGAGGGCTGTGGTGAGGCCAAATGGCAGTGCTCTGAATTGGTAATGACTGGCTCTGAGCTGAAAGTGTAATAACAGTCTGGATTGTCTGTTCATTTTTATGTGATAGTACACATTCTGAAGGTCTATCGAGCATTTTCTATTGTCCTTCCATAAAAAGGGCAGAATGGACTGAACCATGTCCACCCGGAACGTGGTGTGCTGAACTGATCTGTTTAAACCAGGGAAATCCAAAATTGGTCTCCAGTCCCTTGCTTTCTTTGGCACTAAAGAATCTTGAGTAAGTTCCAGAGTCTATCTGATTTGATGGGACCTCTTGGATGGCTCTTTTTTTCTATTAGATTTTCCATTTCTAGTGAAGCTACTTTCCTACGCCTTTAAGCTGAGAATGTGGCTGCATGAATGTTTGTTTTATTGGTTGTTAAGCTGTTTGAAATGATGTAATTTGTATATAAGTTATTCTGTCCCCATTCATGTTTGTCTGAAGGAGCGGTATGGTATTACCGTGAAAGCGCTAACTTTCTTTCTCTGCAATAAAGTTGTTTGGTATGATTACTTGCTGGTTCATCAAGTTTTTGGATTTAGCTGCATATCGAGCTGTCTTCTGCCTGCTTTGGGGAATTTTATAGTTTTACAGATTTGTTTGGTTGCTACAAATAATAGAGTGTTTTATACAAAGCACTTGTTTCCTTTTTTGTAGTAATATTGTATAAATGTTCATATACTCTTGTTTTCAATGCTCTCTCTGTCTTTCCTATATAGAAAGCCGGACAATCATCACATTTGGCTAGATAAACTATTCTGCTAATACCACAGTTGCCATTTTGAAACACTAACCTGCTCTGTAGCATATTGTCTAAAGATATGCTACATTCCTTCTTATTAAAATAACATTGTTTACAAATACCACATGGACCAGTTCCCTTATTCCTAGATGTACAATTGTGTGCACTGTCCTCATAAAGCTGATTAAAATTTTTCCCAGTTTTATATGTACAACCAGGCTCTTGCCCTACCAAGTCATGTAATTCTTTATTCACCCTAAAATATTCCAGTTCCTTTTTATAATACCTCTAATGTCACTAGTGTAATGGTTGTACTCAAAGACTAAAGTCTTCTCAAATGTAACATCTTGAATGACTCGCCCTGATTTTTCCATACCTGTTCCTAAACAACAGCTTAAACGTCTTCCCCCATTCTTGGTATACTTCATTGATAAAACAGTCAACCATTTTTTCCGGATAACTCCTAGTTAGAAACATCTCCTTAGGTTTCATAAATTCATCCTATAAACCCCCATTTTCAGATGTCATCTTAGCTATACGAATAGCTTGAATTTTACCAAAATAATAAGGTTTCTGGAGTAATGAAAATATTCATTACAAAAGGTTTCCTTTCTAAATATGTTGGAGTTTAATCCACTGGCCCTATGTGACATGGAAATATCCAAATAACTTATGCTTTCCTTATTCCAGCAATATGTAAATTTGAAAAAGTTGATACAATGATTTAAATGATCTACAAACACAGTTATAAAATAGTTCTCTCTTCCACAGTCCCATTCCACAAAATAAATATGCCATCCAAAAACCTGACATAAAGATGTAAACACTTAGCAAAAGGGCTATTAAAAATATGTTCCCTTTCCCACCTTAACATAACAATGTTCGCAAATGCCGGGGTCCAGGCCACCCCCGTCCCTACGTCTGTGGTTTGTTGGTAGTATTCCCCCTCAAAGTGTAAAAAATTATTCTCCAAGACCAATTCCATAAGCTCAACTGTAATTGAGATTAGTTCCTTTGGTAGGGAAGAGTTTTGATGTAAAATATTCTGAAAATACTCTATCCCCTCCCCTCTGTGTATTACAGAAAAGAGTTCCACTACATCAATGGTTAAACAAATTAATTCTCTTTTCCATAAACTTTGCCTTAATTTGCTTAGAAAAGCCCAAGAACCCTTAATCAAAAGGCTTTACTCTGAGTACAACCATTACACTAGTGACATTAGAGGTATCATAAAAAGGAATTGGAATATTTTTAGAGTGAATAAAGAATTACACGACTTGGTATGGCAACAGCCTGTTTTTACATATAAAAGTGGGAAATTTTTTAAAGAGCTTTTTGAGGACAGTGCGCAGTTTTACATCTACAAATAAGGGAACTGGTCCATGTGGTAGCTGTAAACAATGTTCTTATATTAACAGAGAACGTAAGTAGCATATCTTTAGACAATATGCTGCAGAGTAGGGTAATGTTTCAAAATGGGAACTGTGGTACCAGCAGAACAGTTTATCTAGCCAAATGTGATGACTATCCAGCTTTCTATATAGGAAAGACTGAGAGAGCATTGAAAACAAGAATATATGAACATTTATACAACATTACTACAAAAAAAGGAAACTAGTGTTTTGTATAAACACGCTGTTATTTGTAGTAATTTCACCCAATTTACGTTTTTTTAGAAAATATAAAAATGAACCCTAAAGGTGGTGACTGGAAAAGGTTACTGTTGAAAAGGGAACTGGTACGGCAACTTAAGCTCACTGCCATGCTTCTTCCTGGCTTAAATAAACAGGTTTCGCTTAAACCAATTTTAAATGAGGGGACAAATTTTATATAAAATTACTTTTTTTATTACATGGGCACTTGTATTTTACATGACAAAATTGGGGAAGAGAAAATAACTTTGTGAATTTTATCACCTTAAAAGTGTTTTATTTTGTAACACAAATCATAAGAGTATAGATATGCATTCATTTTTAGGGATTTTTTTTAAATAAATGGTTATCTGTTGAACCAATTACCCCATTTAATTAATTGTCATTAAAAAGAGACAGAATTTTGTGAGGGTATATATAAAGTGATGCAAGTCGGTATGGTTTATCTGATGAAGTCTCTACTTAAGGGACAAAAGTGCTCATTACTTTTGGATGTGTTATATTAATAAACTGGCAGCCTTTTAACCTTTTCTTGGAGTTGCACTTTTTCAGTTTGGTTTCTGGATTATTGTGTCCTACACTTTCTAACATTTTCCTGATAATACAGGAGCCAAGGAAGCCGGTTTGGTGTCTGACACCAGCTTCAGTGAAGAAGCAATCTTGCAATTTGACTTTTTGTGTTTCTTTCTTGGAAGCTCCACTATTGGATATGAAGAATGGGTGGAGCATCCTGATGGGTCAGAAGGCTTTATAAAGTGTTGCTTTGTCATGGGTTTTTTTTTTGGGGGGGGGGGTTTGAGCCCAACATAAAGCCTCAGAAAATAAGCTCATTCTTATGGTCCATAATGTCCCAAAGATTAAAAGATTTGCAGATGTCACAATCTTTCTGAAGTGCTCAGGGCCTCGACAGGAAATGCAGAAGGCGTGTGCATCAGAAAGAGGTAACTTATGACCACACTTCTGGAACTTTTTAAAACCAGATGGTTTTTCAGATATTTTAACAAACAGATTTTGAGAGAAAAAGAAAACTTTTTTTTTTAAGATAGAAAAAGGGAAGGAGATACCAACAATTGTATCAAAGAGTACACTAACCATGTAAAAGGGACTAGGGGGCAACGTTTACCAACAATGATAAGAATTACACTAGCATTTAGGTAGGGAGGAAAATATAAGCTACAAGAAAGGATGACAAGATAGTAAAATAAAATAAAAAAAAACAATAAGATAACTTATTGATGCTCTTTGAGCACTAAGCTCGACTACTCACAGCAACCACGTCTGAATACAAAAGCAACAAATGAAATCTGAGGTATGTTAGGGAACTGAGCATTATGGGTAAGGGAGGAGCTCAAGAGTTTTCTAGTGGCCACGAGTTGTAAATAATGGCTGAGTCAGATCCGAACCAACTGCTGAGGAATGACCGAAACTGTTAAATGAATGAAAATTGACATTAGATACAGTTTTGTTCTTATCTAATAACTGTTTAGAAATGTCATTATATAAAATTACATTACATTTAAAAGCAGTTTTGTAAAAGGTACAATCAGGGATATTTTAATGAGAAGTGTGTGGGGATGTTATCAGTAACTGCTGTAAATGTTAAACATATTAAAGAAAGGAATATTTTTTTTTCTTAGTTATAATGTACCCTGGCTTTATGAGAGACGCAAGTTAAAGTTAATATAATGTTGTGATCTTGGGCTGTTAGGGTGGGGAATAAGTGTACTGATTACATTACATGTACAGTTAAAATAGCTTCATAGGTTGGTACTAGGCTATCGGCCCTAGGGCCTATACAAACCTAGCCATAACAATTCTCTGGGTATTCCTTCCCACAATATTTACTTCCCTGGACCCCTGTCTAGCAGGACAACTGACGTGATCCCCAAGGTGAATTTTCTACCTCCCATCCAACCATCAAGGTTCCTTTTGAAGAGGGCCAAAGAGGCACTCTGCTTGACATGTATGGGCAGTCTATTCCAGAGTCGGGGGAGTCTCTGGGTCAGGAACCTATCCCTCCAGCATGCTTTGTTCATTGTGATGACAAGGTTTTGATCCCTGGAGTGTGCGGCTCTGAGGGATTGGGATTTCTTTAAGTGTAGCATGTCCAACAGCTCACGATTTGACATGGCCTTGCATGTTAAGCAGAGATCGCCTCTGAGTAGACGATATGCAACAGAGTATAGCTGGAGGTTTTTTTAGACGGTCAGCATAGGGCATCTGCTTTAGGCCTGTGATTCTTTTGGTGAGGTATTTCTGTGGCCTTTCCAGTTGTTGCAGATGTCTTGAGAGGTACATACCAAACAGAGCATTGTTTTCGACAATGGGTCTAATGAGGGATGAGTACAGTGGGACAATGACCTCCTTTTTTCTGGATGAAAAACTCTTAGTGATGAGATGTGCCACATAGACGGATATCCTGACTGTTGTGGTGATGTGGTTATCGAAGGTGAGACCACTGCCCACCTGTTTCTTTAAGTCTCTTATCACCCTGTCGGTGTTTAGTGTACTGCCACCTATGTGGTAATTCATGGGTACATGTTTTTTTCCCAAAGGAGAGAACTATACATTTCTTGGCACTGAGCTTGAGCTCATGGCTCTGGCACCAAGTATCTGTTTCTGTAAGGCCCTTTTGTAGAATATCCACATCATTTGGGGATTCAATAATGGCTTCCAGTTTGCAGTCATCTGCGAACTTTGTTAGCCAGAGTCCCTTAGGGTTGGCCTGTACTTCAGAAAAGAAGAGAATGCCAAAAAAAGAGCAGTCCTAAGACTGAACCCTGAGGTACTCCACTTGTCACTTGTCTGGAGCTGGATTTGGAGTCGGCTACTTTTACAGTGTGGGTTCTGTCAGTAAGCCAGTTGGCAACCCATCAAGTGACGTAGGGATTAATGCCCAGCTTAGTAAGTTTAGCTATGATTCCAGAGTGGGGGATGGTGTCAAAGATCTTGGCGAGGTCCACATAGGCTGTGTGGACTGCCTTACCCTCGTCCACAGCTCTGGAGACTGATTCAAAGAAGTCAATCAGGTTCAGGAGACAAGATCGGCTCTTCACAAACCCAAACTGGGTAGGGTCCAGTGTTTGAAGGTTGCCAATGTCTTTGAATATAAGTTCCATGATAATAGGTTCCATGGTCTTGCAGATCAGACTCGTCAGACTGATGGGGCGGTAGTTTCCAGGATACAAGGTGGATCCTCCCTTGTGGAGTGGGATAACTGTAGCTGTGCACCACTCAGTGGGCATGAAGCCTGAGGTGAGGCTATGATTAAATATGACACTAAGGTGAGGTGCCAGTTCATTCTGTAGTTCATGTAGTACACAGCCCGGGATGTTGTCTGGACCCATGGATGCTGTATTCTTAGCTCTGGAGAGTGCAGATTTACCTGTGTGTCCGTTATTACTGGAATTTGTCAATCTTTCGGGATTGAGATGTGCCCTTTAGGGGGTGAGAGGGGACGAAGTTGGTGAAGTTGGCACTGAATCAACCTGCCAGGATATTGGCAATATCCTTGGGAATCAGTATATTTAATGCCATTTTGTTGTAGCTAAGAGCAGATCTGAGCATTGCCATTTAGATTCTTGACATAGCTATAGAATGCCTTGTGGTTGTCTTTGGAATCTTTGGCAATTTTATTTTTGTAACTAGCTTTGGAGGATTTTATGAGGGATCTCAGCTTCTTACTGAGGCTGGTAAGGGAGATTTTTGCATCCAGGGATTTTCCTCTTTTCTGCAACAGTTTCTTCCTTTTGCTGTAAAGTTTGTTTATGGCAGGGGACCACCAGATTGGCTTCCTTTTTTTGGAGGACAGCATCTTGGTTCTATTTGGGATGGCACGATTCATGCACGAGTGGATGTGCTTGTTCAGTGCCTTAGTGCAGGATTCAGCAGTTGAACTTTCAGTTCCCATCTGCATGGGTGTCATGAAGTTTGTCGCTTCTGACTTGAGTAACATGAAGTTGGTTTTGGAGAAGTTTTTTTACAGAGGTTTCCTTACTGAGGGTTGGCAGAGGGATGTGGATGTCAAGGGTGATTAGCTTATGGTAAGACCTGACCGAGGGGGTGACCATAGGTGTGGAGCATCAATTTCCCATGTTGGTAATGACCAGGTCTAGGATACTGGAGCCCTTGGTGGGACTATGGATTAGCTGATCCAGGGCACTGGAATTTATGAATTCCAAGAACCGCTGGGCAAAGGTGTTGGTACACGAGTAATTTTCCCAGTTAATGGCAGGGTAGTTGAAATCACCCAGTATTAGGGTGTTTGGTTGTATCTTAATATTTTCCAGTATGTTTAGAAAGGTGTAGTGGGAATCTTGAGGCATGATGGGGGATCTGTAGCAAGCTACAATTTGGATTGCAGTCTTACCTAGTGTTAGTTGCACCTGGAGAATTTTAGACATTGTGTTGGGCAACTAGCCTGGTGGTGTGAATATCCTTGGTAAATAAGGACACTCCTCCACCTTTAGTTTTTCGGTCCTGGTTTGGTGGCCGAAAAGTGTGGTAAGAGTTGTAGCCTGTATTGCAGGGGGGCTCTCTGGAGCCTTGAACCAGGTCTAATTCACTGCGCAGGTATCGATGTTCTCCATTTTTAGGACTGCCTCGAGAGAGTACATTTTGAGGTTTAGACTTCTAGCACTGAGGGGCATTATCTTCAGATTTTGCATGCTTGTACCTACTACAGTGGTGGCTTTGTCCTTTGAACTTTGCCTAAAAAAAGGCACTATAGGGGTGGCAAGAGCCTTAGCCAGTAACGTGAATCCCAGGGCTGACAGGTGCAGACCATCTCTGGCAAAGCATCGTGGTTTGTCGATCATGTCGTTTCAGGCACACAGATACTAGATCCCCTTTGAATGACACCAGAAGCTTAGCCAATTGTTGAAGTCAATGATGTTGTCCTTATACTGTGGTATCATTCTGGGCAAAGGCAGGATGCTACTCAGAGCTACGGTCATACCTGCCTGGGCCACATGATCCGAGAGCTCTTCCATGCCTCTTTTCATGTAGTCCAGGGAGGTACATCTCAAGTCATTCACTGCAACATGAACAATGACAGAGTCATATTTGTACTTGGAGTTAATGACATACAGGGGTGGATGTCTAGATTAACGTCCTTGATTAAACTATAGATAAGATGTTTTTTATGCA
This sequence comes from Protopterus annectens, assembly GCF_019279795.1. NCBI lineage: Eukaryota > Metazoa > Chordata > Ceratodontiformes > Protopteridae > Protopterus > Protopterus annectens. The sequence goes on from NC_056726.1 coordinate 498,185,614, forward strand.
AACAGGTTTAAAAAATAACACAAAATTATGAAATAGTTGAAAATAGTGGTTTTCTTGTATTGGCAAATCTATAGCTATTTTTTCCATTGGCAAATGCTCGCACTGGGATAACAAGAAGCCGACAGGTGTAAGCAATTAACCTTGGAAGTCTGCAGTGTGTGTTCTGAGTTGAAATTTACAGCTATTCTTTCACACATCTACAAAGCTGCTAGCTTTTTTTCTCTCATTAACAATTGTTTTTACTTGGAGACAAGTTGTCTGCAGGCGCAAGCAGTTAATCATTACACATTTGAAAACTCTATACATTTTCTCAGTTCATTGTAATTAACATTTAAAGGTAAACTGACAATCAGTTCAGTGAAAATTAAATGAACTTTGAAACTGCAGAAAGCGAATAACACATACAAGTAGTTGCTTCCCCAGCAGCCTTAATACTTTACTTAAAGTTAGCCAGGGAACATTTTCTTTGGGCTAAAAGTTAATATTTATTGAAAGCATGCAAACTGTTATTCACATCTGAGAGTGGAATATAGATAAGGTAATGCAGCAATCAATGTTGTTGTTGCTTGTCTTTCGGCTTTTCCCAATTAGGGGTCGTCATAGCGGAACTCCGGTCCGCTAATGATTGGCAGTTGGTTTTTATGGTGTCAAGTTGCCAGCCTGATGCCCAACCTTCAATGAAGGCACGCCTATTCAACGCATTCTTTCGAACGCCCACTCGACCGCGGGGAGGACATGCAGACTCCACACAGAAGGCACTCTCAACCCAAGCCGAGAATCGAACGGGAGAGCCTCTTGCTGTGAGGCAACAACGCTACCACTGCACCACCACAGAATGTTAAGGCAGCAATAAATGTATGTAGGAATAACATGCACTTTAGCACAAGTAGTTTTAATTTTAGAACAGGTAATGCCTGTGGGAAAAGTCATCAATTTAGGGTAGCTGTTCCTACCTATAGGAGTAAACTTTTTTTTTTTTTGAAAATGCAAGTAGAGATCTAAGTTTGTTGCAATGTAAGAGATTTTCAGACCCCCCCCCTTAGTTTCTTGAGTGTTTTGACTGAAATTAAAAAGTTCTGAAAATGTGATGTACATTCAAATGGAGATGACAAGAAGCAACTACTAAAGTTCTGTCTGCCAAATTTTAGTGAGGGCATACAAGTTAAAAGTTTTAAATATATATTCAAAACAACTGTGATGTACGATAGGCGTGAGTAACAGCTATCATAAATGTCTACTCTATCCATATTATAATGGAATGTAAATGACCCTATAGGTATAGACAAACAGTAGACAGCATTCAGTTATATCAAGAAATCTAGGTTACAAATAGCAATGCTGCAGAAAAATAAATTACATCTTACAATAACATCCCATCTGTGTTGTTCTTCTTTCATTCATCACTGATGGGTTTGGTTCAGAGCCCTCGGAACTGAGTCAGTCTTTTTATCAAGCTCGCGTCAGCCAAAAAACTCGAGCTAAGTCTCTACCCAGAATGCCCTTCTCCCTGTTACCTCAGATCAAGTTTGCTAGAGAAAAGGAAGTAAAGCCGAAGCCACTTATGCGCAACTACCCTAATGCACCACTTAGACCCAAAGCATCCCCCAGGAGCCTTTGGAGGGGGAAGGAGGGTGGGACGTGATGAATGAAAGAAGATGAACAACACAGATGGAACATTATGGTAAGACATAACTTCTTTATCTGATGATGTTAATCTTCTTTCCATTCATCACTGATGGGACAGAATCTCAAGCTACCTTGAGGTCCACAGAAGGCCCTTATGGAAGAACATTCCTGAGTACCACTGAGCTGAAGGCAGCTCCCCCTCTGTAGACCAAGTCCAATTTGTAATGATTAATAAAGGTATGAGGCTTAGCCCAAATAGCTGCTGCACAGATATCATCTATGGAAGCCCTGGAATGGAAAGCTACAGATGTTGCCACAGATGTAGTGGAGTGAGCTTTAACTTTTGGCATAGGTTCATTACTGAGGGAACAGATGAAATGTATGCAGTGCCTTAGCCATTTTGATACAGTAACCTTGGAAACAGCCTCTCCTATTCTGGGCCCAGAATAGGAGATGAAATGCTGTTCAGATTTACGGAGAGGTTTGGTCTTGTCTAGATAAAAATCTCAATTATCTATGTACGTATAAAGAGGGAAGGCAGTACTCTCCTCTATTGGCAAAATTCGGACAGAACACTGGTAGGTCAATGGTCTGGTTTATGGACAATTCAAAAACAACTTTGGGGAGAAAGGATGAATTTGTCCGAAGTGATACTCTGTCTTTATGAAAGACCAGATAGGGCCTCTTGATACTCAACACCTGCATCTCCGAGACTCTTCTGGCAGATGTGATGGCTACCAAAAACAAGGATTTCCAAGACAAAAACTTTAGGTCACAGTACACAGCAGGTTCAAAATGTTTCTGAGTCAAAGACTGAAGGACTAGAGTGAGATTCCATGGTTCCACGGGCTCTGACAGGAGGCCTGATATGAGAAGTCACCTTGAGGAAAGCCTTGCATATGTGGAGAGAGAGAAGAGGGGCGCCATCTATACCACTGTGGAAATTGCTGTTAGATGTACTCATACGGTAAAGACAGAGGTTCATAGGTTGGTACTAGGCTATCAGCCCTAGGGCCTATACAAGCCTAGCCATAACAATTCCCTGGCTATTTCTTCCCACATTATTTACTTTCCTGGACCCCTGTCTAGCAGGGCGACTGACGTGATCCCTGGGGTGAATTTTCTTTCTCCCATCCAAACGTCAAGGTTCCTCTTGAAGAGGTCCAAAGAGGCACTCTGCTTGACATGTATGAGCAATCTATTCCAGAGTCTGGGGAGTCTCTGGGTCTGGAACCTATCCCTCCAGCATGTTTTGTTTATTGTGATGACAAGGTTTAGATCCCTGGAGCGTGTAGCTCTGAGGGATTGGGATTTCTTTAAGTGTAGCATGTCCAACAGCTCTGGGTTTGACATGGCCTTGTATGTTAAGCAGAGATCGCCTCTGAGTAGACGATATGCGACGGAGTATAGCTGGAGTTTTTTAAGGCAGTCAGCGTAGGGCATCTGCTTTAGGCCTGTGATTCTTTTACTGAGGTATTTCTGAGGCCTTTCCAGTTGTTGCAGATGTCTTGAGAGGTACATACCAAATGAGGCGTTGTATTCTATAATGGGTCTAATGAGAGATGAGTACAGTGGGACAATGACCTCCTTTTTTCTGGATGAAAAGCCCTTCGTGATGAGGTGTGCCACATAGAAGGATTTCCTGACTGTTGTGGCGATGTGGTTATCGAAGGCGAGACCACTGTCCCCCTGTGTCCCTAAGTCTCTTATCACACTTTCTGTGTTTAGTGTACTGCCACCTATATGGTAATTCATGGATACATGTTTTTTCCCAAAGGGGATAACAATACATTTCTTGGCATTGAGCTTGAGCCCATGGCTCTGGCACCAAGCATCTGTTTCTGTAAGGCCCTTTTGTAGAGTATCCACATCATTTGGGGATTCAATAATGGCTCCCAGTTTGCAGTCATCTGCAAACTTTGTTAGCCAGAGTCCCTTAGTGTTGACCTGTACTTCAGAGAAGTAGATGCCAAACAAGAGCGGCCCCAGGACTGAACCCTGAGGTACTCCACTTGTCACTTGTCTGGAGCTGGATTTGGAGTCGGCTACTTTTACAGTGTGGGTTCTATCAGTAAGCCATTTAGCAACCCATTGGGTGACATAGGGATTAATACCCAACTTATAGGTTCATAGGTTCATACTAGGCTATCTGCCCGAGGGCATTTATAAGCCTAGCCCATTGTTTTGTGGCTTACGCCACCCCTTTAGTATGGGGAACTATACCCATTATTTTGCTGTGCCTCTGTCGAGCAGTGACACTGAGGTAATTCCTGGGGTATATCTGCGATCTCCCATCCATTGGTCAAGATTTCTCTTGAACAAGGCCAGCGAGGTGCTCTGCCTCACATGTACTGGGATTTTGTTCCACAGCATAGGGAGTCTTTGGGTGATGAATCTATCTCTCCAGCACGTCCTATTAATAGCCGTGTCGAGGTTTAAGTCTCCGCCCTTGTGGCTCTGATGGATCTAGATTTTTGAGGTGAAGCATATTCATCAAATCTGGGTTTGACATGGCCTTGTATGTTAGGCAAAGGTCACCTCTGAGCAATGTAAGCGACTGAATAGAGCTGGAGTTCTTTCAGTCGGGCAGCATAGGACAGATTTTTGAGACCCTTTATCCTTTTGGTGAGGAACTTTGTGGCCTCTCCAGCTGCTGCAAGTGTCGGGTCAGATACATTCGAATGGGGCATTGTACTCAATCATTGGTCTGATGAGTGATGAGTAAAGGAGACTATGACCTCCTTGATCTAGATGAGAATCCCTTCATGATAAGGTGGGCAATGTAGAAGGACTTCCTAACTACTTTAGCTACATGGGTGTCGAATGACAGACTACTATCAACCTGGGTCCCCAGGTCCCTGATAACTTCTTCTGTGCTCAGTGGATTGCCACCTATTTGGTAGCTAGGGGTAACCTTGTTTTTCCGAAGGGTATGACTATGCATTTTTGGCATTTAACTTTAGGCCGTGGCTCTGGCACCAGTTATCCGCTTCTGTGAGACCCTTCTGAAGGATATCTGTGTCAGATGTGTTTTCTACTATGGCCCAGTTTGCAGTCATCTGCAAACTTTGTCAGCCATAACCCTCCTGTGTTTGCTTGTACTTCGAAAAGTAGATGCCAAACAAGAGTGGGCCCAGGACTGAGCCCTGTGGGACACCACTTGTGACAGGCTTTGAGTCTGACATGGCGCCAGCAACTCTGACCCTGTGGGTTCTGTCACTCAGCCAGTTTGCAACCCATCTTGTGATGTATGGGTTAACATTTAAGCTGATGAGTTTTTCAATGATACCCGAGTGGGGTATTGTATCGAAGGCCTTAGCCAGATCGAGGTAGGCTGTATGGACTGCCTTTCCCTCATCAATGGCTTTGGTGACTGTTTCAAAAAGTCAACCAAGTTTAAAAGGCATGATCTGCCTTTGACAAAGCCAAACTGGGTTGGATCCAAAGTCTGCAAATTCCTTTGGTCTTTATTTATGAGGTCCATAATGATCCTCTCCATGGCTTTGCAGATAAGGCTTGTCAAGCTAATGGGCGGTAATTTCCAGGGTCTGTGGAGGCACCGCCTTTGTGAAGTGGGACCACAGTTGCAGTGCGCCACTCCCTGGGTACGTATCCAGAGGTAAGACTTTGATTAAACAGCTGTCCTAGCTGTGGGTTTAATTCCTCATTGAGTTCGTGGAGCACACAGCCGGGGACACCATCGGGTCCCATGGATGCTGTGTTTTTTGCTTTGGAGAGAGCAGTTCTCACTTGGGCTGGAGATGTTTGGGGGCTGCACTCATTTGGTATAGATATCTCTCCTTTTGGGGGGAGGGGAGGAGAAGTTTGCACTGAACCTGTCAGCCAGTATGTTGGCAATGTCTGTAGGATCAGTAATCTTCACATCATTTTGAACTAGTTCTGAGCATATCTGGGAGTTTCCTCGTAGGTTTCTAACATAGCTAAAGAAGGCCTTATGATTGTCTTTTGAGTCTTTAGCTATTTTTCTCTCGAAATTTGCTTTGGATGATTTTATGAGAGCTCTTAGTTTTTTACTTATAGTGATCAAGGGTGTCTTACCTTTTAAGGATTTTGCTCTATCTTGTAGTAGCTTCCTCCTTTTGTTGTAGAGTTTGTTTATGGCTGGGGTCCACCAGCAGACTGGACGCTTGCCTTTGGTACAAAGAGTCTTTGTTTTGCTTGGGATTGCCTTATCCATGCAGTCCTGCAGGTGCTGGTAGAAGGCGTTTGTAAGTGATTCAGCGTCTTGAGTATTGTTTTCTGCCGGCTCGGGGGCCTGAAAGGAGACCACACTAGTCTTTAGAAGTGTGAAGTCGGCTTTTGAGAAGTTCTTTACTGTGGTCTTTTTTATTTCAGGTGGGGGTGGGATGAGGACCTCCAGTGAGATTAGTTTGTGATCTGATCTCACCAGTGAGGGGTATACTTCCGGTGTTGAACATTGTGCTCCCATGTTCGTGATGATGAGATCAAGTATGTTATCTCCTCTTGTGGGGATGGTGACTAGTTGTTCCATGGCATTTGAGTTTATGAATTCCAGGAACTTTTGGGCTAGGGTGTTTGGGCTTGAGTAGTGTTCCCAGTCTATATTAGGGTAATTGAAGTCACCTAGTATGATGGTGTTTGGTGATACATTTATCCCCTCTAGTGTTTTCAGGAAGGCCATGTGAGTTTCCTGAGTTTGTGAGGGTGGCCTGTAACATGCTACAATTTGCAGAGCAGTCTTGCCTATGGTTAATTGCAGCTGGATGGTCTCCGATGCATCGTGCGTTGCCACCAGTCTTGAGGTGTGGGTGTCCTTGATGAATATGGATACCCCCCCTCCTTTCTTGGTATTGTCCGGATTTTGGGGCCGGAACGCATGATATGAGGTAAAACCTGATAGCGCTGGGGTGCTCTCAGGAGCCTTGAACCAGGTTTCTGTCACAGCACAGACATCGATGTTCTCCATACTGAGAAGGGCCTCGAGTGCGTGCATTTTGAGATTTAGACTTCTGGCATTGAGCAGCATTACCCTTAGTTTTTTTCCTTTTTTGTGTTCTAGGGTGGTAGGTTTAGAATTTGAGCCTTGCCTAAAAAAGGCACTATGGGGGTGTATCTATGATTCCAGAGTGGGGGATGGTATCAAAGGCCTTGGCAAGGTCTAGATAGGCTGTGTGGACCACCTTACCCTTGTCCATGGCTCTGGAGACTGATTCAAAGAAGTCAATCAGGCTCCATTATCCAAAAACCTAGCTGCTTTGCCAGAGATGGCCTGCACCTGTCGCCCTTGGGATTCTGGATACTGGCAAAGGCTCTTGCCACCCCTATAGTGCCTTTTTTAGGCAAGGTTCAAATGACAAATTCACCACCATAACAGGTACAAGCAAGCAAAATCTGAGGGTAATGCTACTCAATTCTAGAAGTCTAAACCTCAAAATGCACTCACTCGAGGCACTCCTTAAAATGGAGAATATTGACATCTGTGCAGTGACAGAGACCTGGTTCAAAGCTCCAGGGAGCACCCCTGCATTACCAGGCTATAATTCATACCACAACTTTCGGCCACCAAAGCCGGACCAAAACACTAAAGGTGGAGGCGTGTCCATATTCATTAAGGATATCCACACCTCCAAGCTACTTGCTCAGCATAATGCATCCGAGATTATCCAAGTTCAACTAACTCTGGGCAAAACCACAATCCAGATTGTAGCTCGCTACAGATCCCCCACCATTGATTCCCACTCCTCTTTTCTTGATACACTGGAAAATATTAAGGTACAACCCAACACTCTAACAATGGGTGATTTAAACTACCCTACCATTAACTGGGAAAACTACTCATGTACCAAGTCTTTTGCTCAACGTTTTCTGGAAATCATCAATTCCAACGCCTTGGATCAACTTATCCACACCCCCACCAGGGGCAGCAATATCCTATACCTGGTCATCACCAACATGGGTGACCGGTGTTCCACACCAGAGATCAGCTCCTCGTTGGTCAGATCTGACCACAAGCTAATCACCCTAGACATCCACATCCCGCTGCCACCCCTCATTAGGAAACAACCGTAAAGAAATTCTGCAAAGTCAACTTCACGCTTCTTAAGACAGAAGTGGCAAACTTCATGACACCCATGCAGATGGACAATAGAGGTACGACTGCTGAATCCTACACAAATGCACTTTATAAGCACTTACACGAGTGCATGGATCATGCTATCCCTAACAGAACCAAGATGCTATCCTCCAAAAAAAGGAAGCCAATCTGGTGGTATTTTGCCATAAACAAACTCTACAACAGAAGAAAGAAACTGCTGCAAAAAAAGAGTAAAATCCCACGATTGGAGGAATTCCCTGGTCAGCCTCAGTAAGAAGCTGAGATCCCTCATAAAATCCTCCAAAGCTAGTTATGAAAACAAAATTGCCACTGATTCTAAAGACAACCACAAAGCATTCTATAGCTATGTCAAAAATCTCAATGGCAACACTCATATCTGCTCTGAGTTACAGGACAATGACACTAAATATACAGAACCAACTGATATTGCCAACATCCTGGCAGATGGGTTCAGTGCTAACTTTAACCCCCTCTCACCCCCTAAAGGGCCCATCTTTATATCGGAAGAATGCAAAGTTCCTGTAATCGCCGCTGCACAGGTAAAAACCTCACTCTCCAAAGCCAAGAACAAAGCATCCATGGGACCTGACAACATCCCAGGCTGCCTTCTACATGAACTACAGAATGAACTGGCACCCCACCTAAGTACCATGTTCAATCATAGCCTCACCTCAGGCTATGTGCCCATTGAATGGCACACCGTGACAGTTATCCCACTCCACAAATGGGGGGGCACACCATTAGCCTGACGAGCCTCGTCTGCAAGGCCATGGAACGTATCATCATGGAATTCATAGACATTGGAGATCTCCAAACTCTGGACCCCACACAGTTTGGGTTTGTAAAAGGCAGATCATGTCTCCTAAACCTGATAGACTTCTTTGAAGTAGTCACCAAAGCCATAGATGAGGGTAAGGTGGTTCACACAGCCCTTCTAGATCTCGCCAAGGCGTTCAACACCATCTCCAACTCTGGAATTATACATAAATTCACTAAACCAGGTATAAATCCCTATGTCACAAGATGGGTTGCCAACTGGCTTACTGACAGAACCCACACTGTGAAAGTAGCAGACTCCAAATCAGACTTCAGACCAGTGACAAGTGGAGTACCACAGGGTTTAGTTCTGGGTCCTCTCCAGTTTGGTATCTACTTCTCTGAAGTACAGGCTAACACAGAAGGTCTTTGGCTAACTAAATTCGCAGATGACTGCAAACTAGGAGCCATAATCGAAAAGTACAGTTTTGTACCTACCATAAATGTAGATGTTCGAAGATCCACATTGCTGCAGTCCTTACATATGGGTAGTCCGCTGTCCTCGGTCGGCCCGAATACCAAAGTATTAGGCTGACGTCGGTCAAGGCGCTTAAAACTGACATCAGGACGTCAGGGTACAAAAGCGCATGACTGACGTCATATCCTCAGTCTTTTCTTGCCCCAGATGTCAGAAGGCCCTAAAAAGAAAGGCCAAAGCCAAAAACAGCAAAACAACCAACCACCCTGCACTAACCATATTTACAATATTTACAACCCAAACCACACAACCACCTCTAACTACAGAGGGAAGGAGGGAGGGTAAATTGGACTGCAGCAATGTGGATCTTCGAACATCTACATTTATGGTAGGTACAAAACTGTACTATGTTCTTCATCTCACATTGCTGCAGTCCTTACATATGGGTAGAATCCCAAAGCAGAGGTAAGGGAGGATGGCAAAACTATAAAGCATTAGGAGCTGCCAAAATGCCCTGTAAAATTGCAGTGGCAAATCCAGCCCTAGATTTAGAGTAAAGTGGAAGGTGGTAATGCTTAGAGAAGGTATGCACTGAACTCCAAGTAGCTGCCTCCAAAATATCTTTAGTAGCCACCCCCCCTAAAAAAGCTGTAGAAGTGGCAGTAGCCCTAGTGGAATGAGGCCTAATCCCAGCTGGAATCTCCTTACCATGATGGGAATAACAGAAAGCAATACAAAAGCCAATCCACTTAGAAATAGTTTGTTTTGAAACAGGTTTGCCCTGAGAACCCAAAGCAAATGAAACAAACAACTGCTGAGACTGCCTGAACCCTTTAGTTCTGCTCAAATAATATCGCAACTGCCTGTGTATATCCAAAGTGTGCAAAATCTTCTCCCCTTTATTTTGGGGGTTTGCATAAAAAGTAGGCAAATGAATAGTTTGGTTTAAAGCCACACTAGAAACCACTTTAGGCATAAAGGAAGGGTTAGTACGCAAAGACACCCTATCCTTGTGGAAAATTAAGAAAGGCTCAACCGCCATAAGGGCCTGTAATTCAGAAACCCTCCTCGCAGAGGTAATGGCCAACAAAAAAGCAGTCTTCCATGATAAATATTTCAACTCGGCAGTCCCTGCAGGCTCAAAAGGTTGTAGAGTGAGTTTCTCCAACACAAAATTGAGATCCCAAGCAGGAGTAGGAGCTCTACGTGGGGGTCTTATATTCTTTGCCCCTCTAAGGAATTGCTTAAACAAAGGATGAGAAAATAATGGTGGGTCACAGTCATAGTGAGCAGAAATTGCTGCAGCATGAACCTTTATAGAGGAGAAGGACAAACCTTTGTCCAATAACTCAGTAAGGTATTGAAGAGCAACACTTAAATTAGGTTTAGAAACATCAAAGTCCTTTGCTGTACTCCAAATTAAAAATCTCCTCCATTTATCTGCGTGAACTTTCCTTGTACTAGGCCTTCTGGCCTCCAAAATAACATTCAAAACTTGTTGTGGAAGCTGAGACCCTCCAGGGTTTAAAACAGAATATGCCAGGCTGTTAGATGCAGAGAGTGAAGTTTGACATTGAGTAAATGACTGTTCTCCTGAGACAGCAGGTGTGGAATCGAAGGCAAAGGCCAAGGAGGCTCCCGTACCAGACTTCTCAATAATGGGTACCAGTGCTGTCGAGGCCAATCCGGAGCTATTAAAATCATGGTTGGCTTGTCCTGTCTGACCTTCAGGAGTACCTTTGGGAGGAGAGGCAGTGGTGGAAAGGCATACACGTGAAGATTGCTCCAATTGAATGAGAGAGCATCCACTTTCCAAGCTGTGGGATGAAACCTTTTTGTGCAAAACTTTGGCAGCTGGTAATTTAGTGGAGAAGCGAACAGATCTATGTCTGGAGTTCCCCATAACACTGTCAATTTTTGAAATACATGAGGATCCAATTTCCACTCGTGGGGATCCATAATTTGTCTGCTCAACACATCTGCTAAGGAGTTCTGTGTTCCTGGCAGAAACCTTGCCTGAAGATTTAGCTGTAAACTGAGAGCAGTCTCCCACAAAGTCATTGCTTGTCTGCATAGAGGGTATGAATGAGTCCCCCCTTGCTTGTTGATGTACCACATGACAGTTGTGTTGTCTGTTTGAATCAACACCTGCCCTGGAAGAAGTAAATCCTTGAAAGCTATCAATGCAAATTGGACTGCTAACATCTCCTTCAAGTTGATATGTAGATGTTGAAGTCTGGCAGGCCACGTGTCTTGTACCCATTTTCCATTTAGATGAGCTCCCCAAGCTTTGTCTGAGGCATCTGTTGTTAGAATCTGACTCGCCTCTGGTCGGGTCACAGAGAGTCCCTTGTTTAGGTGACATTCCTGAGCCCACCATAAAAATTCCTTTTGAATGCAAGGTATTATCTGAATGACAGTGTCCATATCTTGGCAGTGTTGCGTCCATACATTTTTGAGATACCATTGTAGCTTCCTCATATGCAGTTTGGCATTGGGAAGTACTAGAATACAAGATGCCATGAACCCCAAGGCTTGAAGGATTGTCCTTGCAGTCAGCCTGGACTGACGAGACAATACATGGAAGTAAAGAGAAAGATCCTTTTGTTTGTCCGGGGTCAAAAAGGCCATCTGGGATGCTGTATTCAGTCTCACACCCAGAAAGCACATGTCCTGAGAGGGTACTAGACTGGACTTTATTTCGTTCACAGAATACCCTAGGCATCTTAACACTGCCATCACATACTGTAAATGATGAAGAAGTTCGTCCTTTCCTTGAGCCAGAATCAGGCAATCGTCCAAATAAGGATAGATTTGTATTCCTCTTAGCCTGAAGAAAGCTACCACTGGAGCCAGAACCTTTGTGAACACTCTGGGCGCAGTAGATAAGCCAAAGGGCAATGCAGAGAACTGATAATGAAAAGTCCCAGCCCGAAAACGCAGATACTTCCTGCAACTGGGCCTGATAGGAACATGAAGGTAAGCCTCCTTGAGATCCAGTCACCATCCAGTGATCTTTGCCCAGCAGAGGTAAAAGCTGCTGTAATGTCAACATTTTGAACTTGGGAATGTCCGGATATGTGTTGAGGATAGATAAATCCAAAATTGGTCTCCACGTGTTCCCTTTCTTTGGTACTAGAAACAGGCGAGAATAAAATCCTAGGCCCACTTCTGGCAGAGGGACCGGTTGTATAGCTCCTATTTGAAGTAGTAAAGAAATCTGTTTGTGAGCCTCTAGTCTTTGCTGAGGAGGAACGTCTGGCATGCCTTTGAAAGGAGGTAAGGTATGGAAATAAAACTTGTAACCTTGGTGTATGATATCCAATACCCATTTGTCTTGGGTAATTAAAATCCAATTTTCCTTGAAGAGTGCCAACCGTCCTCCCAAAGGTGCTGCCAGGCAAGAAGGATCTGGCAGCTGAAAAAGTAGGTCATTGGGCCTGTTTATGAAAGGACTGGCCCCTGCCCTCACTCGAAGACTGTGCAGGTGAACTCCATGTTCTAGGTCTGAAGGAACTCTGAGCTCTACCCCTACCATGCCTAGATCTACCCCTAGACTGAGAATCAGAAGAAGGATACGTCCACCCCTTAGCAGTCCAATTTCTACTAAACTTTGGAGGCTGAACTTGCAAAAAATCTTTAACAGTCTGCATAGACTTAGCCTTGTCTTCCAATTTCTTCAAGACTGACTCCACAGGTGGACCAAACAACACTTCAGACTGCAAAGGAGCATCCAAAATCCTTGTCTTAACATGGTCAGATAAATTCTGATCCTTAAGCCAGGCGTGCCTGCGAAGAACTGAACCAGTGGCAGCCACCCTAGAAGAGGCCTGCAAAGCAACAAAACCACACTGTAAGGAATGCTTACCCACCTGTTCAGAGACATGCACCAAATCTTGTAATTCTTTACAGTCAATGCCTTCTGCCAGAGCATCCACCTTAGATTTCAATTGCGAAAGAAGAAAATTTTGATATTTCAACATATGAAACTGGCAATTCAAAGCCCTCATTGCTAAGGTAGAAGATGTATAGACCTTCTTTCCCCATCTATCCAAAGCTCTGGCCTCTTTATCTAGAGGAACCGGATTCTTTACAACAGAGGCCTTGACACCCTTAGGTCCCTGACTAATAGTTTCTGGGTCCGCCCTAGGACTCTTATAGAGATATTTATGAGCCTCAGGCACCCTGTAATACCTATCCGGTTTAACAGGCGCAGGGGGCAGCGAATCAGGATTAAGTGAAGCCTCTGAAAATACATCTTGCACAACATCCAGAACAGGGGGTATAGCCAAGGGCCTATGTTGAGGTAAAAACAAAAATTCCCTAAGCCTTTTCCGTGAATCAGAGAAGTCCTGACCTTCCCACTTAAAATGTTCCCTCATAGAATGAAGAGTCTCTGAAAAAGAAAAATCCTCTGGAGGAGAAGCAGAAGGAGTGGAATCTTCTGCATCAGAATCAGAATAAGGAGTGTACTCCTGCAAGTCTTCAGTCAAGACTCTGAAACATCCAAGCCTGTTCAAAACTTTCCAACTCTGGCTCCACCCTAGGCCTCTTATCAGGAGGGGCAAAGAACCTCTAATCAGAGTAATCAAATCTTCTGCCATTTTAAGCATGTGCTTCTTAGGCACAGACCCTGCTGAACTAGGACTGACACCAACAGAAGCTAAACCTGGCCTGCCTCTGGAAGAAGCCTTGGAAACAGAAGGAGAGGGTCTAACCACCCTGGGAAGGGAGGGGAGTACAGAAACCTGAGAAGCCCCTTCAACCTGACCTGCCTCGTGAGAGGCCACATCCTGCAAAATCAAAGTCTCCCCCTGAGACTCCAGAGAAGCCTCCATCGGAACCACCGGATCCACTGAAGCCTCTAAAGAACCGGCGTCCGGAACGGACGACTCATCTTGCCTGGGTTTAATCGTTTTGTCTTTGCGCTTCTTCGTGGAAGCGGGCGTCGGAGTATCCGACGGCATATTATAATTGCACCGCTTACCGAAGACCAGCCTAGCACAATCTAACCTTCGCTTAATAGTGCGCTTATTAAACCTAGCACAAAAGCGACACCCAACTACGTCGTGCTCAGGCCCCAAACAAGGAATGCACAAAGAATGATAATCCCTATGCAGTATCTGTTTCCCACAAGAAATACAATTATTCACTTTTTCTGACATCCGGTAATACACTGAGGCAAGAAAAAACCAAAATATTCCCCAACGGGGTACTTAGCCAACTTGGATTCGGTCTGAAACTCCGAACTCGAAAAATTTCAGAACGCCGAACGGCACTTGCAAAGCTGCTTCTGCATCGGACCATGCGGCAAAAAAGACTGAGGATATGACGTTGGTCATGCGCTTTTGTACCCTGACGTCCTGATGTCAGTTTTAAGCGCCTTGACCGATGTCAGCCTAATACTTTCGTATTCGGGCCGACCGAGGACAGCGGACTACCCATATGTAAGGACTGCAGCAATGTGAGATGAAGAACATCTCCTAACGATGTGGACATCCTACAAAAGGGCCACACTGAGACAGATGCCTGATGTCAAAGACATGGTCTCAAGCTCAATGCCAAAAAGTGCACTGTCATCCCCTTTGGTAAAAACTCTGTACCCATGAACTACCACATAGGTGGTAGTCTACTTAACACCAAAAGTGTGATAAGAGACCTTGGGACACAGGTGGACAGTAGTCTCTCCTTTGATAATCACATCGCCACAGTGGTCAGGAAATCCTTCTGAGTGGCACACCATCACAAAAGGTTTTTCATCTAGAAAAAAAGAGATCATTGTTCCCCCCTACTCATCACTCATTAGACCCATTATAGAGTACAATGCCCCTTTTGGTATGTACCTCACAAGACATCTACAACAACTGGAAAGGCCACAAAAATACCTCACAAAGAGGATTACTGACCTCAAACAAATGCCTTACGCAGACCGTCTCAAAAAACTTCAGCTTTACTCCGTCGCATATCGCCTACTCAGAGCCGATCTCTGCCTAACATACAAAGCTATGTCAAACCCAGAGCTGTTGGACATGCTCCACTTAAAGAAATCCCTCTGAGCCACACGCTCTAGGGACCTAAACCTTGTCACCACAATAAACAGAACATGCTGGAGGGATAGATTCATGTCCCAGAGACTTCCCATACTCTAGAACAGACTACCTATCTATGTCAAACAGAGCTCCTCATTAGCACCCTTCAAGAAAAATCTTGATGATTGGATGGGTAATAGGAAATTCACCCCGGGGATCACTTCTGTGGTTCTGCTTGACAGGAGCACAAGAAAATAATTTTCTTGGGTGACAAAAGCCAGGGTACCATTTTGGCTAGGCTTGTATAGGCCCTAGGGCCAATAGCCTAGTACTTACCTATGAACTTATAAGGGTCTCGCATGTTATCCTTAGATCAGATGGAGAATCTTTTCCATTCATTCTGGTACAGTCTTCTGGTGGATGGTTTGAGAGAGGACAGAATGATGTCTTGAACAGGCGAGGAGGGATTAGCTTGCCTGGCTGCTAGTGGAAGTGGAGAAACCAAGCTGTCAGCTTGAGACTGGACAGATTTGGGTGACTCAACCCTTGGGGGAGAGTAATCGGAAATGGTAGAGGGTCCAGAATCCACGGCGGGTATATTAGGTGAGGCAGAAGGAAGGGGAACCAAACTTGTCGAGGCCAAAACGGACCTATAAGGATCATCTTGCATCTCAACCGAAGAGCTTTCTTTAGAAATTGTGGGATCAGAGGGATGGGAGGATAAGTGTAAAGAAGTCCTGTGGGCCAATCATGGGTCAGAGCATTCCTCGGTGACTCCCCTTCCGGGGGAAGTAGGGCAAAATAGCTGCTGCACTTGGTGTTTGATGGGGAGGCAAAAAGATCACAGCATGGCTGGCCCAAGTGGCTGAATATTGCTGATGCCACCTCGGGGTTGAGGGACCACTTATGAGGCATGATGATGCATCTGCTCAGCTTGTCCGCAATCACGTTGGAGCTCCCTGGTATATGCATTGTTATTAGAAAGTGGTTGGAAGCTAGCTATCATCCACTGCCAAATTCTCATGGCTTCTCGACATAGGGGATAGGACTTGGTTCCTCCTTGCTTGTTGATAAACCAGACCACTGACATATTGTCTGATTGAATTGCAATTGTCTTGGAAGGGAGAGCTGAATGGAAGGCCTGCAACACTAACAGCATAGCTCTCAGTTCCAGAACACTGATAAGCAGGTGGGCCTCTGAGGTGGACCATGTGCCTTGAACAGTCTTTCCCTGGAAATGGCCCCCCCACCTGATCAGGGAAGTATCTGTGTTAACAATGGCTGTGGGCTGCGGAGATTGAAATGGATGACATCAAAGTTCTTCGTAGGCCTCATCCACCAAAGCAGGTCCTATTTGCAGTAGTTGGTTATTCGAATCTGGTAACTTAGGGGGTGATAGTTTGAGAACCACTGACACAGAAGGAGCCATTGCAGAATGCACATGTACAGCTTTGCTAGAGGCACTATTGGGATTGACTCTACCATAGAACCTAGGGCCTGAAGAACTTCCCTTGCAGAAACTGTCGTTTGTGAGAGTATCACCCAGAGTTGAAGCCTCAATCGCTGGAGTCTGTGAATTGGGAGTGATACCAGACAGGACTGAGTATTGAACACTGCTCCAATGAACTCTATTTGTTGTGTAGGGACAAGGTTTGATTTCTCCCAATGTATCGTTATTCCCAACAATTTTGCCAGAGAGAGAGGATAATGTACTGCTGATACCAGAAGATGCTCAGTGGGGGCGGTAAGGAGCCAGTCGTCCAAATATGAAAACACCTGGAATCCTTTTAGTCTCGAGTGAGCTGTTACCACTGCCATGCATTTCATGAACACTCTGGGGGCTGTAGAGAGACAGAACGGCAGGGCACGGAATTGATGATGACTGGCTCCTAGCTGGAAGCAAAGCAGACTCCTGGAGAGTTTGTCCATCTTGATGTGCTAATACGCATCCCAGAGATCTATAGAGCACATCCAATCGCCTTCTCTGAAAAAAAAGGAGAATGGACTGAACTGTGACCATCTGGAATTTGGTTTGGGTGACAGATTTGTTTAAGCTGCTGAGATCCAAAATGGGTCTCCTGTCCCCTGTCTTTTTTGACATCAAACAGAATCTCGAGTAAAATCTGGATCTGCACTGGTCTGGTGGGACTGGCTGGATGACTGTTTTTTGAGACAGCTTTATAATCTCTGAAGCTGCTTCTTCCCTTTGACTGCGTGGAACGTCGGGAAGTTTTCTTGGAAAATTTAGCTGACAAGGAAGGGGAATGGTGTAACCTCTGGTGATAATGCTCTGCACCCAACGATCGGTGGTGATGGACTGCCAGGCAGCTTGGCGCAGAGAGAAATGACCCCCAACTGCTTCCAGAGGTAAGCAATCGGGTTGCTCCTCAGGAGCACTGATGAGGCTATCCAGCAAAAGAATCCCTGGAGCCCTGACTACGAGGACTCCCTCTGCCTCTATAGGGGCATCTTCTGGAATTGTTAGCCTCTCTGCCTCTGGGAGTAACATCACCACGTGCAGCACAGAAGGGACCCTGAGATTTCTTATGCCATATCTTTCCACTCCTCTGATTCCTGGAGAAGGTACGTCGAGGGTTGTAAAACTATAGGCCTACAGCAGACAGGGTCTTTCCATCTTGTTCGCACCTGGCTAGTATGTCCTTCACTTTGGAGCCAAAAAGGGCTGAAGTTTCGATGGGAGGATTCAAAAGGAAGACTTGAAGGGGTCCGCAAGGTCACAAATGTGCAGCCAGGCATGACGCCTCATATGACATAGGACATGCCTATCCAGAACCCCAGATCAAACTGAAGAAGTACCCACTCAAAAAGAAAAAAAAAAGTGTTTTTTTTTTTTTTTGCTGTTAAAAATTGTAATTGAATGCCTACTAAAAGGGCATAGATATGCCACCAAGTATGTTTTAAAATAATAACTTATGTAAAGCTACTGTAAAACTCTAATAATAATGACATGTCTGATTTTAATAGAGTTAGTTTTCAAGCTGAGGTATCACACAGAGAAGTTCATAAGTGGCTCAACGATGGATATATTAAATCCTCTAATGGAGTATGGCAACATCCAGATGGCCGACTGGTAATGCCTGCCTCCTTGCCACCTTATCTGGTAAGGGCATATCTTTTACTAGCCCATGCAGGTAAGGCAGCTTTATTTAATCAAATTACCCGAAGTTGGTATACCACTCATGTCTCCTCTTTGATACTTCAGTATGTTAATTGCTGTGCGATTGTTTAAAATACAATGTCAGCTACCACCACATTGGGGACCTTTTGTTAACGTAGAGCTGGACTTTGTCCAGATGACTAAAATACATAATTTAGAATAATGTTCTATTAGTAATCTGTATGTTTTGTAAAAGTTCACCCATGTCACAAAGCAGATTCTGTAATTTGGTGTACCTTGTACTATCAGTTTTTTTAATTTTAGTCTTCGCTGTCCCAACCATCCGCAATCATCTGGACTAGTAGAGAGGGTTAACAGGACCCTATTTAAAAAGATTTGTACTAAATAAAATTTAAATGGTCAAAGACACTTTAAATTCTACAAGGAAATTGAGACCCTATGAAAAATTAATGGGAAGACCCATAGCCCTTCCATTTGTTCATCCTGTGTCAAATGAAAAGATAAACTCTAATGGATAATAAAAAGAAAATATTCATTTCTTACAGCAGTATCTCTTCCTCCATCAGCTGACTAGCCCTGTCACCAACTACAGCTGGGTGACTGAGTTTATGTAAAAACCTTCCAAAGAACAAACGGTTTGAGCCAGAGGTGAAAAGGCCCTTTACCTTGTAATCCTCACCACCCTAACTACAGTCCACTATGCAAGACAAACAACCTGAAGTCACTCATCCAACTGTAAGAAGACCTGCCATGTGCTCCAGATGAATCATCATTGCTGGCAAAAGAAGACTGAAATGTGAAGGACGAATCATCTGCCCAGTGAAAAATATAAGGAGAAAATTCAACTAAAATAGCACCTCATGGTAAATCCGATGACAACAGGTACTTTTGCTTTGTTTTTGTTGCCGGTTCCTTAAATAACCTGGTCAAGAGAAAATCAGTTTCCTGTTGGTTCTTCAACAGTACGCTGTAACAAACTGTTGTGTATGTTCACATATACCTCAACATTCAAAGGCAGGGATTCCCATGATTCCAATTCCTGCATCATAGGTAACATTTGAGAAAGAACTTAGTGACACTGATCTAATCTGACTAATTTTTTAAGGTCGTTTCTCTTCAGCTTGTCACCACAAATCATGGACACATGTTATGCCAGAAATGGGACTATGGCAGTGGGAATCAGCAAATACAATGACATTAGACATGAAAGTGTGTTGAACTCTTTACAGTTAAGATGCTATGACTGGGGGCGTGGCATGAGCATGACAGAGGATCGTTATAACATTTGTGGTGATCATGCCTACCCCTGGTTACCCACAAACTGGTCTGGATGTTGCTTTGTAGGCTATATTACTCCTGCTATTCAATATTTTGAACACCCGCCGGCAGGTAGGCTGAAAAATAAGCGAGTAATCCACTGGACAGAGCAAGTATTTTCAGTTAACTCCTGGGTATTAAGTGCAAAGGACAATGCTCGAAATCACCATGCTTGCACAAATTCTTCAAGAGGTAGCTAACCATACTTCATATCACATCACAATGACAAATGGAAAAATGACTGCAACATGAACTGTAGTGTTACAGAACCAACTGGCACTCTATATAATGCCTGTTAGAAAAGGGGGGTCATGTGCCCTCATAAAAATCATTGTTGTTCTTGTATTACTGACTACCATAATAAACAGGAAAAGCTGGCCAATGTCCTGAAGCAGAGAGCCAGATATATGGATAGTAGTTCTCAAACTAGACACGTTTTGGATGGTTGGGCAGTGTATTTGGTAACCTGGAAACTGGTATATTGCAAGGTACAAAATCTGGTATTAATCTTTTAATTGTCTTAATATTTTCTGTTCTAAAGACTGTAATCACAAAGTCTTGGATTGCACCTACACATAAAATGCCACTTATACCTAATGAATGCACACTCAATCACTACAGATGAAGCGTATTTATCAAATAAAGGAAAATCAAAATATAACTGTGTACTTTATGACACTAGTAGTGTCAGAGGAGTGAGTCTGTTAGAGAAAAATGCATCTCTCATGATTATTCTACACAAAATGCATATTAACTTACAATTTCTTCACAAATATATTTAATGAATTATTTAATATTTCTTCATGTTAAAAATGATATGTAGTATAGATGCACAGTTATGCAAACCACAAATACTTATTGTAGTTCTGAGTGTTTCACAACTGCATTATAATATCAAGCTGCAAGTGTATTAACAGATGACTGAATGTAAAAAGAAAGTAGTGCTGAAGGGGTTAAGAGTGTTATAAAGACTGGTTTCTGAAAGCAAGAAAGAACACATTGTATGTCAGATCTGACCCTCCCAGGCTGGGATGGGTAGTTACAAGGAATGAAAAAACACTGGTGGTGCCGAGGTAAAATCACCAAGACTTTTATTGAAACTGTTAAATACAACTGACTAAGCGCTTTCACCCTTGTAGGGCATCTTCAGAGTCAGTTTTCCACATTTAACCACAGCCATTAAGTACACATTTCAATTAACAATACAATCAGGAGATAATTAGTTGCAATAAAATCCGTCTTCTGAATCATCAGATTTTAACCCTTGAACTGTCATTAAGGTAGTTTTATGTAGTTGTGTATGTAAACACCCAACTTTTCTTATAATGATTGTTTGTTGGTGTCTTTCGGCTTTTCCCGGTTAGGGGTCGCCACAGCGGAACTCCGGTCCGCTAATGATTGGCAGTAGATTTTTGCGTACTGGCTTGCCAGGCCTAATGCACAACCTTCAATGAAGGAACGCCCATTCACGCATGTCGCTACAAAGAAGAAGCTCTAACTGAGAATCGAACGGGCAACGTCTAACTGTGAGGTGACAACGCTACCGCATCACCATAATGATAGCATATCCAAATTTGTTTCAATACCTAAACCCAAAATAATGAACTGGTGTGAAAATAGCAATACATGTATATCTCTACATAAACAATGTGTACAACAAATGTGTTGAGAAGTGAGTAAATACAAAATATAAAATATAATTTGTTTGTTTAATTTAACTGTGGAGGCTGCCCACTAAAGTGTGCTAGCCTGTGTAACTAATTTATCACTGTTTCTGCATTTTCTGTGTGTTTCTACCAAAAACAAAAACAAAAAATAATCCTTGTTTTCCCGCCTTCCTCGACTAGTTTAGACCAGTTTACAGGCATTGCTGTATTCTGGGCTGTGGTGTAGTTCCTGTGTTGTCCATTACCTTACTTGGATAGAAGGAAGTTTCTTTGCTCACCAGTGGGAGTGGGGAGCCTTAAGCAGCCTACCTGTCCTTGGGGGAAGTGACCTCAGCACAAGAAGCTGTAGTAATTGGTTGTTTTGGACCATTTCTAGCTCTTTTGTAGTTCACTGTTTAAAATCCGCGTTTGCACGGTCGTGCGCAGCGCCGGTTAAACTTTTTCTGGCTCCGCCAAGTCTGCTCTTCAAATTTTCCCTTAAGGAAGCTCTACTCTTAATATAACCAGACTACTCACTGTATTATAAGCCTAGCACTTGTTCCCAATACTTCTCTACTAAGTAAGCACTCTCGTACTAAGTAAAGCACTATATCTACTTACCACCCCTGTGAATATCCACTTCCATTAAAGGTATACCACTCCCTTATACTGTTCTAGCATGTCGAATGGTAGATTACTGGCGTCGTCTCCAGTTCAGCTGGTCAATCTGGGTATCTTGAGACAATGCTACAATTGTTTCATGTACACAGACAACCCTCTCCTCCTCCCAACAAACACAAATTAACAAACACAAATACATGTGAGAGATGCAACTATATAGCCAAACTGGAGGCTGAACTCTCTCAACTCAGGGCTGGCATGGCCAGACAGGAGGAGATGGCAACCACACACACAATAATCCCAGTCCCACATAGACCTACCACAACTGCAAACCAAACACATAAAAACACAAAGACATACTCGGAGGCTCTAATAAAAAACTTACCAAAACAACAGAGGCATGGGGACAAAATGCTCCACACCGGAAGTATACCCCTCACTAGTGAGATCTGACCACAAACTAATCACCCTGTCCCAAAGCAGACATTTAAAAATCCACCACCTCAAAACAAAACACATGCAACACATACTTCAATAAATCAGTGTGTCGATCAAACGCAGCCCTTAAGGCCAAACACCTTGCCTGATACACTAGTAATAGGTGACTCCATAGTCAGACACACTGATGTCCCACTGACCAGGCTGAACAAGGAGAAGGTGACTGTGAGCTGTCTATCGGGAGCTAGGATCCGCCACATAACACACGCACTCAGGTCACTCCAAAGTAAGTACAAATATGACTTCGTCATTGTCCATGCTGGTGTGAATGACCTGAGACGTACCTCCCTGGACTACATGAAGAGAGACATAGAGGAGCTCTCCGATTATGTTGCCCAGGCTAGTATGACCCTGACCCTGAGCAGCATCCTGCCCTCACCAAGAATGATACCACAATACAAAGACAAGATGATCAGCTTTAACAATTGGCTCAAGTACTGGTGTCATTCTAAGGGGATCCAATGTCTGTCTGCCTGGGATGATATGTTGGACAAGCCAGGCTGCTTCACAAGGGATGGCTTACACCTGTCACCACTGGGCTTCCGGATATTGGCTAAGGCTCTTGCCACCCCCATAGTGCCTTTTTTAGGCAAGGCTGAAAAGACAAACCCACCGCCTTAGAAAACAAAAATGGAAAAAAACTAAGGGTAATGCTACTCAACGGCAGAAGTCTAAATCTCAAGATGCAGGCACTTGATGCACTCCTCAGCATGGAGAACATTGACGTCTGTGCAGTGACTGAAACCTGGTTCAAGGCTCCTGAGAGCACCCCAGCGCTACCAGGCTATACCTCGTATCATGCTTTTCGGCCCCAAAACCCGGGCCGAACCACAAAGGGAGGGGGAGTGTCCATATTCATAAAGGACACCCACACCTCCAGGTTAGTAGAAACACGTGAAGCATCAGAGACCATAAAGGTGCAACTAACCATAGGCAAAACTGCTATACAACTGGTAGCATGTTACAGACCACCCTCCCAATCTCAAGAACCCCACTCAGCCTTCCTGAAGACATTGGAGGATATGAATGTATCACAAAATACCATCATACTGGGAGACTTCAACTACCCAAACATAGATTGGGTACATTATTCTTGCCCTAATACCCTAGCCCAAAGGTTCCTGGAATTCATAAATTCAAATGCACTGGAACAACTAGTCACCTCTCCCACTAGGGGAGATAATATACTAGACCTGATCATCACAAACATGGGGACAAAATGTTCCACACCGGAAGTATACCCCTCACTAGTGAGATCTGACCACAAACTAATCACCCTGGATATACATATCCCACCTCCACCCCCAGCACAAAAGACCACAGTGAAAAACTTCTCAAAAGCAGACTTCACTCTTCTTAAGACTGAGATGGTATCCTTTAAGCCCACTGTGCCAGTGGATACCACATCCCACAATGCCGAATCCTTCACAAATGCTTTCTATGGACATCTCCAAGAATGCATGGATCATGCAATCCCAAACAAATCCAAGTCCCTCTCCACCAAATGTAAGCGTCCTGTCTGGTGGACCTCAGCCATAAACAAATTGAATAACAAAAGAAGGAAGCTACTGCACGTCAGAGCGAAATCCCATGAAGGGAAGACATCTCTGATCAACATTATCAGAAAACTACGTTCTCTCATAAAAACATCCAAGGCAAACTTTGAGAGAAAAATCGCTAAGGACACTAAAGATAACCACAAAGCCTTCTTCAGCTACGTTAGAAACCTCCGTGGAAACCCTCAGATATGCTCAGAGTTGGTTCACAACAACAAAAAATACACTGAACCCACAGATATTGCTAACATTCTGGCTGACAGGTTCAGTGCAAATTTCTCCCTTCCTTCACCCCCAAAAGAAGAAATACTTATCCCAGCTGAATGTAATCTCCCTGTCATCTCAGATGTCCAAGTGAGAACCGCCCTAAACAAAGCAAAAAACACAGCATCGATGGGACCTGACGGTATCCCGGGGTGTGTGTTACGTGAACTCCAAGAGGAGCTAAACCCACACATAAAAATGCTATTTAACCTTAGCCTTACTTCGGGATATGTACCTGAACACTGGCGTACAGCAACAGTGGTCCCACTCCACAAAGGGGGTGCCTCTACAGACCCTGGAAACTACCGCCCCATAAGCTTAACTAGCCCAGTCTGCAAAGCTATGGAAAGAATCATTATGGAACTCAAACAGAGACATAGGGGACCTACAGACACTTGACCCCACCCAGTTCGGCTTTGTAAAGGGCAGATCCTGCCTTTTAAGCCTGGTTGACATTTTCGAAACAGTCACTAGAGCCATTGATGAGGGCAAAGCAGTCCATACAGCATACCTGGACTTGGCTAAGGCCTTCGATACAATACCCCACTCAGGCATCATAGATAAGCTAAACAGCTTAAAAGTAAACCCTTATGTCACTAGATGGGTTGCAAACTGGCTAAAGGACAGAACCCATAAAGTTAAAATCGCTGGAGCAATGTCAGACTCAAAGCCACAAGTGGTGTCCCACAGGGATCTGTCCTGTGACCCCTCTTGTTCGGCATTTACTTCTCAGATGTTAAAGCAAACATGGGAGGGCTGTGGCTGACAAAGTTCGCAGATGACTGCAAACTAGGCACCATAGTCGATACACCAGCAGACACACACATCCTACAAAAAGGCCTCACTGAAACGGACAACTGGTGCCGTAGTCACGGCCTTAAACTAAATGCCTAAAAATGTATAGTCAACCCTTTTGGAAAAAACAAAGTACCCACAAATTATCACATAGACAGCAACCCACTGAGTACGGAAAAAGTAATCAGAGACCTAGGGACCCAAGTAGACAGCGACCTCTCATTTGACACCCACGTTGCCAAAGTGGTTAGAAAAACATTCTACCTTGCACACCTCATCATGAAGGGATTCACATCCAGATCCAAGGATGTCATTGTACCCCTATATTCCTGCCTCATCAGACCCATGATTGAGTACAATGCCCCATTTGGTATGTACCTCACCCGGCATTTGCAACAGCTGGAGAGACCACAAAAGTACCTCACCAAAAGGATCAAGGGTCTCCAACATATGTCTCATTCTGCCAGACTAAAGAAACTTCAGTTCTATTCAGTAGCATACCACCTGCTCAGAGGTGATCTCTGCCTGACGTACAAGATCATGTCCAATCAGGATCTGATGGACATGCTCCACCTCAAAAAATACAAATCCATCAGGACCACGAGAGCTAAAGACTTAAACCTCGGCACAAGTATGAATAGGACATGCTGGAGGGATAGATTCATAACCCAGAGGCTTCCCATGCTTTGGAACAGGATCCCAGTTCGTATTAGGCAGAGCCCCTCACTGACTCTCTTCAAGAGAAATCTTGATGAGTGGATGGGAGATCGTAAGTTTACCCCAGGGGTCACATCTGTGTCACTGCTAGACAGGGGCACAGTAAACTAATTCTATTATATAAGGGGACCTTCATTGTGTCACTACTAGACAGAGGCACAGTATTCTAGATTTATTCTGTACATTTTTGTACCATTTCATGGGGTGGCAAAAGCCACATCACTATGGCTAGGCTTACAAATGCCCCAGGGCAGATAGCCTAGTACTATACTATGAAACTATGAAAAAAAAATTAAAGAATACTCTATTGTTTCTGTATGTTAAATACAAGCAGCCTTATGTTTCAGTATACATGCTAGAGATAGGGTGTCATTGATGCCAAGTGTATTGCTTGCATCTAGTCCCACTTGCCACAGGCATTCCCTGACCTCTAAGATGGTTTTATATTCACCCCCAAAATCCTTTGTGTATAATCTGTCTATAACAAAAAATAAATGTTTTTTGAAAATAATACAGTCTTTGTTGTGGTTGTATAATGAATTAGTTGATATCTTGTTTTTGATGTCCCTGTTGTGTTCCAAGATTCTTTGCCTCAATTTTCTTGTGGTCATGCCAACGTAGACGGCTGGGCAGGATAAACAAGTAGCCACATATATGACCATTTTGGTATTACAATTACAATAACCAGGACTCCTCAGCGTCCTCTTAAAATTCCCCACCGAAACATATGGGCCATCATTGATGTATTTACATGCTTTGCAATTACCACATTTGGCCATATTAGTAGGCCGTTGAACAGTGGACATAGGTATTCTCTCCAAATGTTCTTTAATGTTTAAACCCCTACTGTTTATAAAAAGGGGGAACTTCCCTAGTGTGTCTTGCAAATCTGTGGGGAGTATGCTTTTCCATGTCCATTGGATGATGTTTTTAACTTCAATGGCCATGGTGTTATATTGTAAGACCATACCAGTTTGAATATTCTTCACTTTTTGTTTGTAAATATTGTTGTTCTCTACATCCCTTTGACTGTCTGCCAGAATAGGCCTGAAGTCTGTAGCAAAACTGAGGCAAAGAATCTTATTTTTTTGTTATAGATAGATTATACACAAAGGACTTTGGGGGTGACTATAAAACCATCTTAGAGGTCAGGGAATGCCTGTGGCAAGTGCGACAAAATCAATGACACCCTATCTCTAGCATGTATACTGAAACATAAGGCTGCTTGTATTTAACATACAGAAACAATAGAGTATTATTTAATTTTTTTTTGGTAGTTGTATGAGGGTCATATTTATACATGGACTTTTTTACATACCTAATTATATTTTATATTTTGTATTTACTCACTTCTCAACACAGTTTTTTATGCACACTGTTTCTGTAGAGATATACATGTATTGCTATTTTCGCACCAGTTCATTATTTTGGGTTTAGGTATCGAAACAAATTTGGATATGCTATCATTATAAGAAAAGTTGGGTGTTTACATACACAACTACATAAAACTACCTTAATGACAGTTCAAGGGTTAAAATCTGATGATTCAGAAGATGGATTTATTGCAACTAATTGTCTCCTGATTGTATTGTTAATTGAAATGTGTACTTAATGGCTGTGATTAAATGTGGAAAACTGACACTGAAGATGCCCTACAAAGGTGAAAGCACTTAGTCAGTTGTATTTAACAGTTTCAATAAAAGTCTTGATGATTTTACCTCGGCACCACCAGTGTTTTTTCATTTTTACTAGTCATAAG
This sequence comes from Protopterus annectens, assembly GCF_019279795.1. Classification (NCBI taxonomy): domain Eukaryota; kingdom Metazoa; phylum Chordata; order Ceratodontiformes; family Protopteridae; genus Protopterus; species Protopterus annectens. Next base: position 498,212,912 of record NC_056726.1, read on the forward strand.
GAATGTTGGGGAGTTAGAATGTACTGGTACTAAAATGTACAAGGTCAGGAAACAAGACTAATTAACAAGCCAGGTGGTCTGTGTTTTTCTAAAACATTATTGGTACTAAAAAACATGATTAACGTGCAGCATTAAGTGAGAAGCACGAGAGTCTGCAGAAATCCTATTTGACCATGTCAGTATTCTGCATGCATGACTGATAAGAAATTAAAGTGTGTGTATTTTTGCTGCTTGGTGAGACTAATTTTAAATTGTGTAGATAGTCTCCCAGCACTGACGTATGTGGATCTAAAATAAAGAGAAAATGTTTTGCATATCCTGAAGAGTTATTCTTGACTCAAGAATAAAGGTAATTAATGCTATTTATGTATATTTTAAACTGCATTTTAACAGCCCAAACCCGCTGCTCTAGCCACTCCAGTTGCACGTGACAGCAACCTCATGGATGAGTTGGATACTGATTCCAGGTTTGTGAGCTGCAAGGTCACTTTGTCCCTGACTTCGTCAGACAATTGTCCTGCAAGCGTCCCAGAGAGTTCGGAGATCATGTCCCTCTGGAGCCTCGTAAAATGTGCCAAATAATTCAGGGACTGTATGGCAAAGGTCCATGATGCAAAAACACGCTTCCCAAGTCTGTCCACCACCCGGGACTCCCTGTTGGGCAGGTGGACAGCAGGACTTTCTTCAGCCAAGTCCTTTTTCGTGGCCACCGCCACCCCCATAGCATCAACTGGCAACCTTTTAGACCAATGTGGGTTCTCCTTGGGAGGGGAAAGAATTTTGTCTGGTCTCTGAGGGATCGCCTCAATGGAATCAGGGTTCTTCCAAGCTCGCTGCATAATGAGCTGGACGAGCTCGTCGGCAGATGGGGGTCACCCAAGAGGTAGAAGGCCAGACGTGAAAAGCCTGCAGGAACACGGTCTCCTCAGATGAAGGGTTGGAGGGCTACCAGTCACCTCTCTGCTTTAACATTTCCAGGATGTCTCAGAAGGAGACATCATCAGGAGGTGACCATGGGGACCCCTTCACCATCATCATAATCCGTGTCTTTCATTAAGGGCTCCTCGGGTGAGTCAATGTTCTTCCTTTTGCACGTCTTCTTTCGAAAGGGCTCCTCAGTGGGGTCTATGAAGAGGACTCGGAAAAGTGGGTACCCTGAACAGGGGTGTCCTGCGGCTTTTCTGCCCGGTGTCCCGGGGAGTGGTCTGTGACAGCTGTAGCTCATGGGGGGGGGACTGGGGTTCCGACATCAAAGGAGTGCTGCCAGAAGCAAGAGCCCTCTCCATCGCGTGGAAGGCAGGCCCACCCGAAGAGGAATGGGAGCCCAGAACTGAGAAAGACAGCCTTAGGACTGGGGTCACACTCCGCTCTGATGAACCCACCCCCATGGAAGGAGCCTCAAGCAGGATCAGTGCGGACCTGGCTATCAGCACCAAGGATGAAACTGAGGAGAGAGGTGTCTCTGTACCCCGCATCGATGCCCATTCCCCAATCCCCATATTGAGGAAGGACCCGTTCAGTGGGAACTGAAGACCAAAGGGATAAACTCGGAGCTGGCTTGAGATGTACTGTAGGCACCGAGGTGATGGGTTCCAAGAAAGATGTCGGAGCAGAATACTTCGGAACAGAGATGGTCGAAGGAGGAGTATAAGATGGAGTCAGTGGATAAGGCAACCCAAGTCCTGCAGGTGGATGGGACTTAGAAAGTGAGGGAATCCCCCTGGCTAACAACAGCTGGTCTACAAGATGCACCACATCATGTCCAGAAAGGCTCCTGGTGGATCTAGTGGATACTCCGGATGGGGAGTTGGGACATTCGATGAAGGGGCTGTACGCTTGTCCCAGAAATGCATCTACAGAGGGGGAGTATCGGGTCTGTGGTGCAAGGTCTGCCAGCACCAAAGTCTCTAGTTTCGAGACCAGGAGTAAAGGGGTCAAATCCAGTGAGCTCGGTACAATGCTCGGTGCTGAAGTGGCACTCGGAGCTGAAACAGTCGGTTCCAAAATGCAAACTAATGACGTAGTCAAAGGTGTGCCATGAGCCAAAGTAGCCATAGGTGACGAAGTCGAAATAAGCGTAGTAAGGTCTATGATCGGTGCCAGAGGCAGGACCAGTACCAAAACGGGCGCCAGTATGGGTTTTGAGATGGTCGAAGCCGAGGAAGACAGACCCGAGGAGGCTGATTTATGCTCTGAAGACAACTTTGGGACGTTTAATTTCCCAGGTTTGCTCAGATCACCTGATGAAGAAAGAACAGAGTGGGATCTCTTTTTGTCCTTAGAAGGAGGGGTTGAGATCTCCATCACAGAAATGGCCTCTGAGAAGGGAGACTTGAGTAATCCTTTCAGAATGACTATTTTTGCGCTCATTAAGAGTGCGTAGGCTGAAACTCTTGACAAATGTCACATGGAGGTTGCACCGAAAGGTGGGACACTCCCAAACAGTATACACAGTCATTAGGAGAATCACTGTTAGGTAACTTGCCCTTACATGAAGTACAATGCTTAAAACCTGAAGTACCCTTTTTATCTGACATCTTGATAGAGAAAAAACACCACAGGTCAACTGTATAATCCAACTATAATCAAAGTCAACTACATTCAAAAAAAGTCACAAATATAACAATACAATGGTATGATAGAGAAAAGAAAGGAAACACCTGAATAAAAGATAGCTAATAGGTTAAACAATACCAACTATAGTATTGAAGAAATACCACAAGGGTAAGGGAGGAAGGCCGTACCAACAATGGTACTTGAAAGTGTACCAACGGTAACTACAGGTACATAGGAAAAACTAAGGTCAGACAGAACAAAAGACACTACTAAAACTAATCGCTTAATAAAATATGAAGATATCCAAAATTGTTCACACAAATATAAAAAAAGTTTCACTTAGCTGAGAGCTCGGCTGAAACGCGGCCTTACAGCTATGCAGCAAACGAGATCTGGGGTAACAGGGAGAAGGGCATTCTGGGTAGAGACTTAGCTCGAGAGCTTTTTGGCTGGCACGAGCTTGGTAAAAAGGCAGGTTCAGAACCAAACCCATCACTGATGAATGGAAAGAAGATTAACATCATCAGATCAAACATTTGGATATAAATAAGCAAGTGAGTTTGAAGAAAGAATTAGTGTGGGCATCCAGCAGAATGTCAAAAACAATGGAAAATGGAAGTAATACCACCAATTGTTATAGGGGTTCTAATAACACCAGAACAGAAAAAAACAATAATGGCAGATTTGTGGCAGTAAGCTACTACTGACAGGGAGTAACAGTATGCTGACATACAGCTATATTTCACTTAACACTATTATTAGAATTTAGCTTAAGAGAATTTAAGGAGAAATCAGCTTTAAGCAGGGAATCATTTTTATGGGTGGGGCTAGAACTTTGCTTGCAATAGTATGAATATATTGAGGAACTATAATGGAAACTATAACAAGAAAGAGTAGATTTCTGAAGAAATAAATGAGAATATTTGAATTCAGTAGTCGGAACTTAGACAGAACTGACATTCTCCAAGGTACAATAAATGGGTTAGGCTGGATAGTAATAAGAAGTTATGTACCTACCATAACATTCCATGTTAGTTGTCTTCTTCTCCCCTTCTTTCTTGCTGGTAGGGTTCGGAGCCAATCCTGGGCTCCAACTCGGCTATCTACTAAAGCTCGAGAGCTATTTACTGGCTCGAGGCCTCCCCATATCCCACAATGCTTGGCGCTAGATACCCAGATCTCGTTTGGCAGAGCTAACACCATAGAAAAATTTCAAGGACACCTGTCCAAACTACAAGGTTTACCTACAGTACTAAAACAGAGGAGGACGTAACCCAGATAAGACTCAGCCAGAGGAAGAAGGCCTCAAAAAGGGACTCTTCTCGGTCTGTCCAGGCTAGGGGGATGGAGGGTGGGATGCAACAGAGGCGGCGAGAAGAAGACAACTAACATGGAACGTTATGGCAGGTACATAACTTCTTAATGCTAAGTTGTCTATCTTGCCTTCATTCTTGCTGGTCAGGACAGCGTCCCTAGCACCTTAGACCTGGGTGGCTCATCGGAACAGACTCTTGAGCACAGTGGAACCAAAATCAGATCTACTCCTAGAGGCCATATCCAACTTATAATGTGAAATGAAAGTATGAGGAGTGGCCCATGTGGCTGCAGCACAAACAGATTCCATTGGTAATCTTGCTTGAAAAGCTACCGAAGTAGCCAACGCTCTGGTGGAATGACCTTTAGGTTTAGTAGGGAGTTCTTTATGTCTCAGCTGATAAATCAAAGTAATAATAGAGGTCAACCACCTGGATAAGGTTACTTTAGAAACTGGCAGGCCCTGTTTGCCCTCAGCATATGACAGGAAGAGTTGTTCTGATTTTCTAGTTTGTTTAGTCCTATCCAAATAAAAACTTAATTGCCTATGAATGTCCATTTGGTGCAACTTTTGTTCAGCTTTGTTCGAATAGTTAGGAAAAAAGACAGATAGATTGATAGCCTGATTCAGGTTTGTTTCAGAAGGTATCTTGGGCAGAAAAAGAAGGATTAGTTCTGAGTGAAACTCTATCTTTATGAAACACAAGGTAAGGAGGACGAATACAGAGGGCTTGAAGTTCCGAAACTCTCCTAGCTGAGGTGATGGCTACTAAAAAGAGAGTCTTCCAGGAGAGCAATTTTAAGGAACAGGAAGCCGCAGGTTCAAAAGGGGGGAGAATCAAGGAAGCTAATATCAAGTTTAAGTCCCACGGAGGTGGGGGATCTCTGATCGGGGGCCTAAGCAAAATAGTTCCTTTAAGAAAGGCCTTGCAAAGTTTATGGGACATGATGCTGGTTTCTGACAGGCCAGCGTGGAAATTTGCCATAGCAGCTAATTGGACCCTAATGGTGGCAGACGAGGAACCAACTTGAAAGAGTTCTGCTAAAAAATCTAGAACGTGATGGACAGGGGCTGTAAAGGGGTCTATATTCCTAGCCTCTGCCCAGAAAGAGAAACGTTTCCACTTACTAGTATAAGTCTTCCTGGTGGTAGATTTGTGCGAAGAAAGGATGATTTCACGCACCGGCTGGGAAATATGTGGAAGCCTGGCTAAGGCTGGAAGTGGAGCAACCAAGCTGTGAGGTTGAGGGACTGAAGGGATTGGTGCAGCCCACCCGACTGATGGACCAAGAGGTCTGGCATTGGGTCCAGATTCCAAGGCTGTTCCAGCAGGTGACGATGCAGGAATGGGAACCAAATTTGTCGAGACCAGTAAGGGGCAATGAGGATAATCCTGGATCGCAATGCGGTCGCCTTCTGAATTAGTTTGGGAATTAGGGGAAAAGGTGGGAATGCATACAGAAGACCCCGGGGCCAATCGTGAACTAGAGCGTCTCTGAGGGAGTGGCCGGGGAGGGGAAAGAGAGTGAAGAAATCATCGCACTTGCTGTTGAGAGGACTTGCGAAAAGGTCACAGCAAGGTTGACCCCATCTGCGGAAAATTTTGTCCGCTACTGACTGATTGAGAGATCACTCGTGAGGCATGAGAATAGCTCTGCTTAGCCTGCCCGCTATGACGTTGGACTTCCCGGGGATGTGCATTGCTATCAGAAACCGTTGAGAGGAGATCGCCCACTGCCAGAGTCTGAGTGCTTCTCGACATAAGGGATATGACTTGGTTCCGCCCTGCTTGTTGATGTACCACACTACAGACATATTGTCTGTTTGAATTGCAATAGTCCCGGTGGGTAGAGAGTTCTGAAGAGCTTGCAATGCTAAAAGCACCGCTCTCATCTCCAAGACGTTTATGTGCAGGTGGTACTCTAGAGGTTGCCAAGTGCCCTGGACAGTCCTGCCCTGAAAGTGCCCCCCCCCCACACGATCAGGGAGGCATCCGTGGTCACCGTGGCAACAGGAGAAGGAAGAACAAACGGTCTGCCCTGGAGTACTAGAGGGGAGACCATCCACCAAGCCAGGTGGTCTTTGCATGATTGAGTGATTATTATCTTGTGAGACATCGGAAGTTGTTGAAAGGACCATTGGGTAAAAAGCATCCACTGAAGAATTTGCATGTGAAAACGAGCCAGGGGAACTAGTATGATTGCTGCTGCCATGAGACCCAATGTTTTTAGTACAAATCTGGCCTGAATCCTCTTGCACTGTAATAAGACCTGCACATGTCGGCGAATGTCTGACACACTGTCTAGAGGAAGTTTTGCAGACAGATCTTTTGTATTTAATCTTGTGCTTATAAAGGTTATAGACTGACAAGGCGACAATACAGACTTTTCAAAATTTATTGAGATACCTAGCACGGAGCAAGTTTGGATGGTATAATCCCTATCTCGCAGTAGCTGATGCCTGGTGGAAGCAGTAAGGAGCCAGTCGTCTAGATATGGAAACACCTGGCAACCTCGCTGTCTCAGGTGAGCCGTAACCACTGCCATGCACTTGGTGAACACCCTGGGGGCTGTGGTGAGACCAAAGGGCAGGGCTCTGAATTGGTAGTGACTGGCTCCCAGCCGGAAGTGGAGAAACCTTCTGGAGCGCCTGTCCATTTTGATATGGTAGTACGCATCCTGAAGGTCTATGGAGCACATCCAGTTGTCCTGACCCAAAAAGGGTAGAATGGACTGAAGCGTGACCATCTGGAACTTCGTTCTTTGAACAGATTTGTTTAACCTGCTGAGATCCAAAATGGGTCTCCTGTCCCCTGTCTTTTTTTGGTACCAAAAAGAACTTGGGAGTAAATTCCGGATCCTTGCTGGTCTGCTGGGACTGGCTGGATGGCCCTTTTTTCTAGCAGTTTTGAAATTTCTAGCACTGCTTGTTCCCTTAGACCGGGTGGAACATCTGGAAGGGACTTGGTTGTTTGTATAAGGTTGTGGACAAAGGGGATTTTGTAACCCTCGGATATGATGGACTGTACCCATTTGTCTTGTGTGAGGAGATGCCAGGCTTCTGGGTACAGTGACAATCTTCCCCCGACTGCCTCCGAAGGTGGACAGTTGGGCAGCCCCTCAGGGGTGCTGAAAGGGTTTGTCAGAGAAAGATTCTCTGCTACCCTGATTTTGCGGACCCCCCTCTGCCCCTCGGGCGGCGTCTATTATTGTTCCCTCCCCTGCCCCTGGAGGGAAACTCTCCATGAGTGTCAGGCATGACTCACTGGGGTTTCCGAAACCACATTTTCCCATTCTTCTGACCTTTAGGGTATGGTCTAAACTAGGGAGTAGAAAAATGGACTCCCACGGCAGAGAGAGTCTTGCCTTCCGGCTCAAACCTGGTAAGGGTATCCCTTCACCTGTGGTCCAAACAGAGCCGAACCATCGAAGGGGGTATTGGTGAAGGACACCTTAAAGGGGTCAGCAAAGTTACATAACCGCATCCAGGCATGTCTTCTCAAAGCCACGCCTGTACCTGCGGCCCTACTCGCCCCATCGGCTGCATAAGAAATGAGCCGCATGGAGGAGTTGACGATAGAGTTAAGGGTTGCCAGCTGGGAGTTGATCTTATCCTGAGCCCCCGCAGCTGATGGATCCTGAAGGGTATCACCCAGTTCCTGGAGAAGATCCCTTTGAAGGCGGGTGAAGTGGCACAGATAATTCAACGACCGCATGGAAAAGGTCGCTGAAGAAAACATCCGCTTCCCGTACCTGTCCATTGTCCTAGACTCTTTATTAGGTGGATGGACAGGCACCGAAGGGTCAGCCAACTCCTCCTTCGTGGCTGCTGCCACCACCATAGCATCAACAGGGACACCTTTTGTCAAAAATTGTTTGTTGGGTGGGGCTGTAATGAACTTAGTGGGCCTGCGGGGAGTTGGTTCCACTGTGTCCGGGGCTGACCACGCCCTTCGAGCCACTACCTCCATGAGCGGGTCAAAGGGTGGAGACACCCAAGAGGGGGAAGGGCGAGAACCAAACGCATCCAGGTATACTGACTCGTCCTCGGAAGGGTTAAGGGCAGTCCAGTTCCCCCTCTGCTTAAGGATCTCTAGGATGTCTGAAAAAGAGACATCCTCAGAGGGGGATCTTGGGGACCCTTCCAAATCCTCCAAGTCGGTATCAGACGTGACTGACTCGGGGGAGTTGACATGTTTCCTCTTACATTTTCTCTTCCGAGGGGGCTCCTCTGAATGATCAGGGGAGGCCTCGGAAGAGGAAGATATGCCCAATGGGGCGACCTGGACCATCTGTTCTCCACGCTTGGGGTCAGGAGGGTGGACAGAGACCGATGCAGGCACCATGGGGGGAGGAGCCGAAGGGGCCGATCGTGGAGACGACTCAGGAGTCAGCATGCTCCTCATGACCTCGAAGGCACCCCCATCAGGCAGAGCAGAGGGTCCCCGCTCCGAAGAGACGTGAACCCCTCCCGGCACCGAGAAAGACGGCTCCGAGGCCGATGTCGGGGCCGAGCTCACCTGCGCCAAAGCCCCGAGAGGGAGAACGGGGTCGGACAAGGGTCCGATGCCACTCGCCCCCTCGGAGCCGATGAGGGAGACCCGGAGCACAGATCCCTCCAAGGAAGGAACCAATGAAGAGATCGGAGCCGACGAAGGAGCCGAAAGGTGTGGTATCAGCTCCGACGTTTCCAAGATTCGAGCCCCAACCAGCTCCGGCTCCGAACACAAAGGGAGAGTCGGAGGAGGAACTGCTGAAGACACCAGGACAGCCACAGTCGGTTGAGAAGGGCTGGTTAATATTTTGGCCAGGGCCTGTGATTTATGGAGTCTACTGACCACCCTCTCCAAGTCATGATCAGATAACCTGGAGGACCGAGAGGAGTGGGACCTATGGCTTCGTTCAGACTGAAGCAACTGTGACCTCGGAGCTGAACAAACCGATTCTAGGGAAGGGGACCTAGAACGTTTTTGACCAAACAACGGTTCCGACACTAAAGTCGGAGCCGATTGAGGTCTAGAGATGTCGGCTCCAGCCGGAACCGAAGAGGAGGAGGAGGCAGATGCTCCGCCCGGCGACGGCTCCGAACTGGGAGCCGACGGCTTGGCGGGCGTTAAGGATTTCCCTGACTGAGGTTTCGCCAGGGATCCCTCTGGCTTAAGTAAGCCTCTCAAAATAAGCTTGTTCCTATGCTCCTGCAGGACTCTCGGGCTGAAGGCGTGACAGACCGAGCAGGAGTCCTGCAGGTGTAGGGAACCCAAGCAATACACACAAGAAGTGTGACAGTCTGTCAGAGACATCTTCTGACAGCACGAGTCACACTTCTTGAAGCCTGAGACTTTAGTATCTTGGACATACTGGCCAGGGGATACTAAAGAGAGAAAAATTAAACTAGCGCTTAAAAAGGCACACAGAAACACTCACACACCTGCACTAGTTAAGCTAACAATAATAACTACAAAAAACTATCACACCACACTTAATAAGAACAACTATCCTTAATCATATATATATAAAAAGTACAAGGCTAAACACTACTCCTATAGGTACAAAAAAGGGTGGGGTTAGCCACTAACAGAGAAGAAACAAGGGGGGAGGAGGGTAGAAACTCTCTAACAGAAAACGAGTTTCCTTAGTGGGATAAACTAGGGGATACACAGTCTAACTATACTACAAAGGTAAAACTAACTATATCTAAGAAAAATACAAGGTAAATATTAGCTAATAATAGAAAAAAAGGATTAATACGACCTGAGCCAGTAAAAGTGCAACCTCGTAGCTGAAGCGGCAAACGAGATCTGGGTATCTAGCGCCAAGCATTGTGGGATATGGGGAGGCCTCGAGCCAGTAAATAGCTCTCGAGCTTTAGTAGACAGATGAGTAGGAGCCAAGGATCGGCTCTGAACCGTACCAGCAAGAATGAAGGCGAGATAGACAACTTAACATGCTTTGATATGCATCTAATAAGTATTTTAATTCATACACCATTAAAAAGTAAGATAAACACATGCAAGACAAAATAAAATTGAGACACTGACAGTTTCCTGCTTACCTGCTAAAAAGAAGGAATTTAAGAAATGATTCAAGAGTTATTATGGAAGATAGATTTTTTTTTTAAGAAGGGATGGCTAGTAAGCTGGATAAAATGAAAATGGAGTAGAAAAAAAGGGAGAGAGAGAGATGGAAAAGTAGGAATATGAATTAGAGGGGTTGACAAAGATTTAAGTATTGCAGAATAAAGGGGATCTCCCAGAATAGGAAGAGGAGCAACTACAGAGTGATAAAGAGAAACTAAGAGAGTACTTAGATAATATGTATAAAATTTAGAAATGGTTGCTGTTAAGCAATTATTTTTTCATAACTCCAGAGTACAAAAAAAGAAGTTATGTACTCACCATCATGCTCCATCTGTGTTGTCCATTTTCATTCTTCCTCATCTGATGGGTTTGGATCCAAACTGTTGGATCCGACTTCGCCATTGCAAAAGCTTGTGGCAACTTAGAACTCTCGAGCTTCTCCCTTACCCAGAGTGCACCAACCCAAATTACCTCAGATCTTGTTTGCAAGCTAAAGCATAGAGAAAAGATTCTAAAAGGGCATAAAAAGAGAAGAAGCCAAAGGTTAGACAAGGCTATATCTGGAACTTTGTCATGCTTGGATTGCGCCAATACTTTCATATCCACTCACTGTTCCAGAAAAACAATAAGGATGGGGTTGGTGGGTGGGGAGTTGAGGAAAAATGAAAATGGACAACACAGATGGAACGTTATGGTGAGTACATAACTTTTTTACCTGATGTGGTCAGTTTTCATTCTGTCCTCAACTGATGGGACAGAGTCCCCAGCTACCTAAATCCCAGGGTGGACTCACGGCAGGATATTCCTAAGCACCACTGAGCCAAATGATGCTCTACCTCTGGATTCCAAATTCACTTTGTAATGAGTAGTGAAAATATGAGGGGAGGCCCAAATCACTGCTGCACACATTTCATCCATGGAAGCCCTTGAATGAAAAACTGAGGAAGCTGCTATGGACCTAGTTGAGTGAACATGAACTTGCTTTGATAAAGGAATATCAAATTTGTTGCAAACAAAGGAAATGCAGCCAGTAAGCCATCTGGAAAGAGTAATTTTGGATACTGGTTTATCCAGCTTCATATCAGCAAAGGAAACAAATAATTGGTGCGTAGTTCTGATGTTCTTTGTTCTGTGTAAATTGAAACACAATTGCCTATGAACATCCAGTACATGTAACAAACATTCACCTTTGTTTGAAAAATTTGTAAAGAAAATTGGTAAATTAATGGACTGGTTAATGTTAGATTCTGAAACTATCTTGGGGAAAAAGGATGCGTTAGTTTGTAATGCAACTCTATCTTTATTAAAAATTAGATATGGGGGTTTCACAGATGCGGTCTGAAACACGTCTGGCTGATATAATGGCCACCACAAAAATAAAAAGAAGTTATGTACTTACTATAATGTTCCATGTGTGTTGTCCATTTCGTGCTTTATTCTCACTGATGAGTCAGATCAGATGTATCGGATCCGTTCGTGGCCTGTACCAAAGCTCGAGGACTTCAGCAAAGCTCATGAACTCCCTTACCTACCCGTAATGCAGTTTCCCAATGCCCACAGATCTCATATGCCCAAAAAGAAGCAATAATAACAGTACATAAAAAAAGAAGTTATGAATTCACCATAACGTTCCATGTTTGTTGTCCACCTCGCCTTCATTCTTGCTGGTTGGGTTCGGAATTGATCATCGGTTCCAACTTGGCGTTGTACTAAAGCTCGAAAGCTTCCACTGGCTCGAGTCTACACTCTATTAAATCATGCCTAGGGAAGATTACCCAGATCTTGTTTGCAATTACTAAATAGAATAGGAGTCATATACATACTATCCAGGTATATTCACAGACATATATTGAGCAAGACAAAGAAGGGAATCAGAGAAAGTACAGTTTTGTACCTACCATAAATGTAGATGTTCGAGTGCTAATACAGCTGCAGTAATCACAGATGGGTTCTCTGCCGTCAGGCGGGTCCTCGGTCGGCCGAATTCCAAAATCTAGGTCCGGCGTCGGTTGTTGTCGCTTTCTCTCCTGACGTCAGTGAGGCAGGGGTATATAAGACACAGCCGACGCCATGTTCTTCAGTCTTTCTTGCCCCAGATGTCAGGTGCCCCCAGAAGGAAGGCAATACATAAATTATATTTACATACATGCAATGCAATATAATCCAAAATCAGTAGTTGCAAGCAAATATACCATAGAAGGATAACCCAATCAGGTTGTATGAAAAGGGGTTAGGCCCTAGGCCTTTACCAAGAGGGGAAGGAGGGAGGGAAAACTGTACTGCAGCTGTATTAGCACTCGAACATCTACATTTATGGTAGGTACAAAACTGTACTATGTTCATCGTGCATACAGCTGCAGTAATCACAGATGGGTAGAATCCCAAAGCTACGCACAGGGTGGTAGGCACTAGGTGGAACTGGGATGAGCCAGAATGCCCTGCAACACAGCAGTGGCAAAGCCTGCTCTAGTTTTGGAATATAAAGGCAGGTGGTAGTGTTTTGTGAAGGTATGCACAGAACTCCAAGTGGCTGCCTCCAAAATATCTTTGGTAGGGACTCCTCTGAGGAAGGCTGTAGAGGTAGCTGTGGGCCCTGGTGGAGTGGGATCTGATGCCTGTAGGGACAGATTTTCCATGATAGGAATAACAAAACCGTATGCAGTGGCCTATCCATTTTGAAATTGTCTGTTTGGTAACTGGCTTCCCTTGAGCCCCTACAGCATAGGACACAAAAAGTTGTTCTGATTTCCTGAAGGGCTTTGTTCTGTCCAAATAATAATGTAGCTGCCTATGGATGTCTAAGGAGTGTAGCAGCCTTTCCCCTTTGTTTTGAGGATTGGGGTAAAAGGTAGGTAAGTGTATGGCTTGATTTAAAGCTACCCTGGATACCACTTTAGGCGTAAATGATGGGTTGGTTCGAAGGGAAACCCTGTCCTGATGGAAGATGAGAAAGGGCTGCACAGCCATGAGGGCTTGTAGTTCCGAAACCCTACGAGCTGAGGTAATGGCCAGAAGGAAAGCTGTTTTCCAGGACAAATATTGCAAATCTGTTGAGGCAGCTGGTTCAAAGGGAGGCAATGTTAATTTTTCTAGAATGTAATTAAGATCCCAGGCTGGTATTGGTTGTTTCCTTGGTGGTCTTATATTCTTAGCCCCTTTGAGGAACTGTCTTAAGAGTGGCTGAGAGAATAAGGGTGGATCCGTGTTGAATTCTGCAGAAATGGCTGAGGCATGGATTTTTATGGAGGAAAATGAAAGTCCACTGTTCAGCAGCTCAGCTAGATACTGTAATACCTGAGGCAAATTCAGTTTTCTAGGGTCCTGGCCTTTTTTCTCATTCCAAGAGCAAAACCGTTTCCATTTTGCGGAGTAAGCCTTTCTAGTAGATGGCCTTCTGGCCTCCAAAATGACATCCTGCACCTCTTTGGGGAGTAGGGTCTGTTGTGGTGTTAAGGAATTTTCCATGCAGCGAGATTGAGTGTTTTCAGCTGACTGTGAAGAGTTTTGTAGCTGCGCTGAGTCAGCAGAAGAGGCATTAGAGGTAGACACCAGGGAGGAGTATGTGTTAGGCTCCTCAGGAGTGGGTACCAGTGTTGCCTTGGCCAGTCTGGAGCAATCAGTATCATCTTCGGTCTGTCTGCTCTTGCTTTCAAGAGCACCTTGGGCAGAAGAGGCAGAGGTGGGAAAGCGTAAACTGTCCATGCTGTCCAACTGAATGAAAGGGCGTCCACTCTCCAGGCCTTTGGATGAAAGGTCCTTGAACAAAACTTTTCCAATTGATGATTCCTGTGGGAGGCAAAGAGATCTATGTCTGGCCTCCCCCACGTTTGGATTATCTTTGTAAACACTTGAGGATGCAACTTCCATTCGTGTGGATCTGTCATACTTCTGCTTAGATTGTCTGCCAGCGTGTTTTCCAAACCTGGCAAGTACTGTGCTTGAAGTTCGATTTGCCATTCCAGAGCCAAGTACCAAAGTGTCATGGATAGTCTGCACAGGGGGTATGAATGTGTTCCTCCTTGTTTGTTTATGTACCACATTACTGTGGTGTTGTCTGTTCTTATCAGTAATTGTCCTGGATGCAGGAGGTCCTTGAAAGCTGTAATTGCATTTATCACTGCTAGCATTTCTTTTTGATTGATGTGAAGGTGCTTTTCCTTTTGGGACCATTTGCCCTGAATGCACCTGTCTGTCATGTGCGCCCCCCAGGTGTAATCTGAGGCGTCTGTTGTGATGACTTGATGTGCTTGAGGCTTGCAGAATGGGAGACCTGTGTTTGTTTGACATGCTTGGGCCCACCATAGAAATTCCTTTTGCAAACATGGAATTATTGGTATTATAGTTTCCAAACTGTGGCTGTGTTGAGACCATAGGTTTTTTTAGGTACCATTGAAGTTTCCTCATATGCAACTTTGCACATGGGATTAAAAGAATGCAAGATGCCATGAAGCCAAGAGCCTGCAGGATTTTCCTTGCAGTAAGCCTGGTACATTTTGCTAGTATTTTGAAGTACTGAGTTAGTTGCCCCTGTTTTTCTGGCGTAAGATAGGCCATCTGGGTGTTTGTGTCCAAGTTGGCACCCAGGAAAGTTATTTTCTGAGATGGTGTTAGCCTGGATTTCTCTTTGTTGATTGTGTACCCCAGAGAATGCAGTAATCGTGTTACATAAGCCAGATGTTCCAGAAGTATGTGCTTGCTGTCCGCTTGGATCAGGCAGTCGTCCAAATAAGGGTAAATTTGTATCCCTTGAAGTCTGCAGTAGGCAATTACTGATGCCAGGCATTTTGTGAATACTTTGGGCGCAGTAGATAAGCCAAAGGGCAATGCAGAGAATTGATAGTGGATTTAACCTGCAAGAAATCTGAGGTATCTTCTGCAGCTTTGTCTGATTGGGACATGCAGGTATGCCTCCTTGAGGTCCAATGTTACCAGCCAAAACTCCTTGCCCAGCATGGGAAGAAGCTGCTGTAATGTGAGCATCTTGAATTTTGTGCAGTAAGAATGTGTTTAGGATGGATAAGTCCAAAATGGGTCTCCAGTCGGTTCCTTTCCTTGGTACCAGAAATAGTCTGGAATAAAAACCTTGACCTTGTTCGTGAGTAGGTACCTCTTGAATAGCTCTCATGTCTATGAGCTTTGAAATTTGTAGTTGTGCCTCTGCCCTTTGATTGTGTGGCAGGTTTGGCATGCCTCTCATTTTGGAAGAGTGTGGAAATGAAATCTGTAGCCTCTGTTTATAACGTCCAGGATCCATTTGTCTGTTGTGACAATATGCCAATTTCTTGTAAATAATGCCAGCTTTCCTCCCAAGGGTGCTGCCAGCTGAGACTTGCTTGGCATGAAAAGGAGGGAGTCATTGGGTTTGTTTCCTGTATTGTTGTGCACTGTCTTCGCCACCTCTTGGTGCTGGAGTTTGCCATTGCCTGCCTCTATATGATCCTTGTGATTGTCCTCTGCCCATTGTGCGCCTGTATCTACCTCTTTGGGGCTTGTCCGTGGCTGGAAAGGACCAGTTTTTAGAAGGCCAATTTCTGCTAAAACGTGGTGGTTGAACCTGTAGAAAAGCTTTGACAGTTTGCATAGATTTGGCTTTTTCTTCCATTTTCCGTAATATCTCCTCAGCATTAGTACCAAACAGCACATCCTTTTGTAAAGGAGCATCTAGAAGTTTAGCTTTCACATGATCAGGCAAGCTTTGTTCCTAAGCCAGGCATGTCTATGAATGACTGATCCTGTAACAGCAGCTCTACTTGAGGCCTCTAGGGCATCATAGCCACATTGTAAGGTGTGTTTACCCACTTGTTCTGCACTATGCATCATATCCTGCAACTCCTTCAAATCTGGTTGTTCAGGTTGAGACATTTTATTCCTTAATTGTGATAACAGAAACTGCTGATATTTAAGCATATGAAACTGACAATTTAAGGCCCTCATGGCTAGGGTGGCCGAGGTATATACCTTTTTACCCCACCTTTCTAAGGATCTTGACTCTCTTTCAGAAGGTAGTGGATTCTTAGCAGTAGAGGCCTTCATTCCCTTGGGGCCTTGAGAAATGGTTTCAGGGTCAGCATTATGGCTTTTGTAGAGAAATTGGTGAGAGTTAGGAACTCTGTAGTACCTATCAGGCTTGACTGGGGCAGGAGGCAGGGAATCCGGATTAAGGCAAGCCTCCGAATAAACATCATCAAGTATGTCCAAGACAGGAGGTATCGCCAGAGGTCTGTGTTGAGGTAACAAAAGAAATTCCCTAAGTCTTTTCTTGGAATCAGAAAAGTCTTGGCCTTCCCAATGGAAGTGTTCCCTCAAAGTGTGCAAGGTTTCCCCAAAGGAAAAATCCTCAGGAGGAGATACAGAAGGAATGGATTGCTCTGCATCCGAATCTTCAAAAGGGGAGTAAGAGTGTTCCTCTACATCAGAATGTTCTGAAAAAATGGAGCCCTGATCAGAAGAGGGAGAATCTTCCTCCACTCTGGGTCTCTTGTCTGGAGGGGGCTGGGAACCCCTGATAAGAGTAATTAAATCCTCAGCCATTTTAAGCATCTGCTTTTTAGGCATGGGGCCTGGAAATGGGCCCTGTGCAACAGGCCTCTTGGGATGCCTGGCTGATTTGGATTTAGTAAAGGCCTTAATGGAAAAGGAAGATGAGGGTCTAAAGACACCATGGGTGGAAGTGGACCTGTCCACATTAGGAGGCTCAACACTCACAGTGGCTTCGGTGGTTGTAGTCTGGGTAAGGGCCGAGGTACCTGCGGTCTCGGTTACAGAAGACACCGCCAAAGAAGTGTCATCGGTAGTCAGGGACTGCATAGGCGTCTCGCTGAGAACCGGACCACGTGTAGCCGGTTTTGGCGTGGTGTCGGTGGGGACCGCGGACCTCGCGTGTCGGTCCTTGTCCTTGCGTTTTTTGGACAAAACGGTAGTCGGAGTCTCCGACGACATTTTATAATCAAAGGCTTTACCAAAAAAGTGTTGGGCGAACTCCGCCCGACGCTTAATAGTGCATTCATTGAAAGTAGCACAAAAGCGACAGCCCGAGACGTCGTGGTCTGGGCCTAAACAAGGTATGCAGAGGGAATGGAAATCCTTATGCGGTATTTGCTTCCCACAAGAAATACAATTGTTAATTTTTTCTGACATCGGTCTGAGGCAAGAAAAGTTTCAACGGGTACTTAGCTTTAATGAAGACTTCGGTTTCCAATTTTTCGTAAATTCAGGAGCTGGCCGACCGGCACTTGCGAACTGCTTCTGCTTCGGGCACCGCGCGGCAAAAAAGACTGAAGAACATGGCGTCGGCTGTGTCTTATATACCCCTGCCTCACTGACATCAGGAGAGAAAGCGACAACAACCGACGCCGGACCTAGACTTTGGAATTCGGCCAACCGAGGACCCGCCTGACGGCAGAGAACCCATCTGTGATTACTGCAGCTGTATGCACGATGAACATCATGAATTCCACATCTAATAAATGATGGTGGAAGGAGGTTGGTAGCAAGAATGAAGGCGAGATGGACAACAAATATGGAACGTTATGGTGAGTACATAACTTCTTTATGTTATGTTGTCCTATCTCGCCTTCATTTTTGCTGGATGGGACAGCATCCCTAGCACCCTTCTTTCTTGGGTGGCTCAAGGGAACAAACTTTTCAGAACGATGGACCCAAAAGAAGTCCTGTTCCAGGAGGCCATGTCTACTTTGAAATGAGTGATAAAGAGATGAGGTTTTACCCACGTTGCTGCAGCACAAATTGAATCCATGGGCAACCTACCTTGAAAAGCAGTCAAAGTTGAAATAGCTGTTGTTGAGTGGGCTTTTATTTTTCCAGGGAGTTGTTTATTCTGAGAGGTATATGAGAATGAAATAGTATCTGTAAGCCATTTAGATAGTGACTTTAGATATCAGGGCACCCTTCTTTTAGTCTGAAAAATACACGAATAATTGGTCAGATTTTCTGAATTCTTTTGTTCTGTGTAAATAGAAGATTAACTGCCTGTGTACATCCAACTGGTGAATTTTGTATTCTGCCTTGTTGCCATGATTAGGAAAGAAGACAGGCAGATCAATGGACTGATTTAAGTTCAGAACAATCTTTGGGAAGGAATGAAGGATTAGTTCTAAGGGAGACTCTGTCTTTATGGAAACCTAAATAAGGAGGGCATACGGATAGTGCTTGAAGTTCTGATACCCTCCTAGTTGAAGTGATGGCTACCAAAAAGACCGTTTTCCAGGTTAGAAATTTTAGATGACAGGAAGAAGATGGCTCATATGGTGGAAGGATCAAGAAGACAGTACTAAATTGAGGTCCCAAGGAGGAGGCGGTTCTCTTATTGGGGGCCTTAACAAAAAAGCATCTCTCCAAAAGGCCTTGCATAGTCTGTGAGACAATTTTTGAACCCAAATCGCCAATGTGATAGCTCGATATGGCGGCTAGTTGAACCTCGAATGTGGCTGCTGCCACTCCTTCATTAAAACGCTTTGCTAAGAAGTCTAAAATGCAAGCTACAGGGGCTGTGAAAGGGTCAATGTGATTGGCAGAGGCCCAACAAGAAAACCTTTTCCATTTGCTCGCATAGACTTTCCTAGTAGTGGTTTTATGAGATGAGACTGGGATGTGTTTTATAGCAGGGGATATATCTGGAAACCAGCAGCCAAGCTGTCAGTTTGAGGGTTAGGATTGAGGGATGGAGAGTCCCTGATGGATGAGTCAGAAGGTCTGGTACTGGGTCCAGAATCCAGGGCTCTTCTTGTAGATGGGAACAAAGGAAGGGAAACCAAATTTGACAAGGCCAGTACGGAGTGATGAGTATTAACTTGCATCCCAATAACTTGGCTTTCTGTAGAACTTTGGGGATTAAAGGGAAAGGTGGAAAGGCATAAAGAAGACCTGGGGGCCAATTGTGCACAAGTGCATCCCTTGCTGACTCCCCTGGTGGAGGGATCAGAGCAAAGTAGTTGCTGCATTTGGTGTTTATGGACGTGGCAAAGAGGTTGCAGCAAGGCTGGCCCCACCTGCGAAAAATCTGATTCGCAGTTTCCTGTTTCAGGGACCACTCGTGAGGCATGAGAATAGCCCTGCTCAATTTGTCCGCTATCACGTTGGATCTCCCCGGGATGTGCATTGCTATCAGAAAATGTTGAGAGAAGACTGTCCACTGCCATACTCTCTGAGCCTCTCGACATAGGGGGTAGGATCTGGTTCCGCCTTGTTTGTTTATATACCACACAATTGACAATGTCCATCTGGATTGCAGTTGTTCATAGTGGAAGGGAGTTCTGAAATGCTTGCAACACCAATAGCAATGCTCTCATCTCTAGGACATTGATGTGCAAGTGGTACTCATTGTCCTGCCAAGTTCCTTGGGCCATCTTTCCCAGAAAATACCCCCCACCCTATCTGGGAAGCGTCCGTGGTCACTGCAGCTGGTGGATGTGTGGGGATGAACGGTCTACCCAGAAGTACCTGGGTTGATTGAAGCCACCAACGCAGGTCCCTCTTGCAGGAATCTGTAATAATAATATTGTGGGACATTGTTAGCTCCTGCATGGACCATTGGGCAAAAAGTAGCCACTGAAGGACTCTCAAGTGTAAGCGTGCAAGGGGTACTAGAGTAATCGCTGCTGCCACTGAACCCAGTACCGTTAAAACAAACTTTGCCTGTACCTTGTTTTGAGTGAGTAATAGGGATATTTGATGCTGTAGCATTTGAACTCTGTCGTGAGGAAGTTTTGTTACCATGTCCTTTGTGTTTAAGTCTACTCCTATGACACTGTGATGGCAACAAGGCAGATTTTTCAAAATTTATTGTAATGCCCAGTTGACAGCACAGATGAATGGTGGTGTCTCTTGCTTTGACTAGTAGATTGCTCGGTGGTAGCAGTTAGGAGCCAGTCATCTAAATACAGAAACACTTGGAATCTTAGATGCTTCAAGTGAGCTGTAACTATTGCCATGCATTTGGTGAACACTCTGGGGGCTGTAGTGAGACCAAAGGGCAGAGCTTGGAAATGGTAATGACTGGGCTCCCAGCCGAAAGCGTAAGTGACTCCTGGATTGCCTGTCCATATTGATGTGGTAGTACGTATCTTGGAGATCTATACAGCACATCCAATTGTCTTTTCCCAGAAAGGGAAGTAATGACTGCAGTGTTACCATCCGGAACTTTGATATTTTTGCAGACTTGTTTAGTTTGCTGAGATCCAAAATGGGCCTCCAGTCCCCTGTCTTTTTTGTAACTAAAAAGAACCTTGAGTAAGTTCCGGATCCGATTTGATCTTCGGGGACATTTTGAATGACTCTCTTCTCTAGCAACCTTTGAACTTCTATGGTTGCTTGAGCCCTCTGACTGGGTGGAATGTCCAGGACTGATCTTTGTTGTGGAGGTGGGGAGAAGGGTATGTTGTATCCTCTGGATATTATTGTCTATACCCATTTGTCTTGTGTAATACCTAGCCAGGCTTTTTGTTACAGTGATAATCTGCCCCCGACTGCCTCCAGAGGTGGACAGGTGGGCCTCATTTTAGGAACACTGGAAAGGCCTACCAGAGAAAGTATCTCTGTCACCCTGGTTTTGCAGACCTCCTCTGCCATGAGGTCAGCGTCTTCCATTACTGTTTCCTCCTCTGCCCCTGGGGGAATAGTCACCATGTGCGTCCAGTAAAACTCTTTGGGATTTACAGAACCACATCTTTCCTCCCTTTTGACCTTTGGGGTAAGGTCTGGAAGGGAAAGAAAAACGAACTCCCACGGCAGATAGAGTCTTAACTTATTGTTCGCATCTGGTCAGAGTCCCTTTTACTTTAGGCCTAAACAAGGATGAGCCATCAAAAGGGGCATTTATAAAGAAGATGAAGGATTCAGTGAACTCGCACAGGTGCATCATCCTGGAATGCCTCCTTAGGGAGATTCCTGCACCTGCTGCCCTACTCGCTCCATCAACTGCATAAGATACGAGTCACATAGAGGAGTTGACTACGGAATTTAAGGTAGCAAGCTGAGTGGTCACCTTATCTGAGACCCCTGGAGGGTATCTCCTAGCTCCTTCAGGGGATCCCTCTGAAGTCTGGTAAAATGAGTCAAGTAGTTCAGTAACCCGAGTGTAAAGGCTGTTTACGAGAACATACATTTTCCTTATCTGTCCATTGTTCAAGATAGAGAGATGAGGAAGTCTCAGGCAATTCCTTCTTGGTGGTCACCACCACCACCATAGCATCTACTGGGACACCTTTTGACAGAAGGGGCAGTAATAAATTTGTTGAGCCTCCTCAGAATGGGTTCCACCAAATCTGGAGAGCCCCACACATTTCGACTGACTACGTTAAGGAGATGGTCGAAAGGCAGAGTCACCCAAGAGGTGGAGGGTCGAGAACGAAATACCTCCAGGTAGGAGTCAGACTCATCCTCAGATGGGTTAATGGCCTTCTGGCCATTTCTCTGCTTAAGGAGTTCTAGGATGTCTGCGAAAGAGACATCCTCAGAGGGTGACCTTGGGGAGCCCTCCGAGTCATCTAAGTCTGTGTCTGAAGTGACAGACTTCAGGGGAGTCTAGATGTTTCCTCTTACAAGTTCTATTCCAAGAGACCTCTCCGGAGGGGTCCTCTGGGGAGGTTTCAGAAGAGTGTCTCGCCCAATGGGGTGTTCTGGGGCATCAGTTCTCTACGCCTAGGGGAGGGATGGTAGAGAGGCAGACACTGGCACTTTTGGGGGAAGAGTGCTTGGATCTGAGAGTGGAGCCGTATGGGGTGACAGCACACTCATGACCTCGACGGCACCACGACCTGGATACGAGAGAGCCTTCAGCTCTGAAGAGCCAGAAGACTTCCCCTGCACCAAGGAGGTGGGCTCCAAGGCCAATGTAGGTGCCGAGCTCACCCACCCCAAAGCACCAAGATGTAGATTCGGATCCGAAAAAAGTTCGACTCGACTCTCCTCCCCAGACACTTTGACAGACGATGGCACCGAAGAGGTCGGAGTGAAATTCGGGGCTGAAGAACCTGCTGCAGGTCTCAGACCCGATGGTCCCACTACAACCACATCCAAGCACTTTGGCTCCAAAGCCACTGGGGTCGGAGGAGGAATCGAAGAAAGGGTAGTGACAGCTGTTGGTTCTAATTCCTTTTGGTCTGGACTGAAAAGAATCTTGGCTAGAGCCGGGGTCCATAGTAGCCTCCTGACCACCTGCTCCACATCATCGTCTGACAGAATTCTGGAGGATCGAGAGGAAGGGGTCGAGGACTTGATACTTCCAGCCACTGATTGTAAAATAGGTGACCGTGGAACTGAGGAGACTGGCTCCAGAGCTGGGGACCAGCTCCGACTATGACTCCTGGTTGGTTCCAAAATAACTTGTGGAACTGAAGGAGTTATCTTTTCAGCTCCGAAGATGTGTCTTTGGTCTGTTTTTTTTAACGGCTCAGAAGCTGGACACAATGAAGATGCTCTCTTGTAAGACTTGCACGATTTTGGAGATTAAGAAGGTTTAGAGGAGGTCTGCTTCCGAAAAGGGAACTTTCAGCAATCTGCTGATTATCAACTTAATTTTTCGTTCCAGTAAGACCCTGGAACTAAACCCATGACAAACAGAACATGAATCTTGTAGGTGTACAGCACCCAAACAGTACACACATCTTTTGAGAGCAAGAATCACACTTCTTGAAGCCTGATTGTTTTGTTTCTTTCCCGTCTTTAGACATTATAAAAAAACAACAAAATCCTGTCAACAACAAATTACTAAAACTGTCACAAACTACTAAATAGCTACTAGAAAGAGAGAGATTAAATATATCTGACTTTTATTTTAAACAAGAAGGAGAAAAAAGGGGGTTAGAGGAGAAGTCTCTAATTTAAATGACGATCTCCTCTAGCCAGAGGAGATGTCTCTAACTTAAATGACGAAACCTCTTGAGAAAGGGGAGGAAGAAAAGGGAAGCCCTCTAATTTAAACGGGCTTAAGGAAAAAATGAACCCTCTAACTCAAACGAGTTCATTAATGAAAGACAGAAGGAAAAATACTTTAATTTTAGATAGAAATGGGATAGGGAATTAACTATAGGCCTAGCAAAAGCAACGGCCAGCAACAAGCAAACGTAACAAGCAGAAAAATGAGGGATTAACCCAAAAAGGTGAATCCTAAACAACATGGCATCTAAATCACCACAACAATATTTATAAAATGGATAACAAGAGAACAGTATAATACGAAAATGATTTCACTTGGCCTGATCCTAGTGAGAAGCACTCAATCTTGTTTAGCAGCAAACAAGAGCTGGGTAATCTTCCCTAGGCATGATGGGATAGGGTGTAGCCTCAACTCAGTGGAAGCTCTTGAGCTTTAGTAAAAGGCTGAGTCAGAACCGATAATCGGTTCAGAACCAAACCAGCAATTAGAACTCTCTCTCTCTCTCTCTCTATATATATATATATATATATATATATATATATATATATGAGGACGATAGCAGCATTTCTAAGGCTATATAGATCCATAGATCTCATGTCCTATCTGGAAGGGGGCATGTAGAGTGGGTTGTGAGAATAAAGGACAAGATGGACAACACACATGGAACATCATGGTTATCAAACTCAGTCTCCCAGGGTATCTGGAAGGGGGCATGTAGAGTGGGTTGTGAGAATAAAGGACAAGATGGACAACACACATGGAGCATCATGGTTATCAAACTCACCTTTATTCTCACTGATGGGACCATATCCCAAGCAACCGTACTCTTGGGTGGCTCAAGGAACAATGTTCCTCAGAACCATAGAACCAAAAGAAGCTCTACTCCTGGAGGCCAAATCCAGTTTGTAATGAGTGATAACGGTATGAGGTTTTGCCCAAGTGGCTGTGGCACAGATACTATTCCATGGGCAACCATGCTTGGAAAGCTGAAGTAGCAGCTACTGATCAGGTAGCATGAGCTTGGCAATGTAAATGTAGGATATACAGGAAGCTAGTCATCTAGATAAGGTGACCTTTGAAAAGTACAGTTTTGTACCTACCATAAATGTAGATGTTCGAGTGCTAATACAGCTGCAGTCATAACAGATGGGTTTTCCTGCCGTCAGGCGGGTCCTCGGTCGGCCGAATTCCAAAGTCTAGGTCCGGCGTCGGATGTCGTCGCTTCTTCCCTGACGTCAGTGCGACAGGGGTATAAAAGAACCAGCCGACGCCATTTTCTTCAGTTTTTGTTGCCCCAGATGTCAGGTGCCCCCAGAAGGAAGGCAAAACATACATTTATGTAATAATGCAATGCAATAAAATCAAAAAACAGTGGTTGCAAGCAAATACACCATAAAAGAATACCCCAATCATGTTGTATGAGGAGGTGTTAGCAATTAGGCCTGTCCCAAGAGGGGAAGGAGGGAGGGAATCCTGGACTGCAGCTGTATTAGCACTCGAACATCTACATTTATGGTAGGTACAAAACTGTACTATGTTCATCGTGCATACAGCTGCAGTCATAACAGATGGGTAGAATCCCAAAGCTAAAGAAGGGGTGGTAGGCACTAAGTGGAACTAGGAGGAGCCAGGATGCCCTGCAAGACTGCAGTGGCAAAGCCCACTCTAGATTTGGAGTATAATGGTAGGTGATAGTGCTTGGAGAAAGTATGTACAGAACTCCAAGTGGCTGCTTCCAAAATATCTTTGGTAGGAACCCCCCTGAGGAAAGCTGCAGAGGTAGCTGTGGCCCTTGTGGAGTGAGATCTGATGCCTGTAGGTACAGTTTTACCATGAAAAGAGTAACAAAAGCGAATGCAGTGGGCTATCCATTTTGAGATTGTCTGTTTGGAAATAGGCTTCCCTTGAGCACCTGTAACATAGGACACAAAGAGTTGCTCTGATTTTCTGTAAGGCTTTGTTCTGTCCAAATAATAACAGAGCTGTCTGTGAATGTCCAAGGAATGTAGTAGTCTCTCCCCTTTGTTTTGTGGATTAGGGTAAAAGGTAGGTAAGTGGATAGCCTGATTCAAGGCTACCCTGGATACAACCTTTGGCATAAAAGAAGGGTTGGTTCGTAAGGAAACTCTGTCCCGATGGAAAATGATGAAAGGCTGCACAGCCATGGGGGCTTGTAGTTCCGAAACCCTGCGTGCTGAGGTGATAGCCAGAAGGAATTCTGTTTTCCATGACAAATATTGCAGTTCTGTTGAAGCAGCTGGCTCAAAAGGAGGCAGGGTCAGTTTTTCTAGAATGAAATTGAGGTCCCAAGCAGGTACTGGTTGCTTCCTTGGGGTTTTTATATTCTTAGCCCCTCTGAGGAACTGTCTTAAGAGAGGGTGAGAGAATAAAGGAGGATCAGTGTTGTATTCTGCAGAAATGGCTGAGGCATGGATTTTGATGGAGGAGAATGAAAGTCCACTGCTTAGCATCTCAGCTAGGTACTGTAATATCTGAGGTAAATTCAGTATTTCAGGATTCTGACCCTTTTTCTGATTCCAGGCACAAAACCATTTCCATTTTGCGGAGTAGGCTTTTCTAGTAGAAGGCCTTCTGGCCTCCAAAATGACATCCTGCACCTCCTTGGAGAGTAGGGTCTGTTGTGAATTTAAGGAATTCTCCATGCGGCTAGATTGTTTTCAGCTGACTGTGAAGAGTTTTGAAGTTGTGCTGAGTCAGTAGAAGAGGCATTAGAGGCAGGATCCATGGTGGGGAATGCGTCAGGCTCCTCAGGAGTGGGTACCAGTGTTGTCTTGGCCAGTCTGGAGCAATGAGAATCATCTTTGGTCTGTCTGCTCTGGCTTTTAATAGAACTTTGGGCAGCAGAGGAAGCGGTGGAAAGGCATAAACTGTCATTGTTGTCCAACTGAAAGAGAGTGCGTCCACTTTCCAGGCCTGTGGATGAAAGGTCCTTGAGCAGAATTTTGTCAATTGGTAATTTCTGTGGGTGGCAAAGAGATCTATGTCTGGCCTTCCCCATGCTTGAATTATCTTTGTAAAAACTTGAGGATGCAACTTCCATTCGTGTGGATCTGTCATATTTCTGCTTAGGTTGTCTGCCAGCGTGTTTTCCTTGCCTGGCAGGAACTGTGCTTGAAGTTGGATTTGTAATTCCAGAGCCATGTTCCAAAGAGACATGGCTAGCCTGCATAGCAGGTATGAATGGGTTCCTCCCTGTTTGTTTATGTACCACATCACTGTGGTGTTGTCTGTCCTTATCAATAGCTGGCCTGGATGCAGTAGGTCTTTGAAAGCCATAATAGCATTTATTACTGCTAGCATTTCCTTTTGATTGATGTGTAGGTGCTTTTCTTTTTGGGACCATTTGCCCTGAATGCACCGATCTGTCATGTGCGCCCCCCAGGCATAGTCCGAGGCGTCTGTTGTGATGACTTGATTTGCTTGAGGCTTGCAGAATGGGAGACCTATATTTCTTTGGCATGCTTGAGCCCACCACAGAAATTCCTTTTGAAGACATGGAATCAGTGGTACAATTGTTTCCAAACTGTGGCTGTGTTGAGACCATAAGTTTTTTAGGTACCATTGAAGTTTCCTCATATGCAGCTTTGCACATGGGATTAGCAGGATGCAAGATGCCATGAATCCCAGAGCCTGCAGGATTTTCCTTGCAGTCAGCCTGGTGAAGGTTGCCAGTTTTCTGAAGTAATGAGTTAGTTGCCCTTGTTTCTCTGGCGTGAGGTAGGCCATCTGGGTGTTTGTATTCAAGCTGGCACCCAGGAAAATTATTGTTTGAGAGGGTATTAGTCTTGATTTCTTTTTGTTGACTGTGTATCCCAGAGAATTCAACAACATTATTACAAACGCCAGGTGTTTCAGAAGTATGTGTTTGCTGTCCGCTTGGATCAGGCAGTCGTCCAAATATGGGTATATTTGTATCCCTTGAAGTCTGCAGACGGCAATTACTGATGCCAGGCATTTCGTGAACACTCTGGGCGCAGTAGATAAGCCAAAGGGCAATGTAGAGAATTTATAATGGGTTGAACCTGCAAGAAATCTGAGGTATCTTCTGCAATCTTGTCTGATTGGGACATGCAGGTATGCCTCCTTGAGGTCCAATGTTACCAGCCAAGACTCCTTGCCCAGCATGGGAAGAAGCTGCTGTAATGTGAGCATCTTGAATTTTGGTACGAGTAAATATGTGTTTAGGATGGATAGGTCCAAAATAGGTCTCCAATCTTTGCCCTTCCTTGGCACCAGGAATAGTCTGGAATAGAAACCTTGACCCTGTTCTTGTGCAGGTACCTCCTGAATAGCTTTCATGTCCATGAGATCTGAAATTTGTTTTTGTGCCTCTGCCCTTTGATTGTGTGGCAGGTTTGGCATGCCTCTCATTTTTGGAAGGGTGTGAAAGTGGAATCTTTAGCCTCTGTCTATAATGTCCAGGATCCATTTGTCTTTTGTGACAATATGCCAGTTTTTCAAAAATAACGCCAGTTTTCCGCCTAAAGGTGCTGCCAATTGAGCCTTGCTTGGCATGCAAAGGGGAAAGTCATTGGTTCTGCTTTCTGAATGGCTGTGAACTATCCTCACCACCTCTTGGTGTAGGTGCTTGCCATTGTCTGCCTCTAAATGATCCTTGAGATTGCCCTCTACCCCTCGGGCGCCTGTATCTACCTCTTTGAGGTCTGTCCGTGGCTGGAAAGGACCAATTTTTTGAAGGCCAATTTCTACTGAAACATGGAGGTTGTACCTGTAGGAAATCTTTCACTGTTTGCATTGATTTTGCCTTTTCCTCCATTTTCTTTAATACCTCCTCAGCTTTAACACCAAACAATACATATTTTTGAAGAGGTGCATCTAGTAGTTTAGCTTTGACATGATCTGGTAAGGTTTGCTCTTTGAGCCAAGCACGTCTACGTATGACTGATCCTGTAACAGCAGCTCTACATGAGGCCTCTAAAGCATCAAAACCACATTGCAAGGTATGTTTACCCACTTGCACTGCACTATGCAACAAATCTTGCAACTCCTTCAAGTCTGGTTGTTCAGGCTGTGACATTTTGCTTTTCAACTGAGATAACAAAAACTGTTGATACTTTAACATATGGAACTGACAGTTTAATGCCCTCATGGTTAAGGTGGCCGAGGTGTATACCTTTTTCCCCCACCTTTCTAAAGCTCTGGAATCTCTCTCTGAAGGTAATGGATTTTTGGCAGTGGAGGCCTTAATTCCCTTGGGACCCTGTGAAACAGTTTCTGGGTCAGCCGCATGGCTTTTGTATAGGAATTGGTGTGAATCAGGAACCCGGTAATACCTGTCAGGCTTGACTGGAGCTGGAAGTAAAGAATCTGGGTTAAGGCTGGCCTCTGAATACACATCATCTAGTATGTGTAAGACAGGAGGGATAGCCAGAGGCCTGTGCTGATGGAGCAAGAGGAAATCCCTGAGCCTTTTCTTGGAGTCTGAGTAATCTTGGCCTTCCCAGTGGAAGTGTTCCCTCAAGGTATGCAAGGTTTCCCCAAAAGAGTAGTCCTCAGGGGGGGAGACAGAGGGAATGGACTCCTCTGCATCAGAATCTTCAAAAGGGGAGTATGAATGTTCCTGGTCTTCAGAATGTTCTGAAGTAATGGAGGCCTGGTCCGAGGAAGGGTATTCTTCCTCCACTCTGGGCCTTTTGTCCGAGGGGGGTTGAGAACCCCTGATAAGAGTAATCAAATCCTCAGCCATTTTGAGCATCTGCGTTTTAGGCATGGGGCCTTGAGAGGGGTCCTGTGGAGCTTGTCTCTTAGAATGCATGGCTGCTTTAGATTTAGTGAAAGCCTTAATGGAAAAAGAAGAAGAAGGCCTGAAGACACCTTGAGAGGTGGCAGGCCTGTCTAAACTCTGAGTTTCCCCGCCAAGAGTGGCTTCGGTATCTGTAGTCAGGGTGTGGGCCGAAGAGCCTGCGACCTCGGGCACAGAAGACACCGCTAATGAAGTGTCATCGGTAGTCAGGGGCTGCGTAGGCGCCTCGCTGAGAACCGGAGCACCAGTAGTCGGCTTTAGCGTGGTGTCGGTAGAAGTCGCGGACCTCGTATATCGGTCCTTATCTTTGCGTCTTTTACTCAAAACTGGAGTCGGATTATCCGACGACATAATGTAATTAAACTTTTTGCCAAAATAGTGTTGGGCGAACTCCGCCTGATGCTTAATAGTGCGTCTGTTGAATGTAGCACAAAAACGACAGGCCGAGACGTCGTGGTCTGGGCCTAAGCAAGGAATGCAGAGGGAATGGAAATCCTTATGCGGTATTTGCTTCCCACATGAAATGCAATTATTAACTTTGTCTGACATCGGTCTGAGGCAAGAAAAGTTTCCCCAACAGGGTACTTAGCTTTCAAGAAGACTTCGGTTGAAAAATATTCGTAATCTCAGGAGCTGGCCGACCGGCACTTGCGAACTGCTTCTGCTTCGGGCACCGCGCGGCAAGAAAGACTGGAGAAAATGGCGTCAGCTGGTTCTTTTATACCCCTGTCACACTGACGTCAGGGAAGAAGTGACGACATCCGATGCCGGACCTAGACTTTGGAATTCGGCCGACCGAGGACCTGCCTGACGGCAGGAAAACCCATCTGTTATGACTGCAGCTGCATGCATGATGAACATCCAACAAACCTTTTCTAGTGTCACAGTAAGATATAAAAAGTTGATAGATTTCCTAAAGTCTGCAGCTCTGTGTAGGTAGAAATGTAATTGTCTGTGGGCATCTAGAAGATGAACACAGTATTCTCCTTTGTTCTGGAAATTAAGAGAAAAAAACTGCTAACTCAACAGAATGGTTAAGGCTACTTTCCAACACATTCTTTGGAAGAAAGGAGGGATTAGTGCATAAAGAAACTCTATCTTTATGAAAAATCAGGTACGGAGGCTTAGCAGACAAAGCTTGTGGTTCTGAAACTCTTTTGACTGAAGTAATAGCCACTAAAAATTGTGTTTTCCAATATATGAACTTTACATCACATGTGGCCACAGGTTCAAAGGGAGGATGAATGATGTCTGTTAAAATGAAATTAAGATCCCATGGTGGGGTTGGGTTTTTGTACAGAGGTCTTATCACTGAAGTGCCTTTCAAAAAAGCTTTACAAAGCCTGTGAGACATAATTGTAGAATCATTTTCCCCTACATGGAAATTGCCACTATCTGAACTCTAATAGTGAAAGCAGCAGTGCCTTCATGAAAAAGTTTAGCTAAGAATTCGAGAATAGAGAGTATGGGTGCAGAAAAAGGATCTACTTGGTAATCACTCGCCCAATGAACAAATCTATACCATTTTTTCGAGTATAACCTCCGTGTAGAGACTTTATGAGAGGCAACAAAATATGTTTTACTGGACAGGAAAGAAGGGGAAACCTGGTAATTAAGGGAACTGGAGCAGCCAAGCTGTCAGTTTGAGGTTTTAAAGACTGGGATGACCCATTCCCGATGGCTGCATCAGTAGATCTGGAGCTGGGTCCAGAATCCATGGTTCATCCACAAAATGAGGCTGGAGGAAGGGAAACCAGATCTGTTGAGACCAATAGGAGGCAATCAGGATTATCATAGTCTCCCCACCAAGCTTGCTTTCTGTAGAAATTTGAGGATCAGAGGATAGAGTGTATTATGGGTGAAGAAAAAGGATCTACTTGATAATCACTCACCCAATGAACAAATCTATACCATTTATTCGTGTATAACCTCCGTGTAGAGACTTTATGAAAGGCAACAAAATATGTTTTACTGGACAGAAAAGAAGGGGAAACCTGGTAATTAAGGGAACTGGAGCAGCCAAGCTGTCAGTTTGTGGTTTTGAAGACTGGGATGACTCATTCCCGATGGCTGTATCAGTAGATCTGGAGCTGGGTCCAGAATCCATGGTTCATCCACAAAATGAGGCTGGAGGAAGGGAAACCAGATCCGATGGGGGCAATCAAGATTATCATGGTCTCCACCAAGCTTGCTTTCTGTAGAAACTTGAGGATCAGAGGAATTGGAGGGAAAGCATATAGGAGTCCCTGAGGCCAATTGTGAACAAGTGTGTCCCTTGGAGACTCCCCCATGTGGGGGATCAGGGCAAAGTAGTTTCTACATTTGGCATTGGCAGGTGATGCAAAAAGGTTGCAGCAAGGCTGGCCTCATTTTTGAAAATCTCATCCGCTCCTTCCTGATTGAGGGACCACTCGTGCGGCCATAATACGGCCCTCCTGAGTTTGTCTGCAATCACACAGGATTTCCTTGGGATGTGTGTTGCAACTTGAAAGTGGTTGGAGGACATTGCCTAGCTCTTAGGGCTTCTTGACAAAGAGGGTAAGATCTGGTCCACCCTTGCTTGTTGATATACCAGACTACTGACATATTGTCCAACTGAATTGCTATAGTTCTTAGAGGAAGAGTGTTCTGAAATGCTTGCAAAGCTAGGAGCACTGCTCTCATCTCTAGGATGTTTATGTGCAAATGAGACTCGTGTTCCTGCCAGATGCCTTGGACTGTCTTCCCCCTGATAATGCCCCCCACCCTATCTGGGAAGCATCTGTGGTCATCTTGGCTGGAGGTTTTGGGAATATCAAGGGATGGCCCTGAGATACTGAAGGAGAGTGAATCCACCACTCCAGATCCTTCTTGCAAGAATCTGTTATGAGTATCTTGTGTGACATTGGTAATTCCAGCATTGACCATTGTGTGGAAAGTAACCATTAAAATATCCTCATATGGAGGTGAGCTAGAGGGACAAATACTATAGAAGCTGCCATCTTTCCTAGAAGTTGTAGGATTTGTCTTGCAGAGGCTCGAGTTCTTTTGACCAGCAATCAGGCATGTAAACAAGGATCATTTAGCCTGTCAGGAGGGAGTCTTGCAATTTGCATGGTTGTGTCTACGATTGCCCCTATAAAATTTAAGTTCTGAGATGGCAGACCTTTCATAGTTTATGGTAATACCTAGGGAGGAGCACAGTTGGAGAGTATAATCCCTGCCCTGTAGCAGTAGATGCCTAATCGAGGCACTTATGAGCCAGTCATCCAGATACAGAAACACCTGTAATCCTAGGCATCTCAGGTGAAATGTTACTACTGCCATGTATTTGCTGAACCCTCTGGGGGCTGTAGTGAGACCAAAGGGCAGAGCTCAAAACTGAAAATAACTGGCTCCAAGCCAGAAGTGCAAGAACTTCTGGATCCCCTTTCCATTTTGATGTGGTAGGACACATCCTGAAGGTCTATGGAGCACATCCAATTGTCTTTTCCTAAGAATAGAGGTACTGACTGCAGTGTTACCATCCAGAACTTAATTTTTCTTCACCGATTTGTTTAGATTGCCAAGATCCAGAACTGGTCGCTAGTCCCTTGTTTTCTTTGGAACAAAAAAGAATCTTGAGTAACTTCTGGATACTCTCAGGTCTGCGGAGACTTCTTGGATGACTCTTTTTCTTAGCGACTTTTGAATTTCTAATGTTGCTTGTTTCTTTTGATTGGGTGGAACATCTGGAAGTGATTTGTTTATGGGAGTGGGGAAAGAGAAGGGAATGATGTAACCACTGGATAATATGTCCTGCATCCATTTGTCGTTTATGTGTCACCAGGTCTACAGGTGCAAGGAGAGTCACCTGCTGACTGCCTCTGGAGGTAATCAGCTAGGCACTCCTTTAGGAGTGCTGAAAGGTCTGCCAAAGAAGGATTCTCTGGAGCCCTGATTCTGTGGACCTCCTCTGCCGCGAGGGCGGCATCTTCCATTATTATTCTCTCCTCTGCCTTGGGGGGAATTACCACCTTGTGTGTCATGGTAAGACGTTTGTGATTTTCTTAACCACATCTTGCCACTACCTCTCTGACCTTTTGAAAAGGTTCTAGTGGGAGTGGAAAAATGTACTCCAATGGCAGAGAAAGTCTTACCTTCTTGTTCACACCTGGTCAGCATCTCTTAACTTTAGGTCCAAAGAGTGATGAACCATCAAACATAGCATTAATAAATGAAAACTTAAAGGGCTCAGCAAAATCGCAAAGGCACATCCAAGCCTGTCTCCTAATAGAGATGGCTGAACCCGCTGCCTTACTCGCTCCATCCGTTGCATGCGAGCCGAGTCTCATGGAGGAGATGACTACTGAATTTAGGATAGCTAGCTGTGTACTGACCTTGTTCGCCGCCTCATCAGCTATAGCTCCTTGGAGAGAGTCTAATAGTTCTTTCAACAGATCTCTCTGAAGTCTACTGAAGTGGGTGAGGTAATTCAGCAATCGTAGTGTAAAAGTCGGAGAAGAGAAGATGCACTTCCCATACCTATCCATGGTCCTAGAATCCTTACTAGGAGGATGGATACCAGAACTGGTCTCAGAAAGTTCCTTTTTTGTGGCAGCCGCCACGACCATGGCATCAACTGTTACACCTTTAGTTAGAAAGGACTGGTCCTTGGGTGCTGTACTGTATTTGTTTTGCGTCCTAAGAGTGGGGTCTATGGAATCCGGGAAATCCCATGCCTTTTGAGAAACTAAATGAATAAGTTCATTGAAAGGCAAAGTCACCCAAGAGGTCAAAGCATGAGATCCGAAAGCCTTCAGGTGTACAGACTACTCGGCCAAAGGGGAGGAGGACTGCCAATCACCTCGCTGTTAAAATATTTCCAGGATGTCTCCAAATGAGACTTCTTCAGGAGGTGACTGTAAGGACCCTTCTGCTTCATCAAGGTCAGTATCTGAAATGACTGACTCCTCTGGTGAGTTTATATGCTTCCTCTTGCATGATCTCTTCCAAGCTATCTTATCAGTGGGATAGTCTGGAGAGGTTTCAGAAGAGGGGGACGTTCTCTGAGGAACATCCTGAGGCCTGGGATCTTTGCAGTCCTGTGTATGGGGGTGAGGGGGTAGAGACACCTGCACTGACGAGGGAGGAAGCTCCAAGGAGGACTGGGCCTGAGACTGAACAGTCATCACCCTTATAACTTCAAAAATGCTCCGCCCCTGTTTCAAAGAACTCCCCAGCACCGACAATACAGATGTTGGAGCCAAAGGAGCCTGCAGAGCAGGGGACAGAAGCTCTGAAGAAGAGGTGGGAGCCAAACCTATCTGAGCTGAGGCCAGAAGAGAGGGATAGTTGGATCCAAAGAGATCCAAGCAAGTTCTGAGGACTCACGTGGTGAGTGTCGGCTCCCAGAGGTGGTCTGCTCCAACTGGATGGAGATGCTCAGGACAGACATCGGATCCGAGGTGCCAACAAGCCCTGGACCCAATACAGACACCAGCTGGATGTCAGAGTCTTCCAGCTCCAATACCAAAGGTCGGATCGGAGGAGAAGTAGGCTCTGAAGGGGGAGGGGTGAGAATGATCCTACTCCTTTGGGCTTAGATCCAGAAGCACTTGGCTAAAGCAGGTATCTTAAGAAGCCTCTGCACCACCTGATCCACATCTTCATCTGAAAACCTCCTAGTTGACCCTGTAGACAGAGTTGGAGACCTAGAGCTGGTCAGGAATGGTGAAAGGAGCCGAGGAGTAATCGGCTCCAAAGATGGAAATAGCCTCTGATTGTGGTATTCTATGGATACAAGAGTCTTCAGAGGAGAAGAAGAAGCTGACAGAGCCGATGACTGCATCTGCTCTAAGGAAGTCCCTGCCCAGGATGTTAAACCTGTTCCATAGGTGCTGTTGGAGCAGACTGTTTTGGTCATTTGGCCTTCGGCTCAGAGGCAGATTTTGGAGCCGAAGAAGGCCATTTCCCCGACCTCTCTGATTTGTCCAATTTTGGAGAGGAGGGGTCTACAGAAATAGCCTCACAGAATGGGGTTTTCCATTCTGTAAGTGCCCTCTGGTTGAAGGCATGTTAAATGGAACTAGACTTCTGCAAATGAAGCGGCCCCAAACAGTAAACACATAAGGTGTGAGAGTCACTGAGGAGCATCTTTTGACTACACTTTTTGCATTTTTTTAAAACCTAATGGTTTGGTGTCTTTCTGGGACATATTGTTGAGCTAAGGAAACACCAAATATCCATCAACAAACACAGAAAGGAAAGAAAATCTAAACTTTTTTTTTTAAACAATCATAACACTAAGGGAAAGGAAGGGGGAGGGGTTCAAGTCCTCTAACTTGAACGGACTTGTAAGAAAGTTAAATAACTGCTCTCTTACTAAGACAAGCAGTTACTACACAACAAAGAAGATAGGAAAGTAGAAAAATACCCTCTAACTTAAACGGGTATTACATAAAGGCCCTCTAACTTAAACGGGCTCTACGGATAAGAGAAAGGTAATTTAACAAATAAATGGACAAGTAATTAATTAACATGGATTAAGAGCGATTAAGCAAAAAATCAGCTATAAACTGGCAAAGATGATGTAAAGATACATGCATTAATCCAGAGCTTGCTAGAAGTATGCTACTTGCAGTGCAGCAAATGAGATATGAGGGAGTTGAGAAACTGCATTACAGGTAGGGAAGGGACCCCACGAGCTAAGTCCTCGAGCTTTGGTACAGGCCGAGAATGGATTTGATACATTGGATCAGACCCATCAGTGAGAATAAAGGTGAGACTGATAACAACACGTCAATGTTTTCCAAGAAAGGAAATTAAGATTGCAGTTATGTGTTGGTTCGAAAGGTGGGTGAATCAGGGCTTGCAGTACCAAAGTCAGATCCCATGGCAGAGTGGGATCTTTAAACGGGGGTCTTAACAGAAGTGTGCCTCTTAAAAAGGTTTTACAAAGATGAGAAGCAAGTGAGGAACCATCAAATTAGAAATTGCTGCCAACTGTACTTTAATTGTTGAAGAACTAGCTCCTTGATTAAAAAGAATCATCAAGAAATCAAGAATATTATGAAGCGGGGCAGAAAAAGGTTCCACATCATTTTGACGCGCCCAGTGCACATCTTTTCCATTTACTAGTATAAAGTTTCCTTGTAGGTGGTTTAAGGGAGGATGACAAATTCTGTCGGACAGGAGATGAGGGCATAGATTGCCTGGCTATTACTGGAAATGGAGAAACCAAGCTGTCAGCTTGAGACTGGGGAGGTCTGGGTGCATCATACCTGTTGGGTGAGATAGCAGATCGGGAGCTGGGTCCAGAATCCAAGGCTGATGAATTAAATGAGGCCACAGGAAGGGAAACTATATCTGCTAGGCTAATAGGGTGCAATGATGATAACTTTGCTCTTCAACCTGGCAGCTCTCTGCAGGAACTTTGGAATCAAAGGAACTGGGAGATAAGTATAAAGTAGACCGGGGAGGCCAATCATGAAAAAGAGCATCCCTCGATGATTAGGGCAAAATAGCTGCTGCACTTGTGGTTTAGGGGAGATTTTTACTTCGCATGATTAGGTCGTATTTCTAGACCTAGTGTAAACTACACAGCAACCTGGACATAATTGTTTTATTTGTATTTACTTATATATAATTGCATGTCAATGAATGATGTCATTTTCAGTGCATGACTTATTTCTCAAAGAGAGAGGATGTAGAACAGAGCGTGTTTTGCAACTTTAAGAAGCATTTCAAAATGAGGGCATGTGCATAGAAATAGAGAACATGTGCAGGCAGCAGTGCCATTTTGAGAGAACAGCCAGAGTGTTAACACGTATGAATGCAGTAGTCAGTCTGTTTATAAGTTTAAGTTACTAAGCCTCAATCCTGAAGTATTTGGACATAATAAAGCTGCTTAAATTGAACCCACAACTGTTCGTCTGTTTTATCCTGACTGGACGAGTGATAGTATGCTGAAGATCTGATGAGCACAACCAATCATTCTTTTCCAAAAACGAAAGATTGGATTGAACCATGACCATCCGGAACTTGTTTTTTCAAATGGATCTGTTTAAGATACTGAGATCCAGAATTGTTCTCCAGTCCCCTGTTTTCTTTGGCACTAAAAAGAACCTTGAGTAAGTTCCAGATTCCATCTGGTCTGGGTGATCTTTTAGATGACTCTTTTTCTTTTCTAGCATCTCTTAAATTTGAATTGCTGCTTGTTCCCTCTGACTGGGTGGAACATCGGAGAATTTTCTTGAATTGGGAGGATAGAGAGAAAATGGTATTATATAACTTCTGGAAATGACCCTTTGCACCAAGTATTTTTGTTATTTGTAGCTAGGCTCTCTGGTGCTGGGATAAGTGACCCCCGACTGCCTCCAAGGGAGGGTAACTGGCCGTCCTTTCAGGTGCACTGACAAGGTTTACCAAAGAAAGATTCTCTGAAACGTTGGTTCTGCAGGTCACCTTTGCCACGAGGATGGCGTCTACCACTACAGTTCCCCCTCTGCTTCTGGGGAAACCTCTTCCAAGTGCATCCTGAAAAGATCCTTAGGATTTTTTGAACTAAATTTTACCCCAACCACCACCTTGATGATTCCTTGAAAAGGACCTTTGAGAGGTGGACATATGTATGCCCATGGCAGAGAGGGTCTTTCCATCCTTCTCACACCTGGACGGACTATCTTTAACCTTGGGGCCAAAAAGAGACATTTTATCAAAATGACCATTGATGAATGAAGACTTGAAGGGCTCCACAAAATCACATAACTGCATCCAGGCATGTCTACTGATGGCAGCATCTGAACCCACTGCTCTAGAGGTTACTTCTGTTACATTAAAAATGAGCCTCATAGAGGAGTTGGATACTGATTGTAGGGTAGCAAACTGAGAGGTGACAAATGCTTTCTCCTATTCAAAAACGGATCCTGAGAGGGTACCTGATATTTCCTTAATCAGGTCCCTCTGTAATCTTATGAAATGTGCCAAATAGTTCAATGACCTTAACGCAAAGGTCACTGAAGCATGTCTATGCTTCCCAAATCTGTCTCACTGAAGCATGTCTATGCTTCCCGAATCTGTCTATCACCCAAGACTCCTTGCTGGGGTGATGAACACAGGACCTTTCCTCTGCAATCTCCTTCTTAGTGGCCACCGATGTGACTATGAAATAAACAGGCATACCCTTGGACCAAAACTCTTATCTTCTGAAGCTGTCATTATTTTATCTGGTTTTCTGGGAACTGGCTCATTGGTATCTGGATCTTGCCATGCCTGCCATGAGATCAAGTTAATGAGCTCATCAATGGGATGTGTTACCTAGGAGGTAGATGGGCTAGTATCACATGCCCCCAGGAGTACAGATTCCTCTGAAGGGCTGCTGGACTTCCAGCCACCTCTCTGTTTTATAATCTCCAGGATGTCTCCGAATGAGACATCATCAGGAAGTGACCGTTGCGACCCTTCACCCTCATCAAATTCTGTATCTTCAGTTACAGATTCAGGGGAATTTAAATGCTGCCTCTTGCATGTTCTCTTCTTAGGGACCTCCTCAATGGGATACTCTGGGGAGGTGTCAGAAAAAGTGGGGATACTCTGATGGGAAGCCTGGGGTTTAGGTACTGGCTGTCCCTGTAGGGGGGATAGTTGAGACTCCAGATGAACAGATGGGACAGATGTACATTGAGGATCCGAGGGGGTAGGCACCATCTGAGTCAAAGTGACAGACAAGGTTCTCTCCATGACCAAAAAGGTGAACTACCCCGGTGAGGGATAGGACTCTGAGCCAAGACAGCCAGTTTCTGATCCACAGTCCCTCACTGCCATGAGAACAGTCCACCTGTGGCTGAAGTCAGACCTGAACTAACCATTGCCGAGCCTCTAAGGTGTAGACAGAGCTCCAAAACGCTTGGAGTCAAATGAAGCACCTTGGACCCAACACGGCAGAATCAGCTCTGAGAGCTCTCCAGATCTGACTGAACCGAAGAGCTCAGAGCAAACCTAGGATCCGAGGGTAAAGGAATTCTTGGATCCGAACCAGACAAGCCCGAGCGACTCAGATCAAAGAGCTCCACGACCTTGAAAGGAGTCAGAGGAGGAATAGGTAAAGGTTGCGTACTGCAAGTATGGATCTCCTGACCCAAAGAGGTAACAGCTGAGAGGGACCCTAACTGGCTCTCACTATCCTCTCCACATCATTTTCTGTAAGGCTTCTGGAAGAGCAAGTGGACAATCCTGATGGAGATTTTGGCCTCTTTAAGAAGGGGGGAAGGAAGTCTGTAAGGAACTGGATCAACTGAGGGGTAATATTTTGTTCTGGGTAAAATTACCACATCCTCAGATCTATGTGTCGGATCTGAGGGGATCTGATCCGATGTATGTTTAATTTTTAGGTTTGTCGGATCTGAAGAGAATGTCTGAACCAAGGATTGTTTCTTTACATGTCTCTGTTCAGAGGATGAAGTCGGGTCCATAGATTTTGGTCTTTTCTTCTTAGGATTCAAGGGAAGAGATGGATCCATTGGAGACCTTTTCAAAGATTTCTCAGAGGACTTAGAAGAGGCAGTGGAAGTGCTCTGAGAAGTAGAAGACATTTTTTTACATTTTTCTTTAGTAGCTCCAAATAAAGCCTCACTAAAGGAGGATAGAAGTAAAGCCTTCAATACATATTTGTTTTTGAGTTCAACCAGAGCCTTTGGGTTGAATGCATGACAGATCAAACAGTTTTCCTGAAGATGAAGGGGTCCAAGACAGTACATGCAAAGTATATGATCATCAGACAAGGGTATTTTCTGACCACATTTTCCACACTTTTTAAACCCAGCCAAGCTTTTGACTTTTTCTAAAATTTTAGATAATATAAAGCCGTGGTGGTATGGCGGTAGTATTGTTACCTCACAGCAAGAGGTTCTCCCGTTCGATTCTCGGCGTGGCTTGGGAGTGCCTTCTGTGTGGAATCTGCATGTCCTCCCTGCGGTTGGGTAGCTTTCGAAAGACATGTGTGTGTAAATGGGCGTGCCTTCGTTGAAGGTTGGGCGTCGAGCTGGCACCTTGGCATTTTGTAAAAATCTACTGCCAATCATTAGCGGACCAGAGTTCCGCTGTGGCGACCCATTACCGGGAAAAAAGCCGAAAAGACAAACAAACATTCTGACAGCTATTAAACACACAACAATCATCTAACAAGTAGAATGACAGGAATATTCTCCAACAAAAAGGACTGGAAACTCTAAAATTCTAATCAGGTGCCAGGATCCGCCACACAACACATGTACTCAGGTCACTCCACAACATGTACAAGTACAACTCAGTCATTGTCAATGTGGGTGTGAATGACCTGAGAAGCACACCCCTGGACTACATGAAAAGAGACATGGAGGAGCTCTCGGATTCCGTGGCCCAGGCAGGTATGACCCTAGCCTTGAGCAGTATCTTACCATCACCCAGAATGACACTGCAGTACAAGCAGAAAATGATTGACTTCAACAATTGGCTAAGTTTCTTGTGTCATTCTAAGG
Source organism: Protopterus annectens (assembly GCF_019279795.1). Lineage (NCBI taxonomy): Eukaryota > Metazoa > Chordata > Ceratodontiformes > Protopteridae > Protopterus > Protopterus annectens. The sequence goes on from NC_056726.1 coordinate 498,253,013, forward strand.
GGATCCAGTATCTGTCTGCATGGGATGACATGATTGACAGACCTCGATACTTTGCCAGAGGTGACCTGTATTTGTCATCCCTGGGATTCCGGGTACTGGCTAAGGCTCTTGCCTCACCTATAGTGCCTTTTTTAGGCAGTATTCCAAAGACCAAATTTCCACCATAACAGCTATTAACAAATGCAACCTAAGGATCATGCTGCTCAATGCCAGAAGTCTAAATCTCAAGATGCACTCGCTCGAAGCGCTCCTCAAAATGGAGAATGTCGACATTTGTGTTGTAACGGAGACCTGGTTTAAAGCAGCAGAAAGCACCACTGTGCTTCCAGGCTACAACTCATTCCACACCTATTGACCCTGGAACATGGTCTGAAGCTCCAAAGGTGATGGTGTTTCCATATTCATAAAGGATCTGCATACTTCCAAATTAGAAGCCCAACATAATGCATCTGAGATACTTCAGGTACAATTAACACTGGGTAACACAGCAATAAAGGTCATAGCCTGCTATAGGACCCCAATCATGTCCTTAAACTCTCACTCCATGTTCCTAAGCACCCTGGAATCAATCAAAGTCCAGCCCAATACTCTCATACTAGGAGACTTCAACTACCCCTCCATCAACTGGGAAAATTACTCATGAACCAATGCCTGGCCCAACGCTTTTTGGAATTCATCATTTCCAATGCCCTAGACCAGCCCATTCAGACCCCCACTAAAGGAAGCAATATCCTTGACCTGGTTATCACCAACATGGGTGACCATTGCTCTACACCAATAGTCAATTCCTCCCTGGTTAGAGCCGACCACAAACTAATCACCATGGAAATCCACATCTCATCCACACCCCCAGCAAAGGTAACCACCTTGAAAAACATCTCCAAAGCTGACTTTGAGCTTCCTAACAACAGAGGCTAACTTCATGGCACCCATGCCAATGGAAAATAGCTGCATGACTGCCAAATCATACACCAATGCACTGTACTAACACACACATAAATGCATGGAACTAGCCATACCCAATAGAACCAAGATGCTCTCCTCCAAAGAAAGGAAGCCAATCTGGTGGTCCCCAGCCATCAAACTGTACAATAGTAGGAAGAAACTGTTGCAGAAAAAGGTGAAGTCCCAAGACTGGATAAACTCCCTTATTAGCCTCAACAAAACATTAAGATCCCTTATCAACTCCTCTAAAGCCAGCTATGAATGCAGAATTGCAGCAGACACTAAAAACAACCACAAAGCCTACTATAGCTATATCAAGAACCTCCATGAGAATACCCAGATTTGCTCTGCGTTATTGCACAATGGTACCTCCTGTACTGAACCAATAGATAATGCCAACATACTGGCCGACAGATTTAGTGTCAACTTTACCCCCCCCCAAAAGGACCAATCACAATACCAGAAGAATGCCAGTTACCCAGCATTTCTGCAGCACAGGTAAAAGCTGCATTGTCCAAGGCCAAGAATACAGCATCCATGGGACCAGATAATATCCCTGGCAGTGTTCTACATGAACTACAAAACGAACTGGCACCACATCTATGACCCTGTTCAGTCACAGCCTTACCTCAGGCTTTGTCCCTAATGAATGGCCCACTGCTACAGTCATCCCTATCCATAAAGGGGTAGTGACTACAGACCCTGGGAATTATCGCCCCATTAGCCTGACGAGTCTGATATGTAAAGCTATGAAGCACATTATCATGGGCCTGATTAAAAACATATAGGTAATCTCCAAATTCTAGAACCATGCAATTTGGCTTTGTTAAAGGGAGATCCTGCCTGCTTAACCTGGTTGACTTCTTTGAGTCAGACACCAAGGCTGTGGATGAGAGTAAGGCAGTGCAGACAGCCTAACTTGGTCTGGACAAGGCCTTTGATACCATTCCTCACTCAGGAATAATTGATAAACTCACCAAACTAGGCATCAACCCCTATATCACTAGGTGGGTTGCAAACTGGCTCACAGACAGGACCCACAGAGTGAAAGTAGCAGATTCCAAGTCAGACTGCCAACCAGTCACGAGTGGAGTCCCACAGGGATCAGTCCTTGGCCCTCTCCTGTTTGGCATCTACTTCTCAGAAGTCCAGGCCAACACAGAGGGACTCTGGCTGACCAAGTTCGCAGATGACTGTAAGCTGGGAGCCATTATTAACTCCCCAAGTGATGCAGACTGAGACCAATGACTGGTGTCAGAGCCATGGCCTTAAGCTTAACACCAAAAAATGCCCCATCATTCTCTTTGATAAAAACTCAGTTCCCAGTAATTACCACATTGATGGCAGCCCATTGAACACTGAAGGTGTTATAAGAGATCTGGACACCCAGGTCGAAAGCAAAGACTCCTTCGACCACCACATTGCCACGGTGGTCAGAACTCTCTTCCGGCCGAAATTACTTTACTCAACACCCTGAGTCAATTCAAGACTAGACTTGAACAACATAGGTTCATACTAGGCTATCTGCCCTAGGGCATTTATAAGCCTAGCCAGAATGTGTTTGGCTTTCACCACCCATTTTAAATTAATTTTGCTATGCCCTTTTTTGAGGTTAGTATACTGTGCCTCTGTCTAACAGTGACACAGAAGTGATACCCGGGGTAAACCTACAATCTGCCATCCACTCATCAAGATTCCTCTTGAAGAGTCAATGAGGGACTCTGCCTAACCTGGACTGGGATTTTATTCCAGAGTGAAGGGGGCCTCTGGGTTATGAATCTGTCCCTCGAGCATGTCCTATTTATTTCAGTGCTGAGGTTCAAGTTTCTCGAGCACATAGCTCGATGGGATTTGGATTTTCTGAGGTGCAGCATGTCCATTAATTCCGGGTTGGACATGGCTTTATACATCAGGCACAGATCGCCTCTGAATAGGCGGTATGCCACTGAGTAGAGCTGGAGTTTCTTTAACCGGGCAGCATATGGCATCTGTTTGAGCCCTTTGATCCTCTTGGTGAGGTACTTTTGGGGTATTTCCAGTTGCTGCAGGTGTCTGGTAAGGTATATCCCAAAAGGGGCATTGTACTCAATTATGGGCCTGATGAGGGATGAGTAAAGAGGCACGATGACCTCCCCTGATCTAGATGTGAATCCCTTCATGATTAGGTGGGCTATATAAAATGTTTTTCTAACCACTTTGGCCACGTGGTTGTCAAATGAGAGATTGCTATCAACTTGGGTCCCCAATTGCTTCTTCTGCACTTAATGGATTACCACCTATGTGGTAATTTGTGGGCACTTTGTTTTTGCCAAAGGGGATGACTATACACTTTTTGGCGTTAGCTTGAGACCATGGCTCTGGCACCAGTTGTCTGTTTCTATGAGGCCCTTTTGAAGGATGCTTGTGTCGGCTGGAGAGTCGATTACGGCGCCCAGTTTGCAGTCATCTGCGAACTTGGTCAGCCACAGTCCTTCCGTGTTGGCCTGTACCTCTGAGAAATATATACCGAACAAGAGAGGTCCCAGGACTGAGCCTTGTGGGACGCCACTTGTATCTGGTTTGGAGTCTGACATAGCTCCAGCAATTCTAACCATGTGGGTTCCATCCTAGAGCAGGTTTGCAACCCATCTAGTGACATAGGGGTTTATATTTAAGCTGGTGAGCTTATCTATAATGCCTGAGTGGGGTATTGTATCGAAGGCTTTTGCGAGGTCCAGATAGGCTGCGTGGACCCACCTTCCCCTCGTCAATGGCCTTGGTGACTGTTTCAAAGAAATCATCCAGGTTTAAGAGGCAGGATCTGCCCTTAACAAAGCCGAACTGGGTAGGACCCAGTGTCTGTAGGTCCCCAATATCTTTATTTATGAGGTCCATGATGATCCTTTCCATAGCTTTGCAGACCAAGCTAGTCAGGCTTATGAGGCGATAGTTACCAGGATCCGTTGAGGCACCACCTTTGTGGAGAGGGACCACTGTTGCTGTACGCCACTCTTTGGGTACATATCCTGTAGTAAGGCTGAGATTGAACAGTAGTTTTATGTTTGGGTTTAGCTCTTCTTGGAGTTCATGTAGGACGCAGCCAGGGACACCGTCTGGTCCCATTGATGCTGTGTTTTTTGCTTTGGAGAGGGCAGCTCTTACCTGAGCATCTGAGATGTCAGGGGGGCAGCACTCTGCTGGGATAGATATTTGCCCTTTTGGTGGGGAGGGGGGCGGAGAAGTTTGCACTGAACTTGTCAGCTAGGATGTTGGCAATGTCTGTGGGTTCGGTGTATTTTTTGTCATTTTGGACTAATTCTGAGCATATCTGGGAATTACCACCCAGGTTCCCAACATAACTAAAGAAAGCCTTGTGATTATCCTTAGTGTCCTGTGCAATTTTCCTCTTGAAGCTGGCCTTAGACGATTTTATGAGTGCCCGTAGTTTTTTGCTAATACTGATCAGAGATGCCTTCCCTTTTTGGGATTTTGCACTATCATTTAGTAGCTTCCTCCTTCTATTGTATAGTTTGTTTATGGCTGGGGTCCACCAGACAGGACGTCTGCCTCTGGAGGATTGGGTCTTGGTTTTATTTGGGATTGCATGATCCATGCATTCCTGAAGGTGTTCATAGAATGCGTTTATAAAGGATTCTGCGGTCTGGGCCCTATTTTCCACAGGCCCGGGGGCTTTGAAGGATTCCACCTCGGTTTTGAGGAGTGTGAAATTTCCTTTAGAGAAGTTTGTCACTGTGGTTTTCTGGGCAGGGGGTGGGGTCGGGATGTGAATATCCAGTGAGATTAGTTTATTGTCTGATCTTACCAGTGAGGGATACACTTCTGGTCTGGAGCATAGAGTCCCCCCATGTTGGTGATGATCAGGTCCAGTATGTTTTCTCCTCTTGTTGGAGTGGTAACAAGTTGTTCCATAGCATTTGAGTTTATAAATTCTAGGAACCTTTGGGCTAGGGTGTTGGAGCTAGAGTAATGCTCCCAGTCTATGTTTGGGTAGTTGAAGTCGCCCAATATAATGGTGTTTGGAGAGAACTTCATATTTTCCAGTGTTCTCAGGAAGGCCGAGTAGGGTTCCTGGGTTTGGGAGGGTGGTCTGTAGCAGGCTATAAACTGGAAGGCAGTTTTACCCACTGTTAGTTGCACATGGATAGTCTCTGATGCTTCGTGCTGTGCCACCAACCTGGAGGTGTGGGTATCTTTGACGAATATTGATACTCCCCCTCCTTTTGTGGGTCGGTCCAAGTTTTGGGGCCGAAAAGCATGGTATGAGGTATAACCTGGTAGTGCTGGGGTGATCTCGGGAGCCTTGAACCAGGTTTCTGTTACTGCACAGATATCGATGTTCTCCATGCTAAGGAGAGTTTCGAGTGCGTGCATCTTGAGGTTTAGACTTCTGGCGTTGAGTAGCATTACTCTCAGTTTCTTATCCCTTGTGATACCTATGGAGGTGGGTTTGTCTTTTGTGCCTCACCTAAAAAAGGCACTATGGGGTAGCAAGGGCCTTTGCCAATATTCGAAAGCCCAGGGGTGACAGGTGCAAGCCGTCCCTAGCAAAGCATCGTGGCTTGTCGAGCATGTCATCTCAGGTTGACAGGCATTGGATCCCCTTTGAATGACACCAATACTTAAGCCAATTGTTGAAACTGATCACCTTGTCTTCATATTGTAGCATCATTCTTGGTGAGGGTAAGATGCTACTCAAGGTCAGGGTCATACCGGCCTGGGCCACATGCTCAGAGAGCTCCTCTATGTCTCTTTTCATGTAGTCCAGGGAGGTACATCTCAGGTCATTCACACCAGCATGGACAATGACCGAGTCATATTTGTACTTGCCTTGGAGTGACCTGAGTGCTTGTGTTATGTGGCGGATCCTAGTGCCCGACAGGCAGCTCACCGTGACCTTCTCCTTGTTCAGCCTGGTGAGCGGGACATCAGTGTGCCTGACGATAGAGTCACCTATTACAAGTGTATCAGGTGAGTTGTTTAGCCTTAAGGGCTGTGACTGCTCGGCACACTGGCTTTGTGAGCTATGTGTTGCACGGGTTTTGTTTTGGGGGTAGCGGTTGCTTGGCTGTCTGCTTTGGAGGTCTCTGCTGCTTAGGCAGATTTTTATTTAAAGGCTCCGAGTATGTTTTTGTGTGTTTATGGGTTTGGTTTGCTGTCATGGTAGGTCTATGTGAGACTGGAATTGTAGTGAGTGTGGTTTCCTTCTCCTCCTGACTGGTTACGCCAGTACTGAGTTGAGAGAGCTTAGCCTCCAGTTTGGCTATATGGTTGCATCTCTCGCATGTGTTGGAATTTGTTGGGAGGAGGAGAGGGTTGTCTGTGTACATGAGGCAGTTGTAACATTGCCTCAAGATTCCCAGATTCACCAGCTGGACCGGAGAGGAGATTGACAACTGACCTTTGGACATGCTAGAATAGTATTGGGAATTCCTTTATAATTGAAAAAAGGGCCAATGGGGAACAAGGTACTCAAGGGGAGTTTGTGAGGGTGTAGTGCTTTTAATTTTTTAGTGCGGACTTATATAATTGCTTTAGTGAGCAAGTGCCAGGTAACTTAAATGCAATGTGTTACAGGTAACTTAAATGCAAAAATGACAAACAGTAACTTTCTTTTAAGTGAAACAAGGAAATAAGTACAGTAAGCAATGCAGATATCAGTAGGGATCCACAGAAGCGCTGAAAAGCCGCGTTTTAGGTGGTATTAGCGTTTCAGGGAAATAACAAGCAAACAAACAAGCATGCAAACAAAGCTAGATTCAGCAGGCCTGGATCTAGTCTATGCTACAGCAAACAAGGTGTACCAATTTCAGTAAGAAACAGTTGAAATATGCAGGCACTATAAGCCTTTAACCAGAAATTCCCAGCTCAGAAGGGCAGAGTCCAGCCTCTCCTCCCACAAGAGTGCAGACCACAAACCTTCTTAATGTAAAATAACTGGCCTGAAGCCCAAGTGCTTAAACCAGAACTAATACACTTTTAGAATAACAGACACTGAGCCCTCAATCAGCAGTTCCCAACTTAGAAGGATGTAAGCTACCTGTCCTGCCACCACAGTGCAGGCCACAAACCTTTCTAATGTAAAACAACTGGTCTGAAGCCCAAGTGCTTAATCCAAAAGACTTAGAATGATAGCTACACTTTAATCAAGTTACTACCAAGCAGTAATAAATACAATTGAATACTTTGAAGAATGCCTGGATTAGTGCTCAAGTTATACAAACAAAGCTAGATTCAGCAGGCCTGGATCTAGTCTACGCTACAGCAAACAAGGTGTACCAATTTCAGTAAGAAGCAGTTCAAATATGCAGGCACTATAAGCATTTAACCAGAAATTCCCAGCTCAGAAGGGCAGAGTCCAGCGTCTCCTCCCACAAGAGTGCAGACCATGAACCCTTTTAATGTAAAATAACTGGCCTGAAGCCCAAGTGCTTAAACCAGAATTAATACACTTTTAGAATAACTGACACTGAGCCCTCAATCAGCAGTTCCCAACTTAGAATGATGTAAGCTACCTGTCCTGTCACTACAGTGCAGACCACAAACCTTCCTAATGTAAAACAACTGGTCTGAAGCCCAAGTGCTTAAACTAAAAGGCATAGAATGAGTTACACCAAGAAGTAATGAATACAACCGAGTACTTTTAAGATGACGCAAAAGCAAAATAAAGTAGGAAGAAACACAAATACAGTAAAAGCAGATACATTTTTTTTTTCAGAAAAGTAGCAAAAACAGTAGTAAAAACAATTCACATGCAGTGCAAGCTGGCACACTTGAGTATGTAGCAATATTAGTCCACACACAGTTTGAAAACGTAATTAAATAAAAAAGGACTAAAAGCAAGTGCAGAAAGGGTTTATAAGGTAGAATGCGGTAAAGAGATGGGACTGGGGGAGTGTCCTAGATCAAATCTACAGTGGGGCAGGTACTGCAAAAGCCACCAAATTTAAACTACAACCAAGAACAGAGAGGGGGGTGGGGTGGGGAAGACAGTTTCAACAGAGCTAGATATGAGGAATCACAGTGCAAATTATAAAACCACAAAAAGTGCAGAAAATATACTTAAATCAGCTTATGTCCAGTTGATGTATGCAGACAAATCTCAGTAGCCAGCAACTCAATTTAAATCTGACACTTATCTGGCTATGTCAATGCAGCAAACCTGACTAACTCTACCTGACAATGAGACAAAAACAGCAATTATTTAGCTTACCTGTAGCACTACCCTGACCTTAACGTGGTTTAACTCTAAATGTGTTTAGGTATGTAACAACTGTATATACTGCAGCTGTAACTTACTATATGAGGTAATAACAGTATTTCTAGCTGATGTGTGTTACTTAATGTTGACCTACTCTCAGCGTTCTCTTTAACCATGAAACACTCTATAATATACCTATGAATGTAACCTCTGTAAATATTGTATCTTAAATTTAACTGTTTGCTTAGATATGTACACTATTGTAATTACTGTACTTTATAATCTAATTGCTTACCTTGGAGCTTTTCTCTCCAGGCCTCCACTGAAAATGGACATGTATCCAGTCGGACTATCATGGTCAACAAATGTAAAATAAATAAAATAAAATAAATCTTCTTCTATGTGGCACATCTCATAACCAAGGGTTTTGCATCCACAAAGAAAGAGGTCACCATTTCTCTCCACTCATCCCTCATTAGACCAATCATCGAGTATAATGCCACGTTTGGCATGTACCTAACTAGACACCTACAACAGCTTCAGGCTTTGTGCCCACTGAATGGCGCACAGCAACAGTTATCCCACTCCACAAAGGGGGAGCCACCACTGATCCCGGGAACTATAGACCTATTAGCCTGATGGGCCTGGTCTGCAAAGCCATGGAACGTGTCATCATGGAACTCAAACAAAGACATTGGTAACCTCCAAACTCTGGATCCCACCCAGTTCGGGTTTGTGAAAGGCAGATCATGCCTCCTGAACCTGATCGACTTCTTTGAGGCAGTCACCAAAGCCGTAGATGAGGGTAAGGTGGTTCACACAGCCTATCTTGACCTCGCCAAGGCTTTCAACACCATCCCCCATTCTGGAATTATAGCTAAACTCAATAAACTAGGCATAAATCCCTACGTCACAAGATGGGTTGCCAACTGGCTCACTGACAGAACCCACACTGTAAAAGTTGCAGACTCCAAATCTGACCTCAAACCAGTGACAAGTGGAGTACCACAGGGTTCCATCCTGGGACCACTCCTGTTTGGTATCTACTTCTCTGAAGTACAGGCTAACACAGAAGGCCTCTGGCTAACGAAGTTCGCAGATGACTGCAAACTAGGAGCTATAGTCAAGTCCCCAAATGATGTGAACATCCTACAGAAGGGCCTCTCTGAGACAGATACCTGGTGTCAGAGCCATGGCCTCAAGCTCAATGCCAAAAGGTGCAGTGTCATCCCCTTTGGTAAAAACTCTGTACCCATGAACTACCACAGAGGCAGCAATCTACTTAACACTGAATGCGTGATAAGAGACCTTGGGACCCAGGTGGACAGTAGTCTCTCCTTTGATAGTCACATCGCCACAGTAGTCAGGAAGTCCTTCTACGTGGCACACCTCATCATAAAAGGGTTCTCATCCAGGAAAAAAGAGGTCATCGTTACCCCCTACTCATCACTCATTAGACCCATTATAGAGTACAATGCCCCTTTTGGAATGTACCTCACAAGACATCTGCAGCAGCTGGAAAGACCACAGAAGTACCTCACAAAGAGGATTACTGGACCCAAACAAATGCCCTACACTGACCGCTCAAAAAACTCCAGCTTTACTCCATAGCATATCGCCTACTCAGAGGTGATCTCTGCCTAACATATAAAGCTATGTCAAACCCAGTTCTGTTGGACATGCTACACCTAAAGAAATCCCAATCCCTCCGAGCTACACGCTCTAGGGACCTAAACCTTGTCACCACAATAAACAGGACATGCTGGAGGGATAGAACCCTATCCCAGAGACTTCCCATACTCTGGAACAAGCTACCCATCTATGTCAAGCAAAGTTCTTCATTAGCACTCCAAGAAAAATCTTGATGAGTGGATGGGAAATAGGAAATACACCCCGGGGATCACTTCTGTGTTTCTGCTCGTCAGTGGCACAGGAAAATAACTGTCTTGGGTGGCGTAAGCCAGGGAATCTTGTTGGCTAGGCTTGCATAGGCCCTTGGGCCGATAGCTTAGTACCTACCTATGAACCTATGAGAGGCCACAGAAATACCTCACAAAGAGGATCCTAGGCCTTAAACACACGTCCTACATGGACAGACTCAAGAAACTTCAGCTATTCTCGGTCTCTTATCGTCTACTTAAGAGGCGATCTCTGCTTGACATACAAAAGCCATGTCTGACCCAGCCCTGGTAGAAATGCTACACCTAAAGAAATCCCAATCCCTCCACACCACATGCTCCAGAGACCTCAATCTTATCACCACAGTCAACAGAAAGTACAGTTGTGTACCTACCATAAATGTAGATGTTTGAGTGTATTCACTGTTGCAGTCATTACACTTGGGTTATCCTGCTGGCAGGCTACCCGCAGTCGGCCTGAATTCCAAAGCCTTGGTCCGGTGTCGGTTGCTGTCGCCTCTTCCCTGACGTCAATGCGCCAGGGGTATAAAAGATGCAGCCGATGCCATTTTCTTCAGTTTTTCTTGCCCCAGATGTCAGGTGCCCCAAAAGGGTAGGCTAAAAAAACATTGCTAATAAAAGCATGCACTAAAATAACAATACCTTCATCTACAAGCAAATACACCACAAAGAAGTACGGATAAGTCCCAGCAAAGAAAGGGGGATGGTGGGTGGGTAACCTGGACTGCAACAGTGAATACACTCGAACATCTACATTTATGGTAGGTACACAACTGTACTACATTCATCGTGTTTGACTGTTGCAGTCATTACACTTGGGTTGAATCCCAAAGCTGAGGTTTTGGCGGCTGGGTCTAAATAGAATTAGGTGTAGCTATAAGGCCCTGCAAGGCTGCAGTGGCAAAGCCTGCTCTGGATTTAGAGTAAATGGGCAAGTGGTAGTGCTTAATAAAAGTGTGCACTTAAGTCCAAGTTGCAGCCTCCAAAATATCCTTGGTTGGTACTCCTCTGAGGAAGGCTGCTGAGGTGGCTGCTGCCCTGGTAGAATGTGGTCTAATGCCCTTAGGCACTGATTTACCATGTTGTGAATAGCAGAAACAAATGCAGTGTCCTATCCATTTCGAAATAGTCTGCTTTGAGACAGCCTTTCCTTGTGATCCTGCAGCATATGCCACTAAAAGTTGCTCAGTCTTTCTGAAAGCTTTAGTTTTGTCCAAGTACAAGCGTAGCTGTCTGTGTATGTCCAAAGAATGCAGAAGTCTCTCCTCTTTATTCTGCGGGTTTGGGTAAAAAGTAGGCAAATGAATGGTTTGGTTAAGAACCACACTGGAGACTACCTTAGCCATAAATGTTGGGTTTGTCCTTAGAGAAACCTTGTCCGGATGGAAGATAATAAAAGGTTCCACAGTCATTAATGGCTGTAGCTCTGAGACTCTTCTTGCTGAAGTTATTGCTAGGAGCACAGCTGTTTTCCATGATAAGAATTTTATGTCAGCTGTATTGGCTGGCTCAAAAGGAGGCATTGTGAGTTTTTCCAATACAAAAATTGAGGTCTCATGCAGGTATTTGTGTTCTCTTTGGAGGTCTAATGTTTTTGGCCTCTCTGAGGAACTGCCTACGCAATGGATATGAAACAATAGGTGGGTCTGTATTGTAATGAGCTGAAATGGCAGAGGCATGGATCTTAATTGATGAGAAGGATAGGCCTTTGTCCAGCATCTCAGTTAGATATTGTAAAATCTGAGGAATATTTGGAACAAGCGTGTCAATTCCTTGTGCCTGGTTCCAAGCACAGAATCTCCATTTTTCTGCATAAGATTTTCTGGTGCTGGGCCTCCTGGCCTCCAAAATGACATCCATAACTGCTTTAGAGAGAGGTATATTCTGAATGGTTACAGTATCCTCCATGCAGCTAGATTTAGAGTTCTGAGTTGGCTGTGCAGGATCCGATTGTTTTGCTGGGTCAGTAAATGAGGAATTTGAGGCAATGTCCAGGCTGGGCCTTGGGACAAGCTCCTTAGGATTGGGTACCAGTGTTGGCATGGCCAATCCAGGGCAATCGGTATTATTTGTGGCTTCTCTTGTCTGACCTTTAGGAGTACCTTGGGGAGGAGAGGCAGTGGAGGAAAGGCATATACTGTAAGGTTGTTCCAGCCGAATGACAGGGCATCCACTTTCCATGCTTGTTTGTGATAAGTCCTTGTGCAGAATCTCTGAAGTTGGCAGTTGTGAGGGGAGGCAAAGAGATCTATGTCTGGGCATCCCCATTTCCTTGTTATCATGCTGAAGATTTGTGGATCTAGTTTCCACTCGTGAGGGTCCATGAGGTTTCTGCTTAGTTCGACTGCCAGAGCATTTGTTCTTCCTGGCAGGAATTGTGCTTGCAGGTGTACTTGGTAAGTAAATGCTGTGTTCCACAAAATCATGGCTTGTCTGCAGAGGGGGTAGGAATGTGTGCCCCCCTGCTTGTTTATGTACCACATGACTGTGGTGTTGTCCATCTTTATCAGCAGCTGTCCTGGATGAAGTAGGTCCTTGAAGGCTGTTAGGGCATTTTGTACAGCTAGCATCTCTTTTTGATTGATGTGGATAAGCCTTTGGCTTGTGGGCCATGTGCCCTGAATACATTTTCCTGCCATGTGGGCCCCCCAGGCATAATCTGATGCATCTGTTGTTAGTGTTTGCCTGGCTGTGGGTAAAGGGAATGGCTGTCCCTTGTTGTGGTGACAGGCTTGTTCCCACCATCGAAACTCCTGTTGTAGGCAAGGAATGAGGGACTTTAATGATTCCAGGCTGTGGCAATGTTGAGTCCAAATACTTTTTAGGTACCATTGTAATTTCCTCATATGCAGTCTTGCATATGGAATTAGCAGAATGCAGGAGGCCATGTAGCCCAGAGCCTGCAGAGTTTTTCTTGCAGATAACTGGGTCTTTGTTGACATGTTTTCGAAGTAAAAAGTCAGATGCCTTTGTTTGTCTGGCGTGAGATAAGCCATCTGGGCAGTTGTATTTAAGCTTGCACCCAGGAATATTATCTCTTGAGAGGGTACTAGTTTTGATTTCTTTTCGTTTACTGTGTACCCCAGGCAAATTAGTAATCTTTTTACAAATGCCAGATGCTTTAGTAGAATGTCTTTGGCTTCTGCTTGAATAAGGCAGTCATCCAAGTAGGTTTATATTTGAATTCCTTTTTGTCTGCAGAATGCAATTACTGGTGCTAGGCATTTTGTGAAGACCCTGGGCGCCGTAGATAAGCCAAAGGGAGTGCAGAGAATTGGTAGTGCTTTGAGCCAGCTATGAATCTGAGTTATCTTCTGCAAGATTGTCTGATTGGGACATGCAGGTGTGCCTCTTTGAGGTCCAAAGTTACAAGCCAAGCCTTTTTGCCCAGTGTGGGCAGTAGCTGCTGCAGAGTCAACATTTTGAATTTTGGAAGTCCAGAAAAGTATTTAGAATAGACAGGTCCAGAATCGGTCTCCATGCTTTGTCCTTTCTTGGCACTAAGAAAAGTCTTAAGTAAAATCCTTGTCCCTGCTCTTGTTGTGGCACTGGCTGAATAGCCCTCATGTCCATGAGGGATGAAACTTGGTTTTGTGCCTCTGCCCATTGATTGTGTGGCAGGTCTGGCATACCTTTTGCCTTTGGAAGTGTGTGAACGTGGAACCTGTAGTCCTGAGAGACTATATTTAAAACTCATTTGTCCTGGGTGATCATGTGCCAATTTTGTGAAAAAAGTGCTAGTTTTCCCCCTAAGGGTGCTGCCAAAAGATAAATGCTTGCATTGGCAGAGGGAAGTCATTGGGACTGTTTCCTATATGGCTGTGATTTGTCTTCTTCGCTTTTGGAGGTAGAAGAACCCCACTGTTTGGGCCTGTATGAGCCCTGGGGCTGTCGTCTGCCTCTAGGGCGTCAGTATCTGCCTCTTTGTGGTCTGTCTGACACGGGAAAGGACCAATTCTTAGAAGGCCAATTCCTGCTAAATCTGGGTGGCTGCACCTGTAAGAAATCCTTCACTGTCTGCATACATTTAGCCTTATCCTCCATTTTCTTCAACACTTCTTCTGCCTTATCACCAAACAAAGTATCATGCTGTAATGGAGCATCCAATAATTTTGCTTTAACATGATCAGGCAGAGTCTGTTCTTTTAACCAAGCATGCCTTCTAATGACTGAGCCTTTTACAGCGGCCCTACAAGAGGCCTCCAGTGAAACATAACCACATTGCAAAGTATGTTTTCCCACTTGTTCAGCTGCATGCAATAAATCCTGCAATTCCTTGTTCTCAGCACATTCAGAATTTGTCAACATTTTCTGTTTTAACAGAGACATTAAATATTGCTGATATTTAAGCATATGAAACTGACAATTTAAAGCCCTTACAGCCAAGGTAGCAGAAGTGTAAACTTTTTCCCCCATCTGTCCAGTGCCCTAGAATCTCTATCTGAGGGGACAGGGTTTTTTGCAGTAGCAGCTTTGACCCCTTTGGGTCCCTGTGAAATAGTTTCTGGGTCAGCAGCAGGGTTTTTATATAGAAATTTATGAGAATCTGGAACCCTGTAATATCTGTCTGGCTTAACAGGTGCACGAGGTAAAGAGTCAGGAGACAGGCCGGACTCTGAAAAGACATCATCTACAATGTCTAGAACAGGAGGAATAGCAAGAGGTCTGTGCTGAGAAAGTAAAAGAAAGTCTCTGAGCCTTTTCTTAGAATCTGAATAATCTTGGCTCTCCCAATGGAAACGCTCCCTCGTGGTATGCAAGGTTTCCCCAAATGAATAATCCTCAGGAGGAGAAGCTGAAGGAATAGATTCTTCAGCATCAGAATCCTCATATGGAATAATAGAGTATCCCTGTTCTGAAGAGGAGTCAGAGGAAATGGAAACCTGATCAGAGGAATCATATTCAGTGTCTTGTCTAGGCCTCTTATCAGGAGGGGGATGGGAGCCCCTGATCAAAGTAATTAGGTCTTCGGCCATTTTGAGCATCTGTTTCTTAAGCATGGAAGTCTGTCCTGGAGAATGCTGTACTTGTTTTCTTGTCTTTAAAACTGTTTTAGTCTTTATCTTTGATGCTGAAGTTGGCTTGATATAAAGCTGTGTAGGTCTGAAAACACCCTCAGAAGCCGATGCCTGCTCGGCAGCATCGGACCCATCTGAGGGATTAGTTTCTGAAGGCCCAATACCTTGAGTATCCAGAGCCCCTAGCTGTCTCCACGTGGGAGTCGGAGGCAGCCTGTGGCTCTGAGCTAGCCGGTGTCAGGGGCTGCGAAAGTGCTTCACTGAGAAACGGCGACTAGCCTAGAAGAGGCTTCATCGTCATTTTTGGACCTTGGATGCCTGTCCTTTTCTTTTTCCTTGCGCTTTTTATGAACTCCGGTCGTCGGCTGTTCCGACGGCATTATGTAGTTAAACCTTCAGCCAAAGTAATGAAAAGAAAAATTTTACCGACGCTTAATAGTGCGTTGGTTAAATCTAGCACAAAACCGACAACCAGCAACGTTGTGATCAGGGCCTAGACAAGGAATACAGTAAGAATGAAAATCCTTATGAGGTATTTGCTTCCCACAAGAAATACAATTGTTAACTTTTTCTAACATTGGTCTGGAGCAAGAAAAAAGTTTTCCCAATGGGGTACTTAGCTTTATTGAAGACTTCGGATCTGAAATTCAATTTCGAAAATCTCAGGAGTCGGCCGACCAGCACTTGCAAACTGCTTTTGCTTCGGGCACCACGCAGCAAGAAAGACTGAAGAAAATGGCGTCGGCTGCATCTTTTATACCCTTGGTGCACTGACATCAGGGAAGAGGCGACAGCAACCGATGCTGGACCAAGGCTTTGGAATTCAGGCCAACTGCGGGTAGCCTGCCAGCAGGATAACCCAAGTGTAATGACTGCAACAGTGAAACACAGATGAACATCATGCTAGAGGAACAGGTTCATCACCCAGAGACTGCCCGTGCTCTGGAATAGGCTTCCTATACATGTCAAGCAGAGTACCTCGCTGGCCCTCTTCAAGAGAAATCTTGATGAGTGGATGGGTAACAATGTTCACCCTGGGGATCACTCCAGTGGTGCTACTGGACAGAGGCACTGGGTACTAACGTCGGGTGGCGCAATGCCAGGGCACTTTTATGGACTAGGCTTGTAAGACTCCAGGGGCATTAGCCTAGTACACACCTATGAACCTATAAAGGCTTTTTTTAATGAAAGGAAAGAAAAGGGCTTCCTACAAAGGTAGTGAAGAGATAAGACTGTACAAGGGAAGGGATAAAGACAATACGAAATAGTATTTGTAGCGTACTCTAGTACAAGAAAGAAAGATCAAAGGGTTGACATGATCAAGAAAAATAACAGTAAAAGGAAGACAAAATTTCACTTATCTAAATACAAGCTTGAGGGACAAGCAACCACGTCTTTGGCTAGAAGTGGCAAACGAGATCTGAGGTAATTGGGGCTGGTGCATTCTGGGTAAGGGAGAAACTCGAGAGTTCTAAGTTGCCACAAGCTCTTGCAACAGCTGAGTCGGATAAGACATTTCAGTCCCAAATCCATCAGGTGAGGTCAGAATGAAAATTGATAAGATCAGATACTTTTTTAACACAAGGCAAAAAGGGGTAGAAAGGGTTGTTACAAAAGTTAAGGAGCTCATGACAAGAAAAATAACAGAGATCCTACAGCTATATTAGAGATACTTCAGAAAATTTAAGAAAATGTGCATAATGTAGAGGAATGTAGAAACCAAGAAAAAGCACAAATAGAAATATTCATGGAAGACTTAATTATTGTATGGTTAGAAAAAGATGAGGCTCAACAATTGATAGCGAAGACAAATGGTGATGTAGAATTAACAGTAATATCTCCAGGAACAGATGACATTCAAAATACTTGGTTTTCTTTTATATTAACATATGTGTACCTGTGTCACTGTTTTAGTTTTAATTTAATAAATATATTAAAAATATATATATATACATTTATTTACTTACTTATTTTTACATTTGTTAACCGGGTTAGTCTGTCTGGGTTCTTAGAAGCCCTTTTTCAGCAGAGACCCGAGGAGAAAAGTTCCCAAAAAAAAAGTTTTAAGTAAAAACATAGTACGAACAAAGATAAACACAAATCACATTTTAAGTATACATACTTCTGAAGTAATTACTTAACATGCAATGAAGGAATATACAGAATGGATGGAAATACAATACAATACATATATGGAAATTTTCACATAGTATGGCAAGAAGCTAAGCAGAAATATGGTAAGACTAAGGCCAATACATTGCTGAACCAAGGTACTAGGCATGAATTAAGTAAATATACAGATAAAGCTGTGTGAAATTTGGAAGTTAATAAATAAATTAAAGAACAGTAATAAGGGATTATGGGAACTGAGTGTAACATGAGCTAACTAGTATGGAATATGACGGAAAAAAACGTGTACGTAGTAGTAGTAGTAAGAGAGAGCTAGAAGTGATACAGTTAAGTAAGGTTATCCCTGAATCTTTCTTGGGTATTAGTTTAGAGCATGAACATATCCAATTTGATAGGAAAAAAGATTTAAGCTGTTTCTTGAAGGCATTTTTGTCTTTAAGTAGTCTAAGGGCTAAAGGGAGTGCGTTCCAATTTTTTGCAACTGAGTGACAATAGAGTATTTTCCCAAAGGTTTTGTTTGGCTTATGAACTTCAAGAAAGTATTGATTAGGATTGTTTAGTATATTGTGGGCAGGAGCTGCCTTAAGTCAATTGGTGCCCTAGGCAAAAGGGCTCCACAGCACCCAACCCCACCACACCACTTGGTGCCCCCCATCCTGGTCTACCTACACCAAATAAATACTGGAAAAGCACCTCTGCTAGAGCGGCGCCTAGGCAGCCGCCTAGTTGGCCTATGCCTAAGGCCGGCTATGATTGTGGGCTATAAGGAGTTGAGATTGAGGCAGAATTCAGGCCAGTGTAAAGCCTTTAATGAGACAGTGATGGGATTTGTAAGGTTGATTTGCAGTAAATCTCGCTACTTTGTTATATGTGGTTTCTAGTTTAGATATTAGGTTATTCTGTATATGGGTAAGAATAGGTGAAGCATAGAGTAGGGATGGTAGAAGCAGGGATTGGGCAAGGGACGGCCTGGATGCACAGAGAAGAAAGTTTTGTGACGGTAAAGCAGACCTAGTTTTTGGTGTTTTTTTTTTTATTTTTTTTATTGAGCTATGAATGTGATGGTTGAATTTAAGTTCATCTTCAATTATTGCTCCAAGAGTTTTGTTTGGGCATCAACAGAAATTTTAGTTCCATTAAGGGATGTTACAGAAAAGTTCTGTTTTGCATGTTCCAGATTTTTAGGTAGGAAAAGTAGTAGCTTAGTTTTGCTCACATTTAGCAGGAGTTGGTTGGATTGTAGCCAGTTTTCAACTGAGTGGAATGAGTTTTGTGTAAGGGATTGAAGGTTTTCTATGTTGTCAGCAGAGCTGATGATGGTCGAGTCATCAGCATACTGAATAAGACTGGATTGGGGGCAGGATGAGAAAAGGTCATTGGTAAATACATTGAAGAGGAGAGGGCCCAATATTGATCCTTGTGGTACCCCTGTCCTAACTGCTAGAAAGGGGGAGTAGGAAGAGTTCCATCTAACAGTCTGGTGTCTATTAGTAAGGTAATCACAGAACCAGGAGGTGGTGGAGTTTGAGAAGCCTAGGTTGGAGAGTTAATGGTAAAGTATGGTATGAGATATGGTGTTGAATGCTTTCGAAAGGTCCAGAAAGAGGGCTGATGCTATTTTGCTATTATCCCTGACTTGAGCAATGTTATTAATAATGGATACAAGAATGGTAGCTGTGCTATGTGTGGGGCGGAAGCCATGTTGAGTTGGTGTGAGTAGGTTTTCTTTTAGCAGATGATTAAGTACTTGCTTATGGATACACTTTTCCAGTATTTTGGAGAGAGGAGAAAGTATGGCAATTGGTCTGAATTTGGTTTCCTCCTTTATGAAGAGGTACTACAAAAAATTTCTTCCAAATTTCAGGGACCTTGCCTTCTTTTATGGATCTATTAATCAGGACAGATATGGGGTAAGCTAGAGATGTAGCTGCATGTTTCAGGAATAATGGAGGAAGGTTATCAGCTGAGGGTGAACCAGGTTTTAGTTTAGTTAAAAGCAACTTGATATAAGAGGTGGGAACAGGTGATAGTGAGAATGAGAGTGAGGGTGAGAGAGGTGAATCAGAGGTGGATGAAGATTTAAGATGGATTGAAAGAGGTGCGGGTGGAGACGTTAGTTACAATTAAGTTTTCAATGGTTTCAATGAAGAACTTATTAAAGAGGGTTGCTATTTTCAGAGGATTCTTGTCAGAATAAGGTGTGGATGGGGTAGGAGTACCAGGTGAGAGAAGTTTATTGATAAAGTTCCAGAATTTTTTAGGATTACAGTAGGGATTAAGTGAGGATTGGTAACAGTTCTTTTTATCGAGATTGATTTGTTTCTTAGCTTTGTTTCTAAGTTCCCTGTAAGAGATAAGGTTGGAAGAAGTACCATTGCCTTTCCAAGTTTTCCAAGCTTTATCTTTGGTCTTCATGAGTATAAGGGTAGTTTTAGTTAGCCATGGGGCATATCTGAATTTGATGCAAGTTTTCCTAGTGGGGGCAAGGGAGTTGAGGATGGATAGAAAGGTGTTGTTGGAGTGTAGGACTGCTTCATCGAGAGTGAGATTAGAGAGAAAGGACCAGTTTATAGTAGTGGGGAGGTGATTTAGTGAGTCAGGAGAATAGCTAGATAGATCACGGGTCACCTTATATTGTGCTTTATGCAGGTGTTCAGAGTTTCTTATACATATGCATGATAAAACTGTAGGTTTAATTTATAATGTCAATGTGAAGTTCTAAGTGAAGTGTTACAGTAGGGATACTTGTAAAGAAAAGCTCGGTACATCCTGAAATTGATACTTGAAGAGACTCAAATGGAACAGATCACCTGTTTAAAGCTTTCTTCCAACATTTTTGTTCCATGTACAAAATGGATTTTCTATTTTGTATTGAAATACTGCATAACTACAAGAATCCAATCAGAGGAAGTGTGAAGACAATGGGAAGAAAGACTGAAAAGGCAGTTTATCAAAGAATATTAGAAAGATAGCTCTCCACCTCCCAAGAATGCACAAAAATCCAGAAGGTTTAGGAGTTTTGCTTGGAAATATTTGCATAGATATTTGTACACCTCAAGACAACTTCTGACAATTTTCCCTCGGGTGGATGGCAAATGCTAGAGGTATGAAGGGAAGGAAATAAGTGATTGGGAACATGTTTTCTGGGAATGTAATGAGTTGGCAGTATGTTTTGTCAAATGTTAGGGAAGCAAATTGTAAATAAGCAAATGATTCTTTTGAGATGGAACACAGGGACGGAATTGCCAAGACATAGCAAGGCTTTACAAAGCTTAATGCAACTGTCTGCTACAAAAACAATTACTAGTAAATGGAAATCAAAATCTAAATGAACTGTAAATAAGTTATATGTTTTGTATAAAAGGGAGCTTGATTTATTCTAATTTATTCTGATGAAGTCTCCGGTTGGGGAGACGAAAGCGCTTAACAAATCGATACATGGAAGTACCTTTTGTCTTGTTTATATGTGATTCAGTCGTGTTGGATTGTTTTTTAACCTTGGGTCATTAAAAACTTTATATTGGACTTACTGCCTGAATTTATTTCTTATCTTGGATGTACTGCCTGAATTTTGGACAGCCTTTTATTGTACCGGATTCTGCTTTTTAACTGTAAATAAAGTACTGAACACTGTAAAGGAAATAAAAGAACTAGAGGTGGGGTCCTTAAGAATAGGAAAGAGCAAATTACACAGAAGTAAATGGAATCTGTGGGAATAAGAAGTTATGTACCTACCATAACGTTCCATGTTAGCTGTCTTCTTCTCACCTTCTTTCTTGCTGGATGGGTTCGGAGCCGATCCTCGGCTCCGACTCAGCCTTCTACTAAAGCTTGAGAGCTATTTACTGGCTCGAGGCCTCCCCATATCCCACAATGCTAGGCGTCAGATACCCAGATCTTGTTTGGCACAGCTAACACCACAGAAAAGGAATTTTTAAGGACACCTGTCCAAACTACAAGGTTTACCTACAGTACTAAAAACAGTGGAGGACGTAACCTAGATACGACTCAAGATTCTTCTTGGTCTGTCCAGGCTAGGGGATGGAGGGTGGGACGCAAGAAAGAAGGCGAGAAGAAGACAACTAACATGGAACGTTATGGTAGGTACATAACTTCTTAATGTTAAGTTGCCTATCTCGCCTTCATTCTTGTTGGATGGGACAGCGTCCCTAGCACCTTAGACCTGGGTGGTTCATCGGAACAGATACTTGAGCACAGTGGAACCAAAATCAGCTCGACTCCTGGAGGCCATATCCAACTTATAATGTGAAATGAAAGTATGAGGAATGGTCCATGTGGCTGCAGCGCAAATAGATTCCATTGGTAGTCTTGCTTGAAACGCTAACGATGTAGCTAACGCTCTGGTGGAATGAGCTTTTGGTTTTGTAGGGAGTTCTTTATGTCTCAGTTGATAAATCAAAGTAATAATAGAGGCCAACCACCTGGATAAGGTTACTTTAGAAACTAGCAGGCCCTGCTTGCCCTCAGCATAGGACAGGAAGAGTTGGTCCGATTTTCTTGTTTGTTTAGTCCTATCCAAATAAAAACGTAATTGCCTGTGAACGTCCAATTGGTGTAACTTTTGTTCAGCTCTGTTCGAATAGTTAGGAAAAAAGACAGGTAGATCAATAGCCTGATTCAGGTGTGTCTCGGAAGGTATTTTGGGCAGAAAGGAAGGATTAGTCCTGAGTGAAACTCTATACTTGTGGAACACAAGATAAGGAGGACAAATACAGAGGGCTTGAAGTTCTGAAACTCTCCTAGCTGAGGTGATGGCTACTAAAAAGAGAGTCTTCCAGGAGAGTAATTTTAAGGAACAGGAGGCTGCAGGTTCAAAAGGAGGGAGAATCAAGGAAGCTAATATCAGGTTTAAATCCTACGGAGACGGGGGATCTCTGACCGAGGGCCTAAGCAAAATAGTCCCTTTAAGAAAGGCCTTGCAAAGTTTGTGGGACATGATGCTGGTTTCTGACAGGCCAGCGTGGAAATTTGCGATAACAGCCAATTGGACCCTAATGGTGGCAGATGAGGAACCTGCTCGAAAAAGTTCTGCTAAAAAATTCTAGAACGTGATGGACAGGGACTGTAAAGGGGTCTATATTTCTAGCCTCTGCCCAGAAAGAGAAATGTTTCCACTTACTAGCATAAGTCTTCCTGGTAGTAGATTTGTGCGAAGAAAGGATGATTTCATGCACTGGCTGAGAAATATGTGGAAGCCTGGCTAAGGTTGGAAGTGGAGCAACCAAGCTGTGAGGTTGAGAGACTGAAGGGATTGGTGCAGCCCGCCCGAATGATAGACCAAGAGGTCTGGCAATGGTTCCAGATTCCAAGGCTGCTCCAGCAGGTGACGATGCAGGAATGGGAACCAAATTTGTCGAGGCCAGTAAGGGGCAATGAGGATCATCCTGGATCCCAATGCGGTTGCTTTCTGAATTAGTTTAGGAATTAAGGGAAAAGGGGGAATGCATACAGAAGTACCCGGGGCCAATCGTGAACTAGAGCATCTCTGGGGGAGTGGCTGGGGAGGGGGAAGAGAGTGAAGAAATTGTCGCACTTGCTGTTGAGAGGGGTTGCAAAAAGGTTGCAGCAAGGTTGACCCCATCTGTGGAAAATTTTGTCCGCTACTAACTGACTGAGAGACCACTCGTGAGGCATGAGAATAGCTCTGCTTAGCCTGTCCGCTATGACGTTGGACTTCCCGGGGATGTGCGTTGCTATCAGAAACCGTTGAGAGGAGATCGCCCACTGCCAGTGTCTGAGTGCTTCTCGACATAAGAGATAGGACCTGGTTCCGCCCTGCTTGTTGATGTACCACACTACAGACATATTGTCTGTCTGAATTGCAATGGTCCCGGTAGGTAGAGAGTCCTGAAGAACTTGCAACGCTAAAAGCACCGCTCTCATCTCCAAGACGTTTATGTGCAGGTGGTACTCTAGAGGTTGCCAAGTGCCCTGGACAGTCCTGCCCTGAAAATGCCCCCCCCCCACCCGATCAGGGAGGCATCCATTGTCACCGTGGCAACAGGAGGAGGAAGAACAAACGGTCTGCCTTGAAGTACTAGAAAGGAGACCATCCACCAAGACAAGTGGTCTTTGCGTGACTGAGTGATTATTATGTTGTGAGACACTGGAAGCTGTTGAAACTACCATTGGGTAAAAAGCATCCATTGAAGAATTTGCATGTGAAAACGCGCCAGGGGAAGTAATGTGATTGCTGCTGCCATGAGACCCAAAGTTTTCAGTACACACCTGGCCTGAATTCTCTTGCACTGTAGTAAGGTCTGAACATGTCGGCGAATGTCTGATACTCTTTCTAAGGGAAGTTTTGCCGATAGCTCTTTTGTATTTAATCTTGCGCCTATAAAGGTTATAGATTGACAAGGCGACAATGCAGACTTTTTGAAGTTTATAGAGATACCTAGCTCGGAGCAAGTTTGGATGCTATAATCACTGGCTCGCAGCAACTGATGCCTGGTGGAAATAGTCAGGAGCCAGTCGTCTAGATATGGAAACACCTGGAATCCTCGCCATCTCAGGTGAACCGTAACCACTTCCATGCATTTGGTGAACACCCTGGGGGCTGTGGTGAAACCAAAGGGCAGAGCTCTGAATTGATAGTGACTGGCTCCCAGCCAGAAGCAGAGAAACCTTCTGGAGCATCTGTCCATTTTGATATGGTAGTACGCATCCTGAAGGTCTATGGAGCACATCCAATTGTCCTGTCCCAAAAAAGGTAGAATGGACTGAAGCGTGACCATCCGGAACTTCATTCTTTAAACAGATTTGTTTAACCTGCTGAGATCCAAAATGGGTCTCCAGTCCCCTGTCTTTTTTGGTACCAAAAAGAACTTGGAGTAAATCCAGGATCCTTGCTGGTCTGCTGGGACTGGCTGGATGGCCCTTTTTTCTAGGAGTTTTGAAATTTCTAGTACTGCTTGTTCCCTTAGACTGGGTGGAACATCTGGAAGGGACCTGTTTGTTTGTACAGGGATGTGGACAAAGGGGATTCTGTAACCCTCGGATATTATAGACCGTACCCATTTGTCTCGTGTGAGGAGTTGCCAGGCTTCTGGGTACAGTGACAACTTCCCCCGACTGCCTCCGAAGGTGGACAGTCGGGCAGCCCCTCTGAGGTGCTGAAAGGGTTTGTCAGAGAAAGATTCTCTGCTACCCTGATTTTGCGGACCCCCTCTGCCCCTCGGGCGGCGTCTATTATTGTTCTGTCCACTGCCCCTGGAGGGAAACTCACCACATGTGTCAGGCACGACTCCCTGGGGTTTCCGAAACCACATTTTCCCACTCTTCTGACCTTTACGGTATGGTCTACAGGGAGTGGAAAAACGGACTCCCACTGCAGAGAGAGAGTCTTGCCTTCCTGCTCACACCTGGTAAGGGTATCCTTCACCTGTGGTCCAAACAGAGCCGAACCATCGAAGGGGGTATTGGTGAAGGACGCCTTAAAGGGGTCAGCAAAGTTACATAACCACATCCAGGCATGTCTTCTCAAAGCCACACCTGTATCTGCGGCCCTACTTGCCCCATTGGCTGCATAAGAAATGAGCCGCATGGAGGAGTTGACGATGGAGTTAAGGGTCGCCAGCTGGGAGTTAATCTTATCCTGAGCCCCCGCAGCTGATGGATCCTTAAGGGTATCACCCAGTTCCTTAAGAAGATCCCTTTGAAGGCGGGTGAAATGGCATAGATAATTCAGTGACCACATGGAAAAGGTCGCTGAAGAAAACATCCGCTTCCTGTACCTATCCATTGTCCTAGATTCTTTATTAGGTGGATGGACAGGCACCGAAGGGTCAGCCAACTCCTTCTTAGTGGCTGCTGCCACTATCATGGCATCAACAGGGACACCTTTTGTCAGAAATTGTTTGTCGGATGGGGCCGTAATGAACTTCGTGGGCCTTCGTTGGTTCCACTGTGTCCAGGGCTGTCCACGCCTTTTGAGCCACCACTTCCATGAGCGGGTTGAAAGGTGGAGACACCCAGGAGGTGGAAGGGCGAGAACCAAACACATCCAGGTACACCGACTCATCCTCGGAAGGGTTAAGGGCAGTCCAGTTCCCCCTCTGCCTAAGGATCTCTAGGATGTCTGAAAAGGATACATCCTCAGATGGGGACCTTGGGGACCCCTCCGAATCCTCCAAGTCGGTATCATGTTTCCTCTTACATTTTCTCTTCCGAGGGGGCTCCTTCGAATGATCGAGGGAGGCCTCGGAAGAGGAAGATATGCCCAATGGGGCGACCTGCAGCGTCTGTTCTCCACACTTGGGGTCAAGAGGGTGGACAGAGACCGATGCAGGCACCATGGGGGGAGGAGCTGAAGGGGCCGATCGTGGAGCCGACACAGGAGTCAGCACGCTCCTCATGACCTCGAAGGTGCCCCTGTCGGGCAGAGCAGAGGGTCCCCGCTCCGAAGAGATGTGATCCGCTCCCGGCACCAAGAGGGATGGCGTCGAGGCCGAGCTCACCTGCGCCGAAGCCCCGAGAGGGAGAACGGGGTCGGACAAGGGTCCGATGCCACTCGTCCCCTCGGAGCCGACGAGGGAGTCCTGGTGCCCCGATCCCTCCAAGGAAGGAACCAATGAAGAGATCGGAGCCGACAAAGGAGCTGAAAGATGTGGTATCGGCTCCATTTCCAAGATTCAAGCCCCAATCAGCTCCGGCTCGAACATAAAAGGGGAGTCGGCACAGGAACTGTTGAAGACACCGGGATAGCCACAGTCTGTTGAGAAGGGCTGGTTAACATCTTGGCCAGGGCCTGCAATTTAAGTAGTCTACTGACCACCCTCTCTAAGTCATGGTCGGATAACCTGGAAGACCAAGAGGAATGGGACCTATGGCTCCATTCCGAATGAAGCAACGGTGACTTCAGAGCCGAGCGAACCGATTCTAGTGAAGGGGACCTAGAACATTTTCGGCCCAATGATGGTTCCGACATTAAAGTCGGAGCCGATAAAGGTCTAGAGGTGTCGGCCCCAGCCGGAGCCGAAGAGGAGGCAGATGCTCCGCCCGGCGACGGCTCCGAACTCGGAGCCGACGGCTTGGCGGGCTTTGAGGACTTCCCCGACTGAGGCTTCGTCGGGGATCCCTCTGGCTTGAGTAGGCCTCTCAAGATAAGTTTGTTCCTATGCTCCTGCAGGACTCTCGAGCTGAAGGCATGACAGACCGAACAGGAGTCCTGCAGGTGTAGGGGAACCAAGCAATAAACGCAAGAAGTGCGACCGTCTGACAGAGATCTTCTGACAGCACGAGTCACACTTCTTGAAGCCTGAAACTTTGGTATCTTTGGACATACTGGTCCGGGGATATCAAAGAGAGAAAAAAAGTTACACTAGTGCTTAAACAAGACACACAGACACACTCACACACCCGCACTAGATAAGGTAACAGTAATGAGCAGAAAAAAACCCGCACTAGATAAGGTAACAGTAGTGAGCAGAAAAAAAACTATCACAAAACACCCACACTTAATAAAAATAACTACAACAACCTCAATAAAAATTATAAGGCTAAACACTACTCCTATAGGTACAACAAAGGGGGGGGGTTAGCCATTAATAGAGAAGGAACAAAGGGGGGGGGGGAGGAACTCTCTAACAGAAAAATGAGTTTCCTAAGTGGGACAACTAGTGGGATACACAGTACAACTATACTAAAGGTTAAAGACAATCTAACTCTAAGAAAAATACAGTTAAAATTTAGCTGAAAAAGACAAAAAAAGATTAATACGACCTGAGACAGTAAAAAACGCAACCTCGCAGCTGAAGCGGCAAACGAGATCTGGGTATCTGACGCCTAGCATTGTGGGATATGGGGAGGCCTCGAACCAGTAAATAGCTCTCGAGCTTTAGTAGAAGGCCGAGGATCGGCTCCGAACCCATCCAGCAAGAATGAAGGCGAGATAGACAACTTAACATCAACACTTGCAGAATAAAGCTCAGGAGGAGGAGTGAGGTTTAAGTGAAGAAAGGAATTAAGCAACATATGCAGTATCTCAAATACAACAATGATACAGGTTAAAAAGGTAAAGTATACTGCATTACAATATTACTATGGTTAGTTTTATTTTACATTAATGTATTTGTACCTGTCTGATATTTTTAGTTGTAATTTAGTAATGATATTTAAAAATAATACATGTTCCTGACAAAAAAGGTGGGTTTAATTTATCTTGTCAGTGGAAAGTTTTAAGTAAACTGTTACAGTAGTGATGCTTGTAAAGAAGAGTTTTATGTATCTCATAACTGATACTGGAATAGACTCAGAGTAGGTCACCATTTTTCTTCCAATATTTATGGTCCATGTACAAAATGGATTTTTTTTATTTTTGTTAATTTGAATTCTCAACAATTTAAAAAAATAATTTCCTACTACTTGCTGCTAACAGGGATACATTTTATCAAATGCTTCTTGAGAGAAAGGGAATTTCAAAATGTGCAGTCCTGTTGACTGCAGCATTAGCAGAGTTGATGAAAAACATATAATTTAATTGACTATAACCTTCTCTCATCTAAGAAAACAACTTCTCACTTCTTCACTGGTCCATAAATCCTGGTCTCAGGTATTTTTTTGGGGGTCTGTATTAAATAATCGAAATCTGACTCCAGCAAACACCTCTTCATCAACCAGTTTTACTCTAAATAAATTCCTCAAATGATCGTTACATCGACATTTTTCCCAAAGGACACCCCTAGGTAATTCCTCTTGTCAAACACAACTTATTAGGAGGAACCCACCCATTTTAATTCTTGCTTCCGATCCTTCATATATTCTCCTAATTAACGATACTACTGTTTCAGGGAATGCAAATACTTTCCTTGCCCTCCTCATAAAAATCACTGCTTACTCTATTCAACTCTTTCTTTGTATCAGTTCATTTTTGCTACTCTCACCATGGTAAGTCTCTCCCACAGAAGGTCAAAACTTACAATAACAGAGCTCTGGCTGCTTTTGTTGCATTTTGGGAAATGTTCTTTTACAGATGTCTACTTAGTCATCTGTACATACCTTCACTAAACATTACATGATCGGTTCATTCTCCACTGCATGGTCAGGATTTAATAGGTCTGTCCACCAAGGGCTCCTGGATTCTGATCCTTCCTCCTCTCTCTGGTTCTCAAAGCTTTGGCAATTCTCCCATATAGCAATACATTGCAACAGTGATCTAATGATGAACACAGTACAGCTGTGCAAGTAAAATTACCATAACAGTAAATGTTCAAAAAGAATAGATCACTGTGCAGTCATGCAAGTCGCCCACCATTCTCCTAAATCTGTTTCTGCTATTTTGCCTTCTGGAGACAGTTTTTGGCCAGGGTGGGGTTCCCTGTACGTCTGTATGACACAGAGGGCATATAAATACTGAATTGCTAGTCAATACCCAAGAGTGAATTTAGTAATGGCAAACTCTAAACTCATTATCATTTTTCGGCTGTTCCCATTAGGGGCCGCCACAGCGGATAATCTGTTTCCATTTCTTCCTGTCCTCTGCATCTTGCTCTGTCACACCAACCACCTGCATGTCCTCTCTCACCACATCCATAAACCTTATCTTAGGCCTTCCTCTTTTCCTGTTACCTGGTAGCTTCATCCTTAGCATCTTTTTCCCAATATACTAAGCATCCCACCTCAGCACATGTCCAAACCAACGTAATCTTGCCTCATTGGCATTGTCTCCAAACATTCCAACTTGGGCTGACCCTCTAATACACTTATTCCTAATCCTGTCTATCCTCGTCACACCCAGTGTAAATCTTAACATCTTTAACTCTCCCACATCCAGCTCCAACTCCTGCCTTTTTGTCAATGCCACTGTCTCCAACCCATATAACATAGCTGGTCTCACTACCCTCTTGTAGGCCTTTCCTTTCACTCTTACTGGTACTCATCTGTCACAAATCACTCCTGACACACTTCTCCACCCACTCCATCCTGCCTGTACTCTGTTCTTCACCTCTCTTCCACACTCACCATTACTCTGAACTATTGATCCCAAGTATTTAAACTCATCCACCTTCGCCACCTCTACTCCTTGCATCCTCACCATTCCTCTATCCTCCCTCTCATTCGCACACATATAGTCTGTATTAGTCCTGCTGACCTTTATTCCTCTTCTCTCTAGAGCATATCTCCATGGTCTCCTCCACCTGTTCCCTACTCTCACTACAGATCACAATGTCATCTGCAAACATTATAGTCCACGGGGACTCCTGTCTGATCTCGTCTGTCAACCTGTCCATCACCACTGCAAATAAGAAAGGGCTCAGAGCTGATCCTTGATGTAATCCCACCTCCAGCTTAAACGCATCCATCACTCCCACCACAGACCTCACCGCTGTCACACTACCCTCGTACATATCCTGTACCACTCTTACATACTTCTTTGACACTCTCGACTTCCTCATACAATACCACAACTCCTCTCTAGGCACCCTGTCATATGCTTTCTCTAAGTCTACAAAAACAACTCCTTCTGACCTTCTCTATACTTCTCCATCAACGCTCTCAGAGCAAACATCGCATCTGTAGTGCTCTTTCCCGGCAGGAAACCATACTGCTGATCACTAATCATCACGTCCATTCTTAACCTAGCTTCCACTACTCTTTCCCATAACTTCATGCTGTGACTGATCAGTTTAATCCCTCTGTAGTTACTACAGCTCTGCACATCCCCTTATTCTTAAAAATCGGTACCAAAACACTTCTTCTCCATTCCTCAGGCATCCTCTCACTTTCCAAAAACTAAGTTGAAATATTGGATATTATAAAAAAAACTGGAAGAATGATCTTTAGGAAAGGGAAGGAGCAAATTACATAGAAATACATAGAAATTGTTGGAACAATACATGCAAAATAATGTTCAGGAGGAGGTGGAATGTGGTTTAGGGGAAGACAGGAATTCAGCAATTTATGTAATGTTGGACTGATGATAGTTATAAGGAAAGAAAAAATGTGATACATAATGTATGTAAATGAAAAAAGTAGTATGGTTTGTTTTCTTTTCTGGTCATATATGTTTGCTGATGCGTTAAGCAATAATTTAATAAAGGTGTTTTAAAAAAGCAGGGTGCAAAGGTTTTTAAAAAAAGGAGGGTACAAAGGTGTTTAAAAAAGGAAGGTGTAAAGGTGAGGGTGCTGCACCCAAGTGTGTAGTTCTTCAGATGAGATATTAAAACCAAGGTCCCATCCACATGAGTTAGTAGCTCAGGTGGGTGTAAAAGACCCCATGGCTCCTATCAAAAACAGTAGGGGTCTTTTATTTATATACAAAATGACTCTTACTTACAAACTATTTACAAATGTTCAAATATATAGCTATACAAATCTGTTTATACATATTCATAATTTCCTTTACAATCATACTAAATCTTCATTCCTATTACACCCCACTCCTTTTTCCATAACCATCTTATTTTACTTAATTGTGCTAAAGTCCATTTACCATTAAACATAATTTCATTTATTCTTTCATTCCATACAACTCATATAATCTAAAATAACTTTGTATCTACTCAACATATTATTTACTTCTTTTCTTATAACAGCAATATTTAATCATATCCATATATTTATTGTATCCGCTTCTTCTATATCTTCAAAAAAACCTTCTTACATAGTTTTCCCCATAACTTTTTAACTCTTTTGCATTTCAGAAACAAATATTCTATAGTTTCTTCCTGATGACAATGTAAACACATTCTGTCACTTTTCTTTTTATATGGCATATTCCCTTTTACTGGCAATTTATCTACAAAAAATCTTGGCATTCTATTTTCTGATTACACCATTTGCATTTTATTACAACTTGAACTCTTTCATCTCTTAGATTTTTTCTCATGGGTTTACATAGTAATGTTTTATCTTTGCATGCTTACACCATCTTTTTCTTTTTCTATATCATTTTTTTTATTTTCCAGAAAAATATTTTTTCTTGGTAACAGTTTGCTTCAATTATACACCCTTTTTCTATTTTACTCTTTTTACCATACCCCAAAATGTATCATACCTATATTTATACACGTTTACTGCTAATCCCTCATCTTTTTCATTTATCCAGTTTAACACTTTTACAAATGTAATAAAACAGCATATGCCACTGGGTTAATTAACCTTAAACCGCCTCCCTCTTTATTTAGATACAGAACTCCTCTTTTTATTGGGTTTATTCTAGAACCCCATATAAATGACAAAATATCTGCAATAATTCCTTTTCAAATACTGTTGGCAAAATACACTTACTAAATATGCTATTTTTCACATCAGTACTGCATTTATCAAACAATATTTTCTTTCTGAATGATAATTTACATGTTCTCCAGAAAAGACAGGTTTGTTTTATTTCCCCTACTGTTTTTCCCACTGAATTTGACTTAACATTTTTATTCCCAAATGATATACCGACCACCTAAATTTCATTCAATGCAAAACATATACACCCTATCTTTACTACATCACATAAACTCTTACTTTTCTCTTAATTTAAATCCATCCCTGTCACTTATAGATAATTGTTTGTGCAAAATTTTACATCTTTTATCCAAATGTTATTATTTGCAATTATTATAATGTCGGATGTATATGTTAACAGCATTGGAATTCCTAACTCTTCAGGTGGAATATATTCCACCTCCACCATTTTGTAATTTATTTTAAATACTATCACATTCATAACTAATGCAAAGAGTATACAACTCACTGAACATCCCTGTCTTACACCACTCCTCATAGGTAACTCTTAGCTTAACCAGCCATGTACAAGTATTTTTACTTTAATATTATTATACATTGACATACATAATTTACTAAATTTCTCACGTGTATTCTTTTATTACTCATAAGATTTCATGCCCATTTGTATCAAATGCCTTAAGGTTTCCTCTCATGATTTGTTTCTTCTTTTCTATTCATAATATCACCCACAACTTGCCTATCATTAAAAATTCTTGACAACCCTTTCCCTTCATACTGTATCTTCCATAATATTTTCCATTTTAGTTTCAAATATCTTTTGTATTACTTTCATAAAGATCTTACAACCATTATTATTAAATACTGTCTCCATTTTAAACGGTCTTCTATCTTTCTTCTTCCATATGAATTCAAGCATTCACTACATAATTCTAGATACACAAAACTTTCATTTAACAACTCATTCAAAACATTTAAAAAATATTTTTGCCAATCCCTTAAAATTTTGAACATTTCATACCCTATTCCATTTGGCCTGGCACCCAAATCTATATTTACTTGTTCATAGGCTCATAGGTGTGTACTAGGCTAATGGCCCTGGAGCCTTTACAAGCCTAGCACATTAGATTACCCTGGCATCGTGTCATCCAACCATGTCGTAATACTTCATCTAGCTCATTTAAATAAATCACCCTTTTCAACTCTTCTCCTTTTAGCTTCTTTACTTTCTATGTTTTACTCACTACCTTATTCTCTTTAAACATTTCTTGTACATATTGTACTACACTATTCATAATCTTTTCCCACTTTTTTTTATTTTTCCTTTTACATTTTTAATTTCTCAAATTACACTATCTTCAGTAACTCAATACTTCTATTTTTCCTTGTAAAAGATATATTTGTTTATATAACAATTCTTGTATTTTTTCTTGATTTCTTTCAAGTAATTATTTTTCTTTGTCAAAGTACTTTCTATCATTATGTTCTAAATCATCCAACACATCGTTAAATGTTCTTTTATATTTTTCTCACATCATATTGCCACTGTAAAAGACAGTTTATATTTTTCCTTAAATACCATCCACCATTCAGACCATTTTTTATAAAATGTTCTCATAGTAATAAGATCTTTCCATAATTGTACTAATCTCTTTACTTCTTTATTCCATATTTCCCATTTATCCTTTGTATATATTCCTTGTTTTCCTTTATCTCTACCCATATTATAAGATAAGAAAATACTGTTTCTTGCACCTCCTCTTCTCTTATAACTAAACCTGCTGACACTATCAAATAACCTACTTCAGTTCTAAACATACCACTTTTGTAAGTCCATTAATTTTTGTCCTAAAGTTTCAACCTACCACATCTTATAACTTCTAACATTTTTCTTATATAATTTCCTTTCTTTTATGCTTGCCTCTTAAATCACAATTAAAGTCTCCTGTTGTTATAATATTCACATTTGTCATTATAGTCTAAAATCTGAAGAAATAAGCTTTAAATGTCTTTAAAATTAGTATACACATACAATGTTGTAATTCTGTATACTTACTTGTTCTTTCCATTTTAAATTCTCAATAGTTAACCTTCCCATTTTTACTAATGTTACAGCTAATATCTTTACTATATTTCTACAGAATACAGCTATTCCAAAACATCTTTCATTTTACAAACTCCAGATTATCTTTCCTCCCCACAGTTTCTCTACTTGTAATCTTTCTTCACTTGTTAAAAATCTTGCGTCTTCTAATATAATTACATTTATATCAAATGTATTACACCTCTCCAAAATCCCTATCAGTCTTACTATATTCTTAACACTATTCACATTTACAGAAAGCACTCTAAAATATTCATGTTCCTACAGTCATGGTTTCATAAGTTCATAACTGATTATTAGGCTAGCTTTCGACCATTCTAAGCCTAGCCAATTTTCCTCACAAAGGTAAGAATCAAACAGTGTACCTTGCATCTGAGTCAAATACCCCAACCATTATACCAACTGCCAATCAATTTAGTTGTATATACATTCATTCTCTCATTCCAAGATGGCTGCCGACTAGACTAGTCCCTATTCTCAGAGCTCCTCACAGACCAGTATCATCTTTATTTTTTACAACCTGAGACTAATATTTTTCCTCAGTTTTTTCATTATTATACTAAGCTTTTACATATAGCTGGAATATTTTTGGCTTTGGAATTTTTTTTTGGGTCACATTTTACCTCAGAACAAATTGTGGAGTTATCTGACTTGGGCACCTGCAGACTTTTCCTGGAACTTGTCACCCTGGTAACAGCATCTAATCACTGGGCATGGCTACTAAATCGGAGTCTATGGATTCACAGACCACGAAAGGCCAAATTCTCATCAGTTCACTCACCAAAAAGATAACACTTCTAAAGACTGAGAACTTCCAAAACTCTTCTGAACCTGCCAAAGTAAGTAGCAAAGAATTAAATGACTCAAACTTTATTTATCGAGTTAAAGCTAGCATTAAAGCCTATACAAAGTGCCATTCAGAACTTTACAGAAAAATTTACTGACTTTGGTGATACATTAAAAAAAAATGACATATTTTCACCTATTTTACATTTTTTAATCAGGAAAGATGCTTGGAATGGACCACATCTTTGATGGTGGTAATGGGTGAAAGGCTTCATGTATAATTATCATTTATAATATATTTAAGAACATTATACAAAATACATGGAGCAATAAGTGAATTTTACTCATAGAAAGGTAGGTCTTTAAAAAAAAAAAGACATACAGCTTAAAAGAGGGGAAACAGGGGAAGAAAGGAAAAAGCAACCGCAAATAAAAATATGTGCATGTTAAAAGGCTACTGCTCTGTACAAAATGTTTTAACCACACAAGGGGACATAGCCATAAATGTTCTTTAGAAATATGATTCATTTCCTTACATTCTGAGTTAGTTAATATTGATGTGACCGTTCACAAATATTATCAGAACAAAACATAAAGTTTTTATTGTCGAATTATTTGTCTGATGTTAATGCAGTATGTCTATGACACATATATGTCTATACTAAGCTTAGTTAAAACTGCCATTTATCTCTGATATAATCAATATTAGTTTCTATAGCAACTATTATTTATATGGGATAACACCAAACTTATTTTCATATATTTCTTTTTTTGTACATGGAAACATTTACATAAATTTGATTCTTTAATATCTGAAATACAAAATTGAGGAATGTCTATAACAAATAATATTTTCTATTCAATAATGGAGCTTATACAATGAATAAGAGAGTAGGGAATGTGCATGTCGGACATCTTGATTTTAGTTAGATATGTAAATATGTTTGATAGTGTATTATGGTGTTTTTGTTTAGTTAAGCAATTATGCAAAGTTTACTATGTTGATACATTGCAATTGACATTGAAAATGTTAACCAAATTCACTTATATAATTCATCTTTATTTTGTTTCTCTAGTAGGGGTTAGGTGGCTAGGCACTGGGGTACTAGGGAAGAAATTTTTTCCAATCCTTATAACAACCTTTTTAGGTAGACAATATGAATCAGTATGACGGTTGTGGGATATTGAGGTCTATAGCCAATATTTCATTTTTGTCAAATCTTAGATATATGTTATATATATATTCTTAGTTAATATTATGACAATAAATATTGACTCATGGAATGTGAGAGGATTACAAAATAAGAACAAAAGATCTCTATTATTCCATTTACTGTTTAAATCAAAGGCTAATATTTGCTTTATACAAGAGACTCACTTGACTAAAGATGACTTTGATAAAGATAAAAGAAGAAATGGATTAAAGCGATAGTAGCAGCTGGTAATAGTACAAAATCAAGCGGGTAGCCATTATAGTTAAAAACACATTTCAGGGAACTATTTCAGAGATGAAATATGATGCGAATGGAAGATGGTGTTACATTATTTCTGGTTTTCACAACATTGATAAGCCAGTCATATTCTTTAATCTATCTGACCCTTGTGAACAACAACATATCTTTTTATTCAAATATATAATATTTTATCCTCATTCAAAGATTATTATTTAGTATTGGGAGGGACTGGAATGCTATTATTAATCCTGACACTGATGGTACTAGTAGATCTTCCTCATACAATTTTAAAGCATCCATTGACTTGGAAGAAATTATAATAGATTTAAACCTTATAGATCCTATTTCTCTTATAACAAAGAATGATAAAAAGACTTTTCACATATTATTCAAAATGTTATAAATCTTGGTCAAGATTAGATTTTTCCTTATTTCAAATGATTTTACTCATAGGAAGTTAAATTACTCTATTGAACCTAGATTTTTTCTGACCACTCTAGAATATCTCTTAGTATAAGTTTGGTCCCACATTCACCAAAATTATGCTCATATAATAACTGGACATTGAATAATAATTTGCTTTCAAAGGAAAATATACATAAATCAATAATTGAAACAATAAAAACACATCTTAATTTACACATCAGATATCCTTTAGATATACAATGGGCGCATGTAAGGCAACTCTTAGGGCATATTAATCAACAAAGCATCATATTTTAAAAACAATATAGAAATAAAGAATTACAATTAAAATCAAAATTCAAAATTTGGAAAATCTGTACAAAATAAGTTCGATCCTTCAACATATGAATTATTGTTGAATTCCCAAAAAATTATTGCTTCTGCATCAACATAACCTTACCATTTCAGAGCAAAGGTTATTAGCTACATACTCTGAATGGGCACAGGTTCCTTCTAAAGTGTTAGCCAGAATAATAAAGGTAATCATTCCCTTCCTAGAATTTGACATTAAATTATAATAACAAGAAATACAGTACTGATCAGGAAATTTTGCAGCTTTTTACATCATTGTTCTCAGAGATATATTCAAAAGACAATAATCTTAGGAGTAAACAAAACATAGTGAATTTGGCGTCTTCTATTAAATTTCCTAGTTTAAATGAATCACAAAGAACACACTTTCTGCCCACTGACTATCAGAGAAATATCGGAAGCCATTAGTAGACTCAAAACTAGTAAATCACCGGGACCAGATGGCTTCACACCGAATTTTTAAAACTTTCTCATCAGAGATTTCACCTCTTCTCTTAGTAATTTTAACCACATAATGATTCATGGTATATCTGATCTGTATTGGAATACCTCAAAAACCATATTAATCTTGAAAAGAGAGACAAGAAAAACTGATCCTAATAATTATAGACCTATTTCCTTGATTAACATTGATATCAAAATCTTAGCTTCAATACTTGCTTCTAGACTTAAAAATGTTTTACCATCTTTAATTTCTCTGGAACAAGCGGGCTTTATGTCACATAGGCATTAGTGGGACAATACCTTGACAATTGATGCTCTTATTCACTTTGCCAAAATGACTCAAACCCTATGTATGCATTAATTCTTGATGCTGCTAAGGCTTTTGATAGGGTTAATTGGGACTTCTTGTTTCATATCATGCTTTGTTTCAATATACCATCTACTTACATAGACTCTATTAGAATGCTATATAAAAATTCTTATACTTTTCTTTATATTAACAGGAAAATATCAAAAATATAAAGATCTTTAATGGCACAAAGCAGGGATGCCCATTATCTCCTTTTATTTAATCTATATATAGAACCTCTATTATTATACATTAAGCAAACAAAATACATATCATAATATCCCTAGAATCCTTAACACTAAAATATGTTTGTCCTTTTGCAGGCGATCTTATAGTATATTTTCAGATCTTCCCAAACTAATTTGTTCCATTGAAAAATTCTCAGAGGTTTCTGGTTATCAGATTAATATTCAAAAACACATATTCTTCCATAAATCCTTGCTTTCTTAAGTCATATATGTTCCTGATTTCACTTTCCGGATAGTTCAGAATTTCAAATATTTAGGGATTCATATAAATCATAATGGTCTCTCCACATTTCAAAATAATTTGGCTAAAATATGGTCATTGATTATACTTGACTTGAACAGATGGAAATTACTAAATCTATCACTTTTATCAAAAGCAGCTATAATAAAATGAATATTCTTCCCAGATTGTTATTTCAATTCAATGCGATTGGATCAGATGATTCCAAAATCTTTTTCTCAAAAATCAATAAAATTTTGGCTAATTTCTTGTGGTTTCCTAAATCAGTAAGAATTTCTTACATTAAGCTAATCTTACCTAAAAATAGGGGTGGTCTTGGTCTTCCCAATTTTCACCTTTACTACTTGATTATCTCGGCAAACAAATTATTATCCATTTTAAATATAAAGACTGCGAAGTTTAATCAAAATTCTATTTGGACAGAATTATGGTATCAACATATTGCAATTAAAAACATTAACCCATTAGCTCTTCCTTTCCTTTCATTGGAAGTAACGAATAAATTTAAAATTCCTAACTCTTTAAAACAAAAAATTATTGCTTTTCAAGTCTTGGTAAAACTTGTAAATCTAGAAAATATATTTCAATTAATGCAACCTCTTCACTTAAATCCTAATATCAATTTAGACAATATCTCTTTTAATCTTTCAGATTTTCCCTTGATTAAAGATCTTACAGTTTGGGATCTAATGCAATACAAGAATGAAACTATCTCTAATGTACGCAAAATTCTCAAGGTTAATATTAAATATCTAGTCATCTTACGTCAACTGAGAGATGTAATTAATGCTAAATTCCTACACATCAATATAGATAGCACTGATATTATCAACTATAAAGTGTTTTTAAAAGTCCTCATACTCCCAGAGAAAATGTTGTCTAAATCTTATAATCTCATAAATCAAATAATTCATAGTGAAGAGTGTCTCTTCTCTACTTATTGGGATAAACACAACTCTCATATATCTATAAATCAGAAACTCTCAGCTATCAAAATACAATAGAATACTAAGCCCTTCAAAAACTCTTTTACACTCAACTAATGATAAACAATAATGCATACTTTACTCCTTCTAAGCTCAACAAATTTGATGCAAATAAATCACCCTCATGTTCTTGTTGTTCACATCCTAATGCAGATCTTTTACACATCTTTTGGTCCTGTCATCATTCACACAAACTTTGGACCTCCCTAAAAGTCCGTTTACAGAAAATGGGTTATCACAAATCCACCTTATCTTGGGAGACTGCAATACTACACATACCAAATATTTATCTCTCTAAATTGGACATGCAAGTGCTAATATACATATGTTTACTTATAAAATTATATATCACACAAAATTGGTTAGATCGTACTAAACTGAATTGGAATAATTTTAAAATTCTAGCCCACACATACGTCCAGTCTTAGAAATTGATAGTGAAGAGTCCCAAGAAGTCGACACATATTAATAAAGCTTTAGAAAAGGTGTTACATATTATTAATAGTGTATAGATGGCCACCCTCCTTATGGGATTTGTAGACCTCAGTCTCACTTATATCCTAATGCTTATTTTTTGTCTTAGCTCAATACTTATTTTGATATATTCTTTGGTTAACATTTTGTATATGATGTAGATAGTTAAGTGTATATTCTCAAACTGCATTGAGACAAAACATTCATCTTACAAAATTGTGTTATCATAAATATCTCCCAATGTTTCATTTTTAAATATGTATTCTATTATTGCTGTTGTTGTTATATTTCTGTATTGTTCAAAATTCAATAAAAAGTTTTTTGAAAAAAAAAAAATATATATATACATTCATTCTCATGCATTTCCTTTCTTTTTTTCCTTTTGTACTTATCCTTTTAAAATTTCTTTTACTCTTTCACCAATAGAATATTTTTCTTTTTATTACCTCACAATTTATGTCTTCATCACTTACTCCAGAACCTTCTTCTTTGTCCTCTAATTTTTTTCTCATCTAATTTCTTTCTAATTTCTTCTACTTTTAAAATTTTGTCTCTTTGATCATTTTCTTCTTTTTTCCTTACTCTAATTTTAATTTTTTTGCAATCCATCCATAAAGGTCCAATTTTGATACATCTATAACATTTCAATTCACATTTTTCACAAGATGCGCCATTTCCCCACAAATATAACATTTTCTTTTGCCACAGTTATTTATCAAATGTCATTCTTTTCCACAAAAAATATATTATGATGCCTCTATTCCCCTCCACATTCATGCTTTGTATATATATTAATTTTTTTCTTTGTTTTAAACAATATTACAATCCAAGCCACCAGTCCATAAACCCCTTCTAATTTAAATGTTTGCAATGCCCAGTACTTCTTTACATAAAGTTTTCAAATGTCCATTCAAAAGCATCTCTTTCTACCTCAGTTCAAAATTGTGCATACATTTTCTTTTTTTATTTCCATTATAAATGCTTTTATGACAAACAATTCATGGTTTACAGTATTTCTTTTTTCATATTGTCCAAGAAAATGCTCCATTGAAAAAAAAAGTATCAGATATGTCATAAAATGTCTTTTTGTTAATAAGAATACATGCTCCTACCTCATGTGCTTTTACACCCAAATGAGCTATTAAATTGTCCCATACTTCATACCTGTCCACTTTTTTATCTTCTTTACTTTGAATCCTTACAACTTACTTCCCTTTTTCATTTTCTTCTGCCTCCCCACTTTTGCCTTCTTATACTTTCCCTGCATATGTTTTCTTTTCCATCTCACCGCTATTCTTTTGGATTGTCTCTGCATCATACTTCGGTATCTTCACCATAACATCCACCCAAGAAATATCTCCTTCATTTTTTTGCTCATTGTGCACCACCATTTCTTTAAGTAAACCATCCTGCAACCCTTCCAACTGAAGGGTTGTAATTATAAATCCACCATTTGCTGACTCATCTCCATCAAAGAGATTTCTTTGAAACATTTCCTTATAATCCTGCACACTTTCTATAGTCTCAATATTTGCTTTTTCCACCATTTCTTTCACCACTCTATCATCTCCTTCTCTCTCTCCATCTACCTCCCTGTTTCTCCAGGTAGTATCTGCACCTGGAATGGAATTAGGAAGTGCTCCTCCAAAATGGGTCCACTTGCAACAATGACGAGTAGAGACAGTTCCCCAATGCCTTGGTCAAATTTGTATAAATACTACCTCTGGTCTCCCCTGAAAAGAGGTCACTAGTCAAGCATGACTAACCTGATCAACAAATAAATAAATAAAATATGGTAGGCTTACTTACACAAATGTAATATGATCAATCACAGATCACTGTTTCAGTAGCCTAAGCTAAATGGGTAGATTACCACAGTTTACCATA
Organism: Protopterus annectens; assembly: GCF_019279795.1. Lineage (NCBI taxonomy): Eukaryota > Metazoa > Chordata > Ceratodontiformes > Protopteridae > Protopterus > Protopterus annectens. Next base: position 498,294,172 of record NC_056726.1, read on the forward strand.
GCTTAGAAAATTAAAAGAGAGGAGGCCCATAAACTTCAGGAGCCTCTGGAGAATGGCTCTAGCAAAGGTTGCTCTGGATCTGGAAAAGGAATCCAGTATGCTTTATAAGTGTGTGTATATAAAGGACCAAGTTGCTCCCTCAAAATTACTTTTGAGTCCAACCATTTCCAGAAATTCACCAATGCAAGACCCCTTGTGGAAGGAGCCCTAACCCTGCCTGGAAGTGGCTTATCATGCGAGTGTAACAAAAAGTAAGCATGTGACAACCATCGGGAAACATCTTGTGCGTATTACCCTTGTAGAAGTCAAACAGCTGGTCAGATTTTCTAAGGAGTTATGTTTTGTTCAGGAAGGATCTGAACTGCCTATAAACATCATAAGCATGAATAATCTTCTCTCCCTTATACTTAGGTTGAGGAAATACAACATGAAGATAAATAGTCCGTCTTGAAGCAAACTCTCAGACCAAAATAGGAATAAAAGAGGGATAAGTTCTCATACAAGCCTTGTCTTTGTGAAAAATGAGGTAGGGATGATTCACCACAAGTGCTTGCAACTCAAATACTCTCCTAGCAGATGTCACAGCAATGAGTAAAACACAAACTTTCATTTCATGAACTTCATTTCATCCCAGTGAACTTGTCCAAATAGAGACAAAGCAAGATTTTCAAGTACTAAGTTAAGACCCAAAGAAGGAGCCTCTTGTTTCCTAGGTGGACTGATATGCCACACCCCTTTCTAAAACTCTGACATGAGCATGGATAGAAAGGGTGGGATTAAAGGGCAGATAAGCAGAAGTGGCCAAAAAATGCACTATGACAGAGGAATAAGAAAGGACAGAGTACAGTAACTCACACAAACAATCAAGAACCAGAGGCAGGCAGGCCTGAAGAGGGTCCTGGCTCTTGGACCAGCACCAACTAGAAAATCATTTCCACTTGGACATATATGACTTCATAGTAACAGGTGTTTTCACTTTCTTTAGCATTGCTGCATGTCCAGAAGTCAGGTGCCTAAAATATATTAAAATTGTATTAACCAGGCAGTTAGCTGAAGATTTTTCAGATAAGAGTGTATCAAACAGCCTCTGATATGTGTGAGCAAATCCATTCTTTGGAGATGCTAATGGTATTTGCCCTTGGTCAGACTGAAAAGGGAGAATCATCTTTGCCTAGGCCAAGAGTCAGTCACCACCACAATTTCAGGAGTGTCTTTCTGGATATCTGTGAAAGGGTGGAAAAGCACAGAGGAACATTCCTGTCTATGGGAATGAGAAGGCATCTGTTTTCAAGGCCTGCTTGCAAGGAGACGTAGAACAGAATTTGTCTAGCTATATGTTCTGAAAGGAGATAAACATATCCACCTAAAGTGTTCCCCATGGTTGGATCAATTCTTGGAAAACCCTAGAATGAAGTTTCTATTTACTGGGGGATCTCCAGGTCCCACTGACACTATCTGCAATCAGGTTTTGCTCTGAAGGAATTTATGAAGCCTGCAGAGTCAAACTGAGCTGAATTACCATCTCCCAGGCTGTCAAAACCAGTCTGCAAAAAGGGAGTATCTGGCTCACCCTTGTTTGTTTATGTACCACGTCAATGTGGTATTGTCTGCCTACACTTTCAGAGGTCCTGGGGACCACAGATTATTTAAAACATTGATCACGGCCAACAACCCTCTGACTGTTTCTCCCTGCCTGTCTCAAGGGTCCCATAGAACATACACTTTTATCACGCTGGAAAATGCACCTCATGCCAAGTCTGATGCATCAGTACTTACAGACTGCAATAGGGATCAGAAGGAAGAGTGGGAGACATGAATTACAAGAGATATGATAAATCCAGCAAATAGTCTCCCTTTTTACAAATCCAAGAACTTGAATCTGAAAGGACAAAGGGTGTAAATACTGAATCTAGACAGATGTGTGCTACTATTTTCATGTGGAGTCTGTCTAGGGGAAGCATCATAATCATAGATGCCATCTATCTTAAAATCCTGTGAAATTCCCTTGCAGATGCATGGCTTTTATTTTCAGAAACTCAGGAAAAACTCTTGGAACATCACTAATATGTCAAAGAAAGAAAGCCTCTTCCCTAGACAGAATTCAACAGCTATCCTAGGAATCCATTTCTTTGGTAAGGGATGAGAGAGGATTTCTGATGGTTGATTTGAAAACCCAAACTGAGTAGAAGATTTTGGGTAGTTTATAAAGACCACTGCCAACTGGAAAATATAACAATCATCCAAATATGGAAAGATGTGAATGCCTTGAAGCCTGTAATAAACAACGACTGGAGCAAGACACTGTGAATAGCCTTGGTGCAGTAGAAAGTCCAAAGGGTAACACACACAACTGATAATGTAGTCCAGACAAAACTAACCTTAAAAATGAACTGCTAACCACTGGGAATGTGATTACAGGCATCCTTTAACTTTAGCTTTATCATGAAGGCTAGAGGGGAATTAGATGAAGAAGGGACTGAAGGCAAAATATTTTGAAACTTGACAAATAGATTTAGAAAAGAAATGAAAGGTCAAGTACAGGCCACCAGCAATCTTCCCTTTTGGAAAAGAGAAAAATCACCGAATTAAAATCTTTGCCCAAGTATAAGAGTGGTACAGGTTCTATAACTCACTAGGCCAGCATTTACTGCAAAATGGGAAGAGAGAGAGAAACCTAGCTGCAAGGAGTCATCCCCTGAGAAGGAGGAAGACATTTCCTATTGCCAATTGTAACCCTACTGAATTACCTTCAGAAATAATCTGTCTGTAACAATCTAGTGCCGTAAAGGAAGATGAACTATCAGATAAATGGAGAGGGAGCCCGGTGGAAGAGGGAGGGAAGACCCTGAACAGGTAAACAGTCATATTGACCAACAGAATTTTTTTTTTGAGATTTTTCTCTCCTTTTTACAGCTTAATTGCTACTGCTTATTAAAATTTTGTCACTTTGCTGCTTAAACTACTTATTGAAAAAGACAGCTGAGATAAAAGATAATTTTTTATTTTCCTTGAAAAGGGGGAAATGAAAAAAAATGTGAGTCACTCTTTGAATTAACTTTCTCTTTCATAATGCTTCAACACCTCAGCTGCAGACGAAAAGACAAACTCATCTAAGGGAGAAAGTACAGTTGCACATGTCCTACTTACCTATAAAAGTAGATGTTCACGGAAGATACTGCCTTACTGGCAATAGGATAGTAGTGCTCTGTTACCCTCCTCCTTCAGTCTACCAATGTTCAGAGTCCCTCCCATTGCCTGTTTGTGGGTGTTTTGGACCAATTAACTGGCACATGCCGGGTACAGTACAGGAGCTGCCTTACACACCAAAAGACAGGCCCCTTTCAGTTTTCTAGGGTCCAGCAGAACAAGAATAAAGAAGTGCAAGCTTTGCGAACACTTAATATTGCAAACAAGACCACACACATACATACACACACACACACACACACACACACCGATAAAGGCCACAGAGAATCGCTCAGTGGCAACACAAACACTAAACTATGTACATAGACAAAGGGGAATGGTGGGTACTACCAGTAAGGCAGTGTATTCTACAATCTACTGTTACAGGTAAGTAGGACTTATGCAACTGTACTATGTCCAATAAACACACTGCCTTACTGGCATTTCAGTAGGTTTCCAAAGCTTAACCAACATGGAAGGATAAGGGTCCAGGAGCACCTGGAGAATGCTCTTAGCGAAGCCTGTCTAGGATCTAGAAAAAGCTTCCAGCTTGTAGTGCTTTATAAAGGCATAGACAGAGGAACAAGTTGCTGCCTCTAGAATACTTCTAGCGTCTACCCAGTTTCAATATGCCACAGAACAGGTAAAGGCCCTGGTGGAATGTGCCTTTACCTTGCCTGGATTCACTTTGCCATGGAGGGTGTAACAAAAAAAAAACAGAAGACAATCAACATGCAATGGTTTGCTTAGAGACAGGGTGACCCTTCTTTGCCTCTTGTGTATGAAATAAGTGTCTTTCAGCCTTCTTGAAGGCTTTTATTTTGTCAGGGTAGTACCTGAACTGCTGGTGCACAACCAAGGTATGAAGAATCCCTCTCCCTTATTCTTAAGTTCTGGAAAGAACACAGGGATGCTGACAGACTGACCGAGATGGAATTCTGAGACAACATTCGTCATGAAAAAGGGATTAGTCCATATAACAACTCTATCCCTATGAAAAATAAGATAAGGTAAAGTTGAACCCACCATGAAAAGCTTGCAGCTCAAAGAATTGTCTTGCAGATGTCAGAGCAACAAGCAAAACAGTTTTTCACGTTAACAGCTTAAGATCAATCCGAGTGCCAGGTTCGAAAGATGGTAGGATCAATTTTTCCAGGACACAGCTGAGATTCCAGGAAGAAGGAATTTCATTGCGGGGGGGGGGTCTCATAGGCAATACTCCTTTTCTGAACTGTTTTACCAAAAGAGAAGCAGAAAGAGGGGGATCCACTGACAGACAAGCAGTGATGGCTGCTAAATGCATCTTAATGGATGCATACAATAAGCCATCCTGAAGTATCTCATACAAATATTTCAAGACCAGAGGCATGTTAATCTCAAGAGACCCTCTGTCCCCATTTAGGCACCACTTAGAAAACCTCATCCATTTGTAAACATAAGATTTTCTAGTAGCAGCTTTTCTGGTCTTCTTTAATATCTGCTGCACATCCTTATGAAACAAGTACCTAAACAGAACCAAAAATAAATCAACCAGGCTGTCAGTTGCATTTGCTCTAATATGGGGTGCGCCAGTCACCCCTGAGACTTTGTGAGCAAATTCATGAGTGTGAGGAATTATGTGGTAATTGCCCTTGGTCAATGCCATTAGAAAAGAGAACCAAGACTGCCTGGGCCAATAGAGGTCACCACAATGTTCTTTATAATTTCTTTCTGAATCTTCAGACTTACCTTATGAACCAGTAGAAAAGCATACAGGAACATTCCCATCCAAGGAAACAGAAATGCATCTGTCCCAGCATGGCTGCACGGATGTCCCTAACAGAATTTCTATAGCTGTCCGTTTTGAAAGGAGTACAACTGATCTACTTGTGGTGTTTGCCACATCTAGACTATATCATGGAACACTACTGCCTTGAGCTGCCACTCATTCGGGTCTGTCCAGGATCTGCTTAGGCTGTCTGCCACAACGTTTTACTCTGAAGGGCCAGCTACCAGGCCATCTATGTCAACCAAAGCAGACAGTATGACCTTTATCCCCTTATTTATTGAGGTACCACATCATTGTGGTGGTGTCCATAACTACAAGAGGAGAACCTAGAGTACATAGGTGGTGAAGGACTTTCAAGGCATGGATTACCACCAACACTTCCTTGATACTGATGTGCTTCCTTACATCCTACACTTGCATTCCAATTGACACAGCTCCCCAAGCAAAGTTGAACAAATCTGTATGGACAGATTGTGTCAGGACAAGTGGAAAAAATGGAACTCCATGAGGGATACTCAGCTGTGCTCTCCACCACTGTAACTCTCATCTGATAAAGTCTATTGTTGGCAAATGGGATTCTAAGGAATACAAGTGCTGGGTCCAACGATTCTGTACACATCACTGAATTTTTCTCATGTGGAGGTGGGATAGTGGTATCATGAGAATCAAGGACACCTTCAGTCATAGAATTTTTAAGAATTTTCTTGCTGAGGTGTTCTTCCTGGAGGACTCCTGAAACAATATCTAGCAGGGCAGGATCTTGTCTTCGGGAAGAATGGTCACTCATTTTTCAGTGTTGATTAAGCACCTCCAGGAAGACGAATCTTTGAGAGGATGTCAGGCATCACTTCTGAAATTTCATGCTGACCCCTAGGTAGGACAGTAATGTTCAGACCTTACTTAATGATTCCAAACACATGGATACAAGACTCTACACAGAGCAAGTTGTCCAAGAAAGGAAATATGTGACTGCCAAGAGACCAGTAGTGAGCCACCAATGAAGCAAGGCATTTCATAAACACTCGAGGTGCAGTGGATATCCAAAAGTGCAATGCCAAGAATTGATAGTGTAAACCAGACACAAAAAATCTCAGAAATCACCTGAAGTGATGAGAAATGTGGATATGATGATATGCATTCTTCAAGTGCAGTGTTGCCATGAAGCAGTAGGTCTGGCTGAAGAGAAAGCACTGTCTACAGGGTAAGCATCTTGAACTTGGGGACTATAACAAATGTATTTATAAAGGACAGACCCAATACCAGTCTCAATGACAGCTTCTTCTTTTGGGAACCAGGAAAATTCTGGATTAGAAACCTTTCATTCTCTCTCTCTACAAAGGAGGGACAAACTCTATGACCCAAGTGAAGAATGTGCCAGAGTATAGGAGGGAATAGCAGGGTCTGGTCTGGCAGGTGAGAGGGAACACCCATGAACACAGACAGTTATTCCTTCTACTGCCACCTATAACCTCTGCCAATGATGTTGACTACCCATTTGTTGGAACCACTGACAGCCAAGCTGTCTTGTTGAGAGCTGTTGACAAGGGGCACCCAGAGGGGAGCTTAGGAATGATGGGTGTCAATCCTTGAGACAGTCATAGATTGGAAGGGTGTTATTCTTTTTGATAAGGGAATCCTTGTTGCTAAGGCCTGGCACAGTTCTTGACCTGCCATTTCATTTTGGTGCTTTGGTATCCTGCTTACTGTGTGGAAACTTGGGAATATGCAACATTTATTGCATCAGATTATGTCTGGCATCTTAGTATTTTTGGATCTGATTAGCGGCTGGACCAAACATGCAATCAGAATCATGCAGAACATATATAATCTCTTTTTTTCATCTCAGCAGAAAAGTTGTGGGTGTGCAACCACGCATACCTCCTTATCACAACTGATGCATTTCTAGAAACAGTACTGGTCCCCTCTATGGCACTTTTTTAAAGCATGTTTACACACTTGAGAAACACTGGAAACAATCTCTTTCACAAAGTATTTTTGCTCAGCAGGTAATGTTGAAACAAACTTGTCTAAATCAGACATACATCTCAGCACACATTTCCACATAAAACACTGGCAGTTAAACACTTTAAAAGCTACTGTGCTGAACTGCACCAGCTTATTCCCCTCAGATTCTAGCCACTTGTCAAGTTTACCTTGGGGGACTGGGTTTGATGAAGATGTGGTCTTTTTATTGAATAAGTTTGCTGGGAGCACAGAAACAGGGTCCACAGACAAGGGGGCTTGGAGGCCAGGCATAGCAGAATGCACCCTGAATTTCTAAAACACTTTTTGGGCAGAGACTCATTTGGCAGAAATGAATTGTAAGCCTTCTTAAAACATCCTTTAATGCTGGGATCAATGGTGGGAAGGTCACTACATCTAGGGCCTCATACTTCAAAAAATCATACACCCTGCTGATCTCACGGACAGACTATGATTCTCACAACTGAATATGCCCCTAAATCTAGCCAGGATGTTGGGAAAAAGAAAACATCTTCTTGGATTTCTGAACTTGTTCATTCTCATTGGGAACTGACTGGTCAGACTCTGACATTTTTGAAACCTCATATTCCAGATCCCCTTCAAAATCAGGATCCATGAGTAGCTGAACAGGGGTGAGAGGGTTAGCATTACACAAAACCTGAGTCTGTCTGCACCCCAGACTATGGCCTGAATAGCTATTACCACCAGCTCAGGTGAAAACACAGTTGAAGGCTGGTGCCCTGCAATGTGATAGGTCTTCTGTCTCCTTTTTGCATGCACTACACTAATGGGGGAATCACCGGGGGAGAAGTATCTACACTAGCAACAGATTCTGCACCCTTGACTTGCCCTGTGCCTGAACAGCTTGGTTATCCTGCACCGAAATTAGGCAATGGCACAGCCCCCAAAGACATGTCTGACCCTCGTGTTACGCAGTTGTGGTACTTTCACCACACCAGGGGATCTGGAGGCAAAAGAAGGCGAGTGCTCCAACAGCCTGTCCAGTGCTATGCAGTCACAAGCCATAGGCTGAGGCATATTTCTTGGTTTACTTCTATGTTTGTTAGGTACACCAGGAGTGTGCGTGTGTGTGTGTGTGTGTGGGGGGGGGGGGGCACTGTAACTCAATCCATCATACCAGGGGGAAAGAATCTAGCCAAAGCAATACCAAATAATGATTGCACAGTTAGCCCAATTAAAAATGAACAAATCCCACTATTCTCCCTCTAAACAGCAATTTGAAGTTTATTGCTGTGGGGATACTGTACCGGATACTGCACTGAATAAAATGACAGTAGTTTCAGTAACAGTACAAAGGTTCTGGGTTTATACTAGGCTAATGACTACCAGGGTCCTTACAAGCCTAGCCATGCAATCCAATGCAGTTTTGTCCTAGAGTTCCTTGGACATGGGGCTTGCAAGATGGCTGCACACTGAGTAACAGCTTAATTCCAGCTCTCCCAGTGTGAAAACAGAAACTCAGCAGAGGTGGTCAGTAGATTTGTGTTTATGGGTTAATTTCAGTAACTGGCTAGTAAGTGTATTGCCTGGATGCCAGGAAAAAAGAAACAGAGAGGACCTGGAAAAAAATCAGCTACAAAAAGCGAGGAAGGAACACTGACTGGGGAAAGTTCAGCAGCTGATCAGCATAAAGCAATACAACCTCCAGACATGAATTTTAGTAACCTGCAGGAAGATACAAGACAACTGCAGACAGACCTAGTTAAAATAAACAAAACACTGATGGAGTATATCAACACAAACAATAAAAAGCTGTAAAAAATAGAATGCGCTTTAAAAATATTCAGATGAAGTAACAAAAAGTACAGTTTTGTACCTACCATAAATGTAGATGTTCGAGTGCTAATACAGCTGCAGTAATCACATATGGGTTCTCTGACATCAGGCGGTCCCTTGGTCGGCCGAATTCCAAAGTCTAGGTCCGGCGTCGGTTGTTGTCCCTTCTTTCCTGACGTCAGTGCGACAGGGGTATATAAGACATGGCCGACGCCATATTCTTCAGTCTTTCTTGCCCCAGATGTCAGGTGCCCCCAGAAGGAAGGCAATACATAAATTATATATATATATAAATATATATTCAAGCAATGCAATGTAATAAAAAAATAGTAGTTGCAAGCAAATACACCATAGGAGGATAACCCAAATTAGGTTGTATGAGGAGGTGTTAGCCACTAGTCCTTTACCAAGAGGGGAAGGAGGGAGGGAAACCTGTACTGCAGCTGTATTAGCACTCGAACATCTACATTTATGGTAGGTACAAAACTGTACTATGTTCATCGTGCATACAGCTGCAGTAATCACATATGGGTGGAATCCCAAAGCTACGCACAGGGTGGTAGGCACTAGGTGGAACTGGGATGAGCCAGAATGCCCTGCAACACAGCAGTGGCAAAGCCTGCACTAGTTTTGGAATATAAAGGCAGGTGGTAGTGTTTTGTGAAGGTGTGCACAGAACTCCAAGTGGCTGCCTCCAAAATATCTTTGGTAGGAACTCCTCTGAGGAAGGCTGTAGAGGTAGATGTGGGCCCTGGTGGAGTGGGATCTGATGCCTGTAGGGATAGATTTCCCATGATAGGAGTAACAAAATTGTATGCAGTGGCCTATCCATTTTGAAATTGTCTGTTTGGAAACAGGCTTCCCTTGAGCTCCTACAGCACAGGACACAAAAAGTTGTTCTGATTTCCTGAAAGGTTTTGTTCTGTCCAAATAATAACGTAGCTGTCTATGGATGTCTAAGGAATGTAGCAGCCTTTCCCCTTTGTTTTGAGGATTGGGGTAAAAGGTAGGTAAGTGTATGGCTTGATTTAAAGCTACCCTGGATACCACTTTAGGCATAAATGACGTGTTGGTTCGAAGGGAAACCCTGTCCTGATGGAAGATGAGAAAGGGCTGCACAGCCATAAGGGCTTGTAGTTCAGAAACCCTACGAGCTGAGGTAATGGCCAGAAGGAAAGCTGTTTTCCAGGACAAATATTGCAAATCTGTTGAGGCAGCTGTTTCAAAGGGAGGCAATGTTAATTTTTCCAGAATATAATTAAGATCCCAGGCTGGCACTGGTTGTTTCCTTGGTGGTCTTATATTCTTAGCCCCTCTGAGGAACTGTCTTACAAGTGGGTGAGAGAATAATGGTGGATCCGTGTTGAATTCTGCAGAAATGGCTAGGGCATGGATTTTTATGGAGGAAAATGAAAGTCCACTGTTCAGCAGCTCAGCTAGATACTGTAATACCCGAGGCAAATTCAGTTTTCTAGGGTCCTGGCCTTTTTTCTCATTCCAAGAGCAAAACCGTTTCCATTTTGTGGAGTAAGCCTTTCTAGCAGATGGCCTTCTGGCCTCCAGAATGACGTCCTGCACCTCTTTGGGGAGTAGGGTCTGTTGTGGTATTAAGGAATTTTCCATGCAGCGAGATTGAGTGTTTTCAGCTGACTGTGAAGAGTTTTGTAGCTGTGCTGAGTCAGCAGAAGAGGCATTAGAGGTAGAGGCCAGGGAGGAGTATGTGTTAGGCTCCTCATAAGTGGGTACCAGTGCTGTCTTGGCCAGTCTGGAGCAATCAGTATCATCTTCGGTCTGTCTGCTCTTGCTTTCAAGAGCACCTTGGGCAGAAGAGGCAGAGGTGGGAAAGCGTACACTGTCCATGCTGTCCAACTGAATGAAAGGGCGTCCACCCTCCAGGCTTTTGGATGAAAGGTCCTTGAACAAAATTTTTCCAATTGGTGATTCCTGTGGGAGGCGAAGAGATCTATGTCTGGCCTCCCCCATGCTTGGATTATCTTTTAAACACCTGAGGATGCAACTTCCATTCGTGCGGATCTGTCATATTTCTGCTTAGATTGTCTGCCAGTGTGTTTTCCAAACCTGGCAAGTACTGTGCTTGAAGTTCGATTTGCCATTCCAGAGCCAAGTTCCAAAGTGTCATGGCTAGTCTGCACAGGGGTATGAAGGTGTTCCTCCTTGTTTGTTTATGTACCACATTACTGTGGTGTTGTCTGTTCTTATTAATAATTGTCCTGGATGCAGGAGGTCCTTGAATGCTGTAATTGCATTTATCACTGCTAGCATTTCCTTTTGATTGATGTGAAGGTGCTTTTCCTTTTGGGACCATTTGCCCTGAATGCACCTGCCTGCCATGTGCGCCCCCCAGGCATAATCTGAGGCATCTGTTTTGATGACTTGATTTGCTTAAGGCTTGCAGAATGGGAGACCTGTGTTTGCTTGACATTCTTGGGCCCACCATAGAAATTCCTTTTGCAAACATGGAATTATTGGTATTATTGTTTCCAAATTGTGGCTGTGTTGAGACCATAGGTTTTTTAGGTACCATTGAAGTTTTCTCATATGCAACTTTGCACATGGGATTAAAAGAATGCAAGATGCCATGAAGCCCAGAGCCTGCAGGATTTTCCTTGCAGTAAGCCTGGTACAATTTGCTAGTATTTTGAAGTACTGAGTTAGTTGACCTTGTTTTTCTGGTGTAAGGTAGGCCATCTGGGTGTTTGTGTCCAAGTTGGCACCCAGGAAAGTTATTTTCTGAGATGGTGTTAGCCTGGATTTCTCTTCGTTGATTGTGTATCCCAGAGAATTCAGTAACCGTGTTGCATAAGCCAGATGTTCCAGAAGTATGTGCTTGCTGTCCGCTTGGATCAGACAGTCATCCAAATAAGGGTAAATTTGTATCCCTTGAAGTCTGCAGTAGGCGATTACTGACGCCAGGCATTTTGTGAATACTCTGGGCGCAGTAGATAAGCCAAAGGGCAATGCAGAGAATTGATAGTGGATTGAACCTGCAAGAAATCTGAGGTATCTTCTGCAGCTTTGTCTGATTGGGACATACAGGTATGCCTCCTTGAGGTCCAATGTTACCAGCCAAAACCCCTTGTCCAGCATGGGAATAAGCTGCTGTAATGTGAGCATCTTGAATTTTGGTACGAGCAGAAATGTATTTAGGATGGATAAGTCCAAAATGGGTCTCCAGTCGGTTCTTTTCCTTGGTACCAGAAATAGTCTGGAATAAAAACCTTGACCTTGTTCGTGAGTAGGTACCTTTTGAATAGCTTTCATGTCCATGAGTTTTGAAATTTGTATTTGTGCCTCTGCCCTTTGATTGTGTGACAGGTTTGGCATGCCTCTCATTTTTGGAAGAGTGTGAAAATGAAATCTGTAGCCTCTGTTTATAATGTCCAGGATCCATTTGTCTGTTGTGATAATATGCCAATTTCTTGTAAATAATGCCAGCTTTCCTCCCAAGGGAGCTGCCAGCTGAGACTTGCTTGGCATGAAAAGGAGGAAGTCATTGGGTTTGTTTTCTGTAATGTTGTGCACTGTCTTCACCACCTCTTGGTGCTGGAGTTTGCCATTGTCTGCCTCTATATGATCCTTGAGATTGTCCTCTGCCCCTTGAGCACCTGTATCTACCTCTTTGGGGCTGTCCGTGGCTGGAAAGGACCAGTTTTTAGAAGGCCAATTTCTGCTAAAACGAGGTGGTTGTACCTGTAGAAAAGCCTTGACAGTTTGCATAGATTTAGCTTTTTCTTCCATTTTCCGTAGTATCTCCTCAGCATTAGTACCAAACAGTACATCCTTTTGTAAAGGAGCATCTAGTAGTTTAGCTTTAACATGATCAGGCAAGCTTTGTTCCCTAAGCCAGGCATGTCTACGAATGACTGATCCTGTAGCAGCAGCTCTACTTAAGGCCTCTAAGGCATCATTGCCACATTGTAAGGTGTGTTTACCCACTTGTTCTGCACTATGCATCATATCCTGCAATTCCTTCAAATCTGGTTGTTCAGGTTGAGACATTTTATTTCTTAATTGTGATAACAGAAACTGCTGATATTTAAGCATATGAAACTGACAATTTAAGACCCTCATGGTGAGGGTGGCCGAGGTGTATACCTTTTTTCCCCACCTTTCTAAGGATCTAGATTCTCTTTCGGAAGGTAGTGGATTCTTGGCTGTAGAGGCCTTCATTCCCTTGGGGCCTTGAGAAATGGTTTCAGGGTCAGCATTATGGCTTTTGAAAAGAAATTGGTGAGAGTTGGGAACACTGTAGTACCTATCAGGTTTGACTGGGGCAGGAGGCAGGGAATCCGGATTGAAACAAGCCCCCGAGTAAACATCATCAAGTATGTCCAGGACAGGAGGTATAGCCAGAGGTCTGTGTTGAGGTAACAAAAGAAATTCCCTAAGCCTTTTCTTGGTATCAGAAAAGTCTTGGCCTTCCCAATGGAAGTGTTCCCTCAAGGTGTGCAAGGTTTCCCCAAAAGAAAAATCCTCTGGGGGAGATACAGAAGGAATGGACTGCTCTGCATCGGAATCTTCATAAGGAGAGTACGAATGTTCCTCTACATCAGAATGTTCTGAGAAAATGGAGCCCTGTTCAGAAGAGGGAGAGAATCTTCCTCCACTCTGGGTCTCTTGTCTGGTAGAGGTTGGGAGCCCCTGATGAGAGTAATTAAATCCTCAGCCATTTTAAGCATCTGCTTTTTAGGCATGGGGCCTGGGGGTGGGCCCTGAACAACAGGCCTCTTGGGATGCATGGCTGATTTGGACTTAGTAAAGGCCTTAATGGAAAAGGAAGATGACGGCCTAAAGACACCCTGGGTGGAAGTGGACCTGTCCACATTAGGAGGCTCAACACTCACAGTGGCTTCGGTGTTTGTAGTCTGAGTAAGGGTCAAGGTACCTGCAGTCTCGGTTACAGAAGACACCGCCAAGAAAGTGTCGTCGGTAGTCAGGGACTGCATAGGCATCTCACTGAGAACCGGACTACGTACAGCCGGTTTTGGCGTGGTGTCGGTGGAGACCACGAGCCTCGCGTGTCAGTCCTTGTCCTTGCGTTTTTTGGACAAAACGGTAGTCGGAGTCTCCGACGACATTTTATAATCAAAGGCTTTACCAAAATAATGTTGGACGAACTCCGCCCGACGCTTAATAGTGCGTTTATTGAAAGTCACGCAAAAGCGACAGCCTGAGACGTCGTGGTCTGGGCCTAAACAAGGTATGCAGAGGGAATGGAAATCCTTATGCGGTATTTGCTTCCCACAAGAAATACAATTGTTAACTTTGTCTGACATCGGTCTGAGGCAAGAAAAGTTTCCCAAACGGGGTACTTAGCTTTAAAGAAGACTTTGGTTTCCAATTTTTCGTAAATTCAGGAGCTGGCCGACCGGCACTTGCGAACTGCTTCTGCTTCGGGCACCGCGTGGCAAAAAAGACTGAAGAATATGGCGTCGGCCGTGTCTTATATACCCCTGTCGCACTGACGTCAGGAAAGAAGGGACAACAACCGACGCCGGACCTAGACTTTGGAATTCGGCCGACCGAGGGACCGCCTGACGGCAGAGAACCCATATGTGATTACTGCAGCTGTATGCACGATGAACATCTGCAAAAATCAGAGGTCGAAATGAAGAAAAGGCTGGCTGAATATGAGACTATTCAGGAAGCGATGTTTTAAAAAGGACAGAGCATGTAGGGAAAACCTGAAATTTTTAGCTATACCAGTGAAGCTGGAATAAACTGACTGCATTAATGTTATAAAAGCACAAATAAGCAAATGGACTAGTATTCCACAGCAGGAGTTGTCAATTAAAGGGCACATCGTGTATATGCTCCAAACCTGGCTCTTTGAAAGCAACCTACACCTTTAATAGTAAGGATGCAATCCTACCAGCAGAAGAAGGTGATTTTGACAAATCTCTAGCAGAAGGACAAAGTACTAAAAGTGGGAGACAGAAGAGTTTGTGTAGAATGATTACTCATTGTACACCAGGCACAAAACAAGCAAATTTATTCCACTATTTGGGGAATGTCGAGACACAGGTGTGAAATTCAAACTTCTATACCCAGCAGTCTTCAAAGTATTCTTCCCTGGAGGGACAAAATAATTTTTGATGAAGTACGTGCTAATGAGGAAATACAAAAGTTTGTCCAACAAAAAGTGAGCTCTGAAACAGAAAGATTCTGGTGCTTGTTCTTCTGGTAATAAACACCACAGACAGACTGTACCTGTGAAACTTCTTCCAGTGTTTCAGTGGAAAATGCTGCTGTGAAGGAAGGGAACTGACTAAAAGAATTGGGAGTACATTGGAAATGAAGCAGTAAGAGGGTTTGGGAGATGGAGATGAACAAAAATAAAACCAGTAACTTAATATGGGATTGCAATACAATAATTATGTGTGCAAAATATGACAAAACTAGAAAATCTGAAAATACTGGACTTTTTCAGGATTTGCTGGACTTCTAGGGGACTCTAAAGCATATGGCCTAATTCATGTCACTAAAGTTCAAAAAAATGCTTTGGGGAGGGGAAGAGGAGGGAGAAAGTTAAAATAAGTCAAGAATTTTTTTTTCTTATTAGCACTACTTTTTTGTTGTATGGTTTTCTTTGCACTCTATAAAGTAAGATTTTCTCAGTTGTTTTTAAGTGTGGTAGGAACTGTAACTAGGTGCTGCTGTTTTGTCTCTTCTCTTTTTCTTCTTGTTCAGTTTTAAGAAATGTAGGCATTGCAATGAAAAAATAAGCCTGGTTAAAAGAGCATGACAAAATAAAAATTAATGTGCTTTTTCACATTCATGCATAGGGAAATGACTGGCCTGAAGACCTTGGATTGATTTAGTAACTAGTTTTAAGAGCAAGCAAGTAAATTAAATAATATTGAATATTATGAGTTTTTTCTAGCAAAAATATGTACGCTCAGTAGCAATTCTGCAGCTGGTCTTCATGTCTCCATGTAGACAATCTGATAAAGAGAAACTGGTTATAGGCTGGTTGAGAGTGATTGGCTGAAGGAAAAAAATCTGAAAAGAGAAATTGGATAGGACACAATGTTCTATGAAAGCATTCAGGGGGGTTTCCCAGCTGGCAAGAGCTACAAAGAAAAGGCAAAACCAATTAGCACTTAACAGAAGCACAGGCTGCACCATGCAACTTTAGCATGTTTAACCTTTCTTTTAGGTTAACACATGTCTATGAGTCTGGCTGTCAGTTTGGGACTTTTGCTCCTATTAGGAAAGTAAAACTTCAGTATTTAAAGATGTGCATAGTTTTGTTTGCTAGTATTAAGTTAACAGGTTTTAAGGGGTAATGGGATGAGTTTATTTTTTGTTCGATGACTTTCAATAAAAAAAAGTTTTGTAAGATGTGACATGGACTCAAACAGATATGACAACAAACAACTATATAAAAGTTCAACCTGTCAAACAGTGTATGCATGTAACACAAACACTGGAACTAGACATTTAACAAAAAAGGTGCAGTACATAAAAGGTGGGAATAATTAATTTAAATGCAATGATGCTTTCTGTAATTTCTTTAAATGTCAATGGTCTCTCAGATAAATACATAAAAGAAAGTATAGTGAACTATATTAAAAATGTAGAGTGCAAATAGCTATGTTACAGGAGACATACTTAGAAAGAAGTGAACATGTGAATTTGAAAAAGAAAGGTTTTTCGGGATGGTAATTCAGCAGAATACCTGGGACAAAGGAAAAGGGGTACTTATATTAATTGCAAGAGGAGCTTCAATAATGATTGAAGAGGATAAAAAAGATAATAATGGCACATTTAATGTGCTAAGGTGCAACTGGCAAAGGAGGAGGATTACACTGGCATATATTTATATTCTACCTAAAACTGCTATGATAGAGTTTAAGAAAACTCTGGGGGAAATAATCAGTTTTCAGCAAGGAATATTACTTATAGGTGGGGACTGGAATGTGAGTTGAAACAGCAAGGATGTGTCTGGAGGGGCCAGAAGGGAAAGTATTACAAAGGAGGGTAGATTTGTGAAGACATTTATGAAAGTATTTGGCATAGAAAATGTGAATTTAGTAACAGGAGTTCAGAGTGAATTTACATACTTTTCCCAAATATATAAAAACTAGGCTAGGCTAGACAGAATTTACATTTCACAGGGACATGCGCATTTAATTAACGGTCTTGATAAGCACCCAATAACTATTTCAGATCATGCGCCAATAACAACTAAAATAAAAACACAGGATAATGAAATAAAATGAGACATCGGTGCTTTCCCACCTATTTGTTGTAAAGAGAGGAATTTAAGGAATTAGTAGTGAAGATTATTCAGGAGCTATTACAGAGGATATAAACTTTTTCTGAAAATATAGCTCGAGTGGGATAAAATTAAAGTGGAGTTTAAAAATAGGGTGGAAATAAAAGAAAGGTAGCTATGGTTAAGAAGTAACAAGAATTATTTAGCAGGACTGACAAATGTTGAGGCATTGCAGAACAGGGGGAAATCTCACAGAACAAGAAGAGGATTATCTACAGAATGCTAAGCAGAAAATAAGGGATTACCTTGATAATATGCACGAGTTTATAAAGATTGCTTTTAAGCAACTGTTTTTTGATAACAGTAGAGCACAAAAACTTTTAGCACAATGACACAGCAACAGAAAGTAGAAAGGGCTGTCACCAAGCTTAGGGAGCCTATAACTAGGAAGGTAACAAGAGATCTTACAGGGGTATTAGAAATATTTCAGAGGTTCTATGAAAGTCTGTATAAAGCAGAGAAATATGGAAATCGATAAAAGGTACAAGTGGAAATGTTTATGGAAAAATTAAATAAGCCAGGGTTAGAGGCAGATGAGGATCAATTACGAACGGTTAGGACAGGAGGAGATGAGATAAAAATTGTGATGTATAACCAATCTACAGGAAAGTCCCTAGGAATAGATGGTAGTCCTGTGGAAGTTAGGAGAGAAAAGACTGATAAAAATCTGGAAGGTTTTAACACATTTTAAGAGGAGGAGAAGTACCAACATCCTGAAAGAAAGCAGTGGCAGCTGTAATACCTAAAGAGGGTAAAGATCCATTAGATCCAGCTTCATACAGGCCCATTTCAATACTAAACCATGACTGTAAAGTGTTCATGTCTATAATGGCTAAAAGAATGACGAACATAATGCCAAAATTGATAGATATGGATCAACGTGGTTTTGTGGAGGGAAGGCAAACATTTGACAACTTTAACAGAACACTGATGATCCAGAGGGAAACAGAATGCAAGAAGATACCATTGTTGCTGTTGGGTCTTGATGCAGAAAAAGCATTTGACAGAGTACGCTGGGACTTTAACAGCAGAGAAATGGAAGCATTTACATTTCCTGAAAAAAATATAAGGCTGATTAGGAGGATATATGAGGGATCAGAGGCAAAAATTATGGCGGATGGGGTCCTCTCTGATAATTTCTGCTTGATCAGAGGAACCAAGCAAGGGTGTCCTCTTTCCCTTTTGTTATTTGCATTATATTTAGAACCACTGGCAAAGAAAATAAGGGACTCAGAAATTCAAGGATATAATTGGTATGGTAGTCAAGAAAAGGTGGCTCTATCTGCAGGTGATATTACTTTACACCTGACAAAGCCAGAAAGAGACATTACAGGGCTGTGGAATGTTTTGACACAGTTTCAAGTCTTTTTGGGATACAAAATTAATGAAGCTAAAACAAAGGCTATTAGTGGTAAATTATGTACCCACACATAATTTGGTTCAGCAATATCCGTATTTATGGAGACATGATAAAATATATTTAGGAGTGTGGATTAAAAATGATTCTGGTGTGGGAGCTAAGGATACGTGGGAAGAGACTAAACAAAAGATAACACAAAAACTGAGAAAATGGAAGCTTTGTTATATGGATATGAACAGTAAGATACAAGCAGTCAAAATGTTTTTAGTCCCTTTAGTCTTATAAACAGGTCAGGCATATTTTTATCAACCAGAGGAGAAGTTGTGGATAGCATTTAATAAAGAGCTGAAGGACTTTACCTGGGAGAGAGAGACAGCAAGAGTCAACTGGGATAAGCGGATTCTTCCAGTAGAACAGGGCAGATTGGAATTACCCAATTTGGTGGGGTATTTCAAAGCTATACAGTTAAGGGTCCTATAGATAGCACAAGCAGATAACTATAATTCAAAGTGGAAAGGAATGATGTTGAAATGGGGAGGTGTTCAAGAAACAAGGATAATGTGAGATTTTAGATGCAGGCTTTTATGGATAATAATAATAATCATACAGAATGTTATTACCTTATCCATAAAGTAGCAGAAAGTATTCTAAGAACTAAACCAACACGGGAATGGAGAAAGGAGATTCTGCCAATGGGGATGACTACAATTAGGGATACTGATAACATGCAAGAGGGGCTGGAATTTACTGGGGAAAACTGGCAAAGGAACCAAGGTATTGGGAGCAAATAACTAGAGAGGGAAAAGTAATACAATGGGAAGAGGCCAAGAACTTACTTGGACTGCAGGTTAGAGATTACCTTCTCTATCAAAGATTGATATCAGAGTACAGGAAAAGGGAAAGAAATAGTGGGATCCTAAATGAAAAACCAGCACTGGTAGAGTTTTAGTAGAATACAGAACAGAAGCTGCCATTAAAAAAAGAATAATTAGTACAGCATATAAAATATTGCATGGCAACTATAAGAATCAATCAGAGGTGCTTAGAAAGGATTGGGAAGAGACTAGATAAGAAATTCACAAAGAAACAATGGGAGGGTACATGTATGTCTATGCAACAAAATCTAGAAGACTTAATATTTTTGCATGGAAATGTTTACATAGATATTTTTATACTCCAAGTAGACTCCAGAGAATTTTTCCTCAGATAGACAGCAAATATTGGAGGTACTTGGGAACATACTTTCTGGGAGTGTGGTGGGTTGGTGGACTTTAAGGATTCCCTATGGTATACAGTGTCAGAGATGCTGGGTGAGTGAATTGGTGTGACAAGGGAGATGATTTTTCTGAGCTATGATACAGAATCGGAAATGTCTAGACAAGGTAAGGCCTTGCTGCATCTAATTATGGCGGCTGCCAAAAAAGCAATTACTAGAAAATGGAAATCAAAATCTAAACCACCTATATTAGAAGTAATGACTACCATAACAGACATAAAACAACTGGAACTGAGATCTTTAGAAAAGGGTAGGCACAAAATACATGGGAAAAAATGGGAGTTGTAGGAACAATACATACAGGGGAGGAATGAGGTTTAAAAGAAAGCAGAACTTAAATGAGCTGTGTAATGTCTGACTGAAAATGAGTGGGTAGATAAGTGATGTATAAAGTTTGCAACTGGGAGTGTGTCAGTACGGTTTGTGATGTAAAATGCTTGCAACTAGGATTGTGTTGGTGTGGTTCATTTTCATTTATATAAATGCATAATTGTTTAGGTCTTGATGGTTTAATAAAGATATTTCTTGTTTAAAAAAGGGGCACAAATTGAATAATTTATGCAATGTTACTTTGGTTACATGATATACAGTAATATATGTGAAGTATAATGTTTGTTAATGTAAATTGAATACAATTTGAATACTTTCGGCTTTTCCCGGCTAGGGGTCGCCACAGCGGAACTCCGGTCCGCTAATGATTGGCAGTAGATTTTGACGAATGCCGAGGTGACAGCTCGACGTTCAACTTTCAACAAAGGCATGCCCATTTAAGCATGTCTTTCGAACGCCCACCCAACCGTGGAGAGGACATGCAGATAATATATAGAAGGCACTCCCCGCACTCCAGCCGAGAATTGAATGGGAGAACCTCTTGCTGTGAGGTAACAACGCTACCACTGCACCAGCGTGGACTGTTTTGTATAAATGTAAATTTGCCTATGTCACAAGTGATAACTCAATAAAGGTGTTAAAAAAAAAAAAGAGGAGTTCCTTGGATGCATACATGATTGTGTGTGTTAGTAAAGAGGTAGCTAAGGGTTATGGGGGATATTTTAGTTGTGAATTGATTTACATACTATTGACCTCTATCCATCAGAGACATGGGAGCCAGACCAGGGGTGAATTTGCAATTTCCCATCAAATGATCATGGTTTCGCTTGAATAGGGTCATGGATGAACTCTGCTTCATGTAGATAGGGAGCTTATTCCATACTGCAGGGATCCTTTGAGACACATCAGTCTCTCCAGCATGTTCTGTTTATGTCACAAAACAAGTTCAGGTCCTTGGATCTAGTGTTTCTGCTGCTGTTTGTTTTGCAGATGGGTAAGAGATCCATCAGAGCTGGATCTGAGGATGTCTTACATGTTAGGCATAGATCACCTCTCAGTAAACTGCAGTAAAGGGAGTACAGAGATAAGGCCTTAAGGCAATCTGTGTAGGATAGGTTCTTCATACCCTGGATTCTCCTGGTCAGGAACCTTTGATGGCATTTCAACTGTTGCAAGTGCTGGTTAGGTACATGACAAAGAGGGTACTGTACTCCATGATGGGTCGGATAACAGCAAAGTACAGTGGTACTATAATTCCCTTGGACCTGGATGAAATACCTTTGCATATAAGTTGGGTGACATATAATGACTTTCTTACTATCTTGGCTACATGCTGGTCACAGGTCAGATTACTGTCTAATGTATGTTCCTAGGTCTTTATCAGGTCAATGCTTAGGGGTGCTTTTATCGAAGGAGTAATTAGCTTGGGTGGATGATTTCCCAAAGGGCACTATAATGCATTTTTTCATGTTGAGTTTTAATCTGTGGCTTTGGCACCAGTCATTTGTTTGTGTTAGACCCTTGTGTAAGATATTGCTTCCATGGGGGAATTTATGACAGCTCCCAATTTACAGTCATCTGTGAACCTGGTGAGCTGAGCCCTCTGACATTAGCCTTCACTTCCAAGAAGTAGGTGACAAACAGGGGGAGTAGGCCCAATATGCAGCCCTGGGGTACTCAGCTGGTGACCAGTTTCGTGGTAGAGGTAGTCTCACTGATCCCTTCTTCTTGGGTCCTATCCAGTGAGTTACATATGAGTTTAGCACACACACATGCACCAAAGTCACCCAATTATTACAAAAAGGGTTAGTTTAGCCCAAAACAATGAAGTGGCATAGAAATAGTTTTAGCCAATGAAAAAGCATGAACTTTAGAAAAAATCCCATCAGAAATTGTAAACAAAACAGCACCAAAAATCTTGATTAAACAAATAAAAATTAAAATGCTGTCATCATGTTCAATCACCTCGAATAATCATAACACCAAAGAAAAAAACTGCAGTATCAGTAAGTTTTCCTGTCAAAATATCCAAATGAAACTTTTAATAAATGGTATATGCAGTACATTATGCTGGCAAAGTAAAAACTCAAGCATATACAACATTTCCAATCAGAAAAAAAAGAGTCAAAGCATCTGCATACAGTATTCAAAAACTGACAGAAAAAACAGAGGGAGAAAATAAAACCAGAAAGGGTTTCTCACCTGGGCTCAGCAGCTGAAGAGATCTAGATTAAGGAGTAGTCTTTCAACAGATCTTTCCCTTACTATAGCACCTGAGCACCGAAATGGTCCTTCCTGTGGACGTGTAAGGCACTCCCTGGACTCTCAGGTGAATGGTCCATCACACCTACAGAGATGCACTGGGAAGGACTCTCACCTTTGGCAGACTGCCAGGGGAGGATAGCAAGGCATTACTACCTGAACGCCAATGAGGCAGTGAGTTTGTTGAACATTTTTAAATTTCAGGTTTAACATATTCAAGAAGATTCTAAGAATAAAGCCAAGCTATTTTTCTCAATATTAACTTAGAAGCAGTCTTTCCAAGATTGCTGCATGTTGATCAAATGGTTAACTTTAACTTTCCCAGTGTGAAAAAAACTGAAAGACAAGGCCCGTGAACTCTGTCAATTTTAGTATATTCAGTTACTGGCTAATAAGTGGCAAAAGAGCAAAGTATTAAAATTTGGAGACAGTAGAGTGTTTGTAGAGAATGATTATTTACTGTACACCAGGCAGAAGAGCAAGAAATGTATTCCAGCAATCAGGGAATGCAAGTGTGTGATTCAAGCTACTGTATTCAGCTAACAAACATTAGTCCAACAAAAAGTGAGCCAACAAGCAGAGGGAGACTCTGCATTCTTGTGCAACAAAGTACAAGGCGAGACTTTGACAATGAAATCTTTTTTATTACTCCAAAGGAAAATACTTCAGGGACACAAAAAAGCAGATGACTAGAAGAATTGGGAGTACCCTGAAACTAAACCAGAGTCTGGAGTTGGGAGATGGAGATGGAGAAAGTACAGTTTTGTACCTACCATAAATGTAGATGTCCGAACTGGATAGCATCTGCAGTCATAACAAGTGGGTTGTCCTGTCGTCAGGCAGCCCTGCAGTCGGCCGGATTCCAAAGTCCGGGTCCGGCTTCGGCCGATGTCGCACTCCACCCGACGTCATCTCTGTTGGTCTTCGGGTATAAAAGCATCAGCCGACGCCATTTTCCTCAGTGTTTCTTGCCCCAGATGCCAGTAGCCCTCTTGCAGGCTAAAAATTTGGATAGATGCCAATGTTTCCAAATAGATAGAGGTAAACACAACAATAAGCATATATGTACATATATACAAACAAATACACCATAAAGACTCCCCAACAGCTAGCTATTAGGAGGGTAAACACCCTAGGAGTACCACAGAGGGGAAGGAGGGAGGGTAATCCTGACTGCAGATGCTATCCAGTTCGGACATCTACATTTATGGTAGGTACAAAACTGTACTATGTCCTTCATGGATGCATCTGCAGTCATAACAATGGGTAGAATACCATAGCCAACTAGGGAGGAGGATAAAAGTAGATTATGGTGTGTTTAGGATCCCTTGCAGTACAGCAGTGGCAAACCCTGCTCGGGATCTGGAATATAGAGGCAAATTATAATGCTTGGCAAATGTATGCACGGAGGTCCAAGTAGCCGCCTCAATAATGTCTTTGGTTGCCACTCCTCGTAAGAAGGCTGTGGTAGTGGCTGTTGCCCTTGTAGAATGAGGTCTTATGTTCTGTGGAATTGGTTTTCCATGGAAGGAGTAACAGTATCGTATGCAATTTCCTATCCATTTGGAGATTGTCTGTTTGGAAATAGCTTTTCCTTCCCTTCCTGTTGCATAGGCTACAAAAAGTTGGTCAGTCTTTCTGCTATTTTTTGTTCTGTCCAAGTAGTAGCGTAGCTGTCTATGTACATCAAAGGTATGCAGTATTCTTTACCCTCTGTTTTGTGGGTTGGGAAAGAAGGTAGGTAGGTGGATTGCCTGGTTTAAAGACACTCTGGATACCACCTTGGGCATAAATGTAGGATTAGTCCTCATGGACACTCTATCTTGGTGGAAGATTAGGAAGGGTTGCAGTGCCATTAAGGCCTGTAGTTCTGAAACCCTCCTTGCTGAAGTAATTGCCAGTAGGAAAGCAGTTTTCCATGACAGGTGTTGTAGGTCTGCTGTTGCTGCTGGTTCAAAGGGTGATAGTGTCAACTTTTCTAGCACAAAGTTTAAATCCCAAGCTGGTAATGGTGGTTTCCTTGGAGGTTTTACATTCTTGATTCCTCTGAGGAACTGCCTGAGCAAAGGGTGCGAAAAACAGGTGGATCAAAGCTGTATTCTGCTGAAATAGCTGATGCATGTATCTTGATGGAGGAGTAGGACAGGCCTGAATGAAGAAGTTGACCAGATACTCCAGAATGTTAGGCATATCTATGTTTGACACATCTTTTCCTCTTTCCGTACTCCAAATGACAAACCTTTTCCATTTTCCAGCATAGTTCCTTCTTGTTGAAGGTCTGCGTGCTTCAAGAATAATGTCTTTAACTCTTTGGGAAAGTTCTGGATTAGCTGCTGCTATGTGATGTTCCATGCAGTCAGTTGCAGCGTTTTAGGTTTGGATGTATGATGCTGTAGTTGTTCTGAGTTAACATCAAAGGCATCAGGGTATTGGCCACATATTGTTCGAGACATGCTCTTCAGTAGTGGGTACCAGTGTTGTCTTGGCCAGTTTGGAGCTATCAGGATTATCCTTGGACGTTCTTCCTTGATTTTTAGTAGTACCTTGTGTATCAAAGGAAGAGGAGGGAATGCATATGCTGTTAGGCCTTTCCAGTTGAAGGAGAGTGAGTCCACTTTCCATGCTAGTGGGTGGAATGTCCTTGTGCAGAATTTTTGAGCTGGTGATTGAGAGGTGATGCGAATAGGTCTATCTGTGGCATTCCCATTTCTTGAGATGGTCTTGAAGATGTCCGGGTGCAGCTTCCATTCGTGGGCATCGAAGTGGTTCTGCTTAATATGTCTGCTAGAGTATTGTCTTTCCCGGTACAAATATTGCCTGTAACTGAATGTTGTAGCTGAGTGCCAGGGTCCACAGCTCCAAGGTCATTCTGCATAGGGGTATGAATGAGTGCCTCCCTGTTTGTTGATGTTCCACATGACTGTGGTGTTGTCTGTCCTTATCATCAACTGGCCCTCTTTGAGAAATGGTTTGAACTTTTGGATTGCCAGTTTTACTGCCAGCATTTCTTTTAGATTGATGTGCAGGTGAAGTTGATCCTGTGTCCACAATCCTTGCACGCATTTGTCCAGCATGTGGGCCCCCCATCCTAGGTCTGAAGCGTCTGTTGTGATGGTCTGGCTTGGTTGACATCTGCGAAAGGGTAGGCCTGGGTTTGACTGGCATGCCTGAGCCCACCATAGGAACTCCTGTTTTAAGCATGGAATTAGTGGGATTTCTGTTTCTAGACTGTGTCTGTGTTGGGACCATAAATTCTTTAGGTACCACTGTAGTTTCCTCATATGTAGTCTGGCAAATGGGACCAAGATTATGCATGATGCCATGAAGCCCAAGGCCTGCAGAACTTTTCTTGCTGTTAACTTGTTCAGTTTTGTTAGTGCCAAGTAGTAAAGAGGCAGTTCTTTTTGTTTTTCTGTAGTCAGGAATGCCATTTGTTGTACTGTGTCCAATTCCGCGCCCAAAAATGTCCTTGTTTGGGATGGTATCAGCCTTGACTTTTGTAAATTGACTGTGTATCCCAGTCCTTGTAGCAAGTAAATGACCCTTTGTAAATCTGTTGTCAGCTTGCTTTTGTTGTCCCCTTGTAGCAGGCAGTCGTCCAGGTATGGGTAAATTTGAATTCCCTGTAGTCTGCAATGGGCGATTACTGATGCCAGGCATTTTGTGAATACTCTGGGCGCAGTAGATAAGCCAAAGGGCAATGCTGAGAATTGATAGTGCTCTGATCCTGCAAGAAATCTGAGGTATCTTCTGCAGATTGGTCGAATGGGGACGTGCAGGTATGCCTCCTTGAGATCTAGAGTTACCAGCCAAGACTCCTTGCCCAGCATGGGAAGAAGTTGCTGTAGGGTCAGCATTTTGAATTTTGGGACAATGATGTATGTATTTAAGGTGGACAGGTCGAGAATTGGTCTCCAAATTTTTCCTTTCTTGGAACTAGGAATAGTCTGGAGTAGAACCCCTTTCCTTGTTCTGCTGTTGGCACTCTTTCCACAGCTCTCATGTTTGCTAACTCCATTATCTGGCGTAGAGCCTCTGTTTTTGATTTGGAGGTAGATTTGGCATTCCTCTTTTGACTGGTAAAGTGTGGAAGTGAAACCGGTAACCTTGATCTATGGTTTGTAAAATCCACTTGTCTTTTGTTATGTAGTGCCAGTTCTTTGAAAATAAGGTTAACTTTCCGCCTAGAGGAGCTGCTATTTGTTCCCTGGTAGGCGGATTTAGGATTAAGTCACTGTGGTTGTGCTGATGTAGTGGCAGTGGCTGTGTCTGTGCCTCTGTTGTTACCTTGCCACTGTCGTCCTCTGTAGGCACCTCCTCTGGATTGGTTTCTGCCTCTGGAACGTCTATCCCTGCCCCTTTGAAATTTTGTGGAGTCAGGAAAGGACCAATTTTTGGCAGGCCAGTTCCTGCTAAACCTTGGGGTTGAACCTGCAAGAAATCTTTAACAGTTTGAACAGATTTTGCCTTTTCTTCCATTTTCTTCATAACCTGCTGGGCAGGTGTACCAAACAAACTTGTCTTGTCCATAGGAGCATCTAGCAACTTAGCTTTAACATGATCCGGTAAAGCTTGTTCCTTAAGCCATGCATGCCTTCTTATCACTGTGCCTGTCATGGCTGATCTAAATGAAGCCTCCAGTGCATCATAGCCACATTTTAAGGAATGGTTGCTAACCTGTTGTATGTTATTTACCATCTCTAATACATATTTCTTATCAAGAGATTCATCAGTGGTTAGTTTTTTAGTTAACTGATCAAGCATAAACTCTTGGTATTGTATCATGTGAAACTGACAGTTTAAAGCTCTAGCTGAGAGAGTAGCTGAAGTGTAGACCTTTTTACCCCATCTGTCTAGTGACCTTGCTTCCCTTTCAGAAGGAATAGGGTTTTAGCTGTGGTCGCTACTGCTTTGGGACCCTGGGATATAGTTTCTGGGTCTGCAAGTGGGGCCTTGTAAAGGTGGTGATGAGTATCTGGCACCCTGTAAAATCTGTCTGGTTTGGCAGGTAAAGAATCTGGAGCGGAGCAAACATCATTGAAAGCATCATCCACCACAGGGAGAACAGGAGGTATAGCTAAGGGCCTGTGCTGTGGGAGGTGCAGAAAGGTCCTAAGTCTTTTTCTGGAGTCTGAAAAATCCTGTTGCTGCCATTGGAACTGTTCTCGCATGGCATGCAAGGTTTCCCCAAAGGAGAATTCTTCTGGTGGGGAAGCAGCTGGAATGGATTCTTCAGCATCAGAATCTTCAAAATTGGAGAAGGGAGCCTCAGGCTGGTCAGTTATGTCTGATTCATCAGCAGAATCATCAGAAGACACTGGCTCAGAGGGCTCTGCCCTAGGTCTCTTCTCTGGGGGCTGAGAGGCCCTGTCTGGGTGAGATTGAGATCCTCTAATTAAAGAAATTAAATCTTCTGCCAAAGAAAGCATTTGAGAACTAGAAGAGGGCCTGGATGTGGGGGGTTTAACAGGCACTGTTTTAGTAGTCTTGGCTGCTTTAGCCCTGGCGAAGGCCTTAATGGACATGGCAGCTGGAGGCCTAGCAGCACCACGTGCTGGGGTAGAGACATCCAAGGGGATGGTGTCTGATAAGTCAACCACCGTAGTGGGTAAGATTTCTGAGGTCGATTCAAGAGTTGTAGCAGGGGCCTCAGTTGTAAGAATAGGTTCAGCTGTACTTTGAGCAGTTTTCTCGGTTTCGGCGAAACCGAGACACTCATGATTTGCTTTTCCGTGGTTTCGGCGAAACCGCGGACCCGAGTGTCGGTCTTTATCTTTGCGTTTTGGGGGTAGTCGGAGGATCCGGCGGCATAATGTACGCAAAATCAGAACCGTAAAACTGTTCTGCAAACTCCGACCGTCGCCTAAGCGTTCGTCGGTTGAAAGAGGCACAGGCCGAACAGGCTGCTACGTCGTGGGCTGGGCCTAAACAAGGCAGACAGTAAGAGTGGAAATCTTTATGAGGTATTTGTTTCCCACAGGTTAAACAATTGTTAACTTTTTCTGACATCGGCTGAGGCAAGAAAGAGTCCCCAACGGGGTACTTAGCTTTAGAAGTCTTTGAAGTAGAATTCGGTAGAAGTAATCTCTGGATCCGACCGACCGGCACTTGTGAACAGCTTCTGCTTCGGGCGCCACGCGGCAAGAAAGACTGAGGAAAATGGCGTCGGCTGATGCTTTTATACCCGAAGACCAACAGAGATGACGTCGGGTGGAGTGCGACATCGGCCGAAGCCGGACCCGGACTTTGGAATCCGGCCGACTGCAGGGCTGCCTGACGACAGGACAACCCACTTGTTATGACTGCAGATGCATCCATGAAGGACATCAGGAAGGAGATAATCACATTGCCACAGTGGTCAGGAAAATCCTTCTACATGGCACACCTCATCACAAAAAGTTGCTCATCCAGAAAAAAAGAGGTCATTGTTCCCCTCTACTCATCACTCATTAGACCCATTATAGAGTACAATGCCCATTTTGGTATGTATCTCACAAGACATCTACAACAACTGGAAAGGCCAAAGAAATACCTCACAAAGAGGATTACTGGCCTCAAACAGATGCCCTACGCAGACCGTCTAAAAAAACTCCAGCTTTACTCTGTCGCATATCGCCTACTCAGGGGCGATCTCTGCCTAACATACAAAGCTATGTCAAACCCAGAGCTGTTGGACATGCTCCACTTAAAAAATCCCATTCCCTCTGAGCTACACGCTCTAGGGACCTAAACCTTGTCACCACAATAAACAGAACATGCTGGAGGGATATATTCCTGTCCCACAGACTTCCCATACTCTGGAACAGACTACTTATCTATATCAAACAAAGCTCTTCATTAGCACTCTTCAAGAAAAATCTTGATGATTGCATGGGTAATAGGAAATTCACCCCGGGGATCACTTCTGTGGTTCTGCTTGAGAGGGGCACAGGAAAATAATTTTCTTGGGTGGCAAAAGCCAGGGTACCTTTTTGACTAGGCTTGTATAGGCCCTAGGGCCAATAGCCTAGTACTTACCTATGAACCTATAAGACCAGCAACATTGAAATTAGTGAATAAATGTGAGACTGGAAAGTATAAATCACATTTGTGAAATATGGCTGTACAAGAAAAAGTGGAAAGTGTTAAACTTGTGGGCACTGAAAAGCATTTGCCCCACTTCATGTCATTAATGTTTGGTAGGATGCTGAGGGGAAGAGGAAGAAAAAAGTAAATGTAAGTAAAACAATTTCTTATCTTAACAGTATTTCTATGAAACTTTTCATTGTGTAAATTGCATGTTTTATAGTAACATACTTTAGTTGTATGTGATAAAGCTAATAAAGTAAACATATGCTTTTTTCTTACTTTTTTTTAGTATTAACAGATGTAGGCACTTAGGAACCACAATTTAAGACGAGAAAAAAAGGTTAGACAAAAAAAAAGTTGTGTCTTACCATAACATTCCATCTGTGTTGTTGATCTTCATTCACTCATCACTGATGGGATGTCGGTTCCATCCTCGGAACCGAATCGGCCTTGTACCAAGCTTGCGTCAGCTAAAATCTCTCAAGCTAAGCTTTTAACCATAGTACCCTTCTCCCTGTTACCTCAGATCGAGTTTGCTCGTTATTAGTAAAGCAGAGGCAGTTTCTGCGCAAGTACCCTAACTCAGCACTTGGACCCAAAGTATCCGCCAGTAGCCTTAGGAGGGGGAAGGAGGGTGGGATGTGATGAATGAATGAAGATCAACAACACAGATGGAATGTTATGGTAAGACATAACTTCTTTATCTGATGTTGTCAATCTTCATTCATTCATCACTGATGGGACAGAGTCCCCAGCTACCTTGTGTCACTTGGGTGGCCCTTATGGAAGAATATTCCTGAGCACCATTTAGATCTTTAGACCAATGTGGGCACCCCTCGGGGGCGGGTGTAGAATTTTATCTGGTCTCCGTGGGATTGGCTCAACAGAGTCGGGATTCTTCCAGGCACACTGCACCCATGAGCTGGACTAGCTCATCTGCAGGCGGGGTCACCCAAGAGGTAGATGGACAGGCACAAAAGGCCTGCACGGATACAGAGTTTTTGGGCTTCCAGTCACCCCTCTGTTTCAACATTTTAAGGAGGTCTCCAAAGGAGACATCTTCAGGGGGTGACCGTGGGGACCCTTCCCATTCATCGTAATCTGTATCCAGTGTAAGAGACTCCTCAGGGTAGTCATATGTGCTTCCTCTTGCACTTCTTCCATAGCACCTCTTCAGTGGGAACTTCTGAAGAGGACTCGGAGGAAGGGGCACCCTGCGGCTCTCATGCCTGATGTCCCAAAATGGTGGTTTGTGTCAGCTGCAGCTCAGAGGGAGGGGATGACTGTGGTTCCAATGCTGGCGGTTTGCTTCCAGAAGCAAGAGCCCTCTCTATCACCCGGAAAGCAGGCCCGTCCAAAGAGGGATGGGAGCCCGGAACTGAGAAAGATCACCTTGGAACCGGGGTCACACCCTGCTCCATCGAGCCTGCTCCTGAGAGAGGAGCCTCAAGAAGGATTGGTGCCGACAAAACTCCTGGTGCCATGGATGGAATCGTAGACACACTTGAGACCATACTCAGCACTGAAGAGCCTGTAGCCCAACGCTGGACCTGAGGAAGACCTGGCTCCGAATGAACCGAAGCCAAAGGGAAGGTTCCAGGGTCACAGTGAGGTCTACTAATGGCACCGAAGTGGGTACTAAAAGAGGCATCGGAGTCAAAGACTTAGAAACCTGCAAGGAGGTCAAAGGAGGAGAGTAGGATGGAGTCCGTGGAGAAACAATCCCAAGTCAGAAAGGTGGATGGGTCTTAGAAGGTGTAGAAATCTCCCTGGCTGTCAGCAGCTGGTCCAAAAGGCACACTACATCAAGTTCAAAAAGGGTCTTGGTGGATCTAGTGGATATCCCTGACAGGGACACTGGCCGCTCAAGGAAGGGGCTATATATCTGTCCCAGAAAGAGGTCCAATGATGAGGAATATCAGGTCCATGTTGTGGTGTCCAATGGCACTGCTGTCTCAAGTTTGGAGATGGGGAGTAATGGAGCATCTATTGCAGTCATGGGTACCATAGGTAGGCTTGGTGCCGTAATGGCACTTGGTACCGAGGTGGGTGTGGAGGTAGTTATTAGAGGCTCAACTAAGAGTGGAGCCAGAGTCAAGGGTACCAGAGGCATGCTCGGTGCCATAGCACTTGGTACCAAAGAGGGTGAAGCAATTTGTAACTTGGGAATAAATGGTGCTGTAGATATTACTGGAGCCGAAACAGACGCTGAAGACATAAAGACAGTTGATGGAAATAAGGTCGGTGTCGTAGAGACTGGCTTTGGCTCTGATAACACTTCAGGCAATTTTGGTTTAGGTGGCTTGTCCAAATCACCAGAAGGTGAAGATGGCACAGAATGCGGTCTTTTCTTTCTTAGGAGGGGGAGAGCCCTCCAACGCAGAAAAAGCCTCTGAAAAGGGTGTCTTAAGGAGGTCCTTCAGAATTAACTTTTTTTTCGTTCTTTCAGAGTATGGGCACTAAATCCCTTACAAATATAACATGGAGATTGCACCGAGATATGGGGTACCACCAAACAATACACACAGTCCTCATGAGAGTCGCTGTTTGGCATTTTCCTACATTTCATGCATTGCTTAAAGCCTGATGTTCCTTTCTTTTCAGACAAATTCGACACACAGACACACACAATAGACAACCAAAGAGGAGGCTAGAAGGGAGATTTTATATATACATATATATATATATATATATATATATATATATATATATATATATATATATATATATATATATATATATACAGATATAGTTTTTTTTTTCTAGGAAAGGCGAAAGAAATACTAGCAATGGTATTTAAGAATTACCACAAGGGTAGGGAGAAAGGCCGTACCACCAATGGTACTAATATTACCGAAAGGTAATTAAGAAAAGGTGTCAACAGGAAAGGGTAAAGGCTAGTGACAGACAAAGATAGACAAAAACCAGGAAAATTACAAGAAACTCCTCAAACTCCATAAAATATCAAAAACTTTTTGACTTAGCTGACAGCTGGCTTGAACGTGTCTTTATGGCTATGCGGCAAACGAGATCTGAAGTAACAGGGAGAAGGGCACTATGGGTAAAACCTTAGTTCGAGCGTTGGCTGGTGCGAGCTTGGTATAAGGCAGACTCAGTTCCGAGGACAGAACCGACATTCCATCAGTGATGAATGAATGAAGATTAACAACATCAGATGCATGTTTAAGTGAAGAGGCTACAAGCTTGGATTACTGAGGTGAGGATGGGGTGCAAAAGTACACAAGATCATAATATATGTAAGAGCTATGTTCTCTCTTACTTTTGCATAGGTGAATGTCTGGATTAAGACCCTTAGGTTATTCTAACAGGTTTTGAGTGGAAACATGTAAATAGGAGAACATTGAATACAATGAAAAGTTCTTCTTTAGTAAAACATGTTTCAGCTTGTCTTCAAAAGTGTGCAGATGAGGACTATATTTTCTTTTCTCTTATTTTTCCATGGAGACAAGCTGATTATAGAGCAATAAAAAGCAAGCAAAATCACTAGTATCTTCAACACTAAAAGTTAATGTTTTCTAAAACCTTTCAAGCTGCTTTTCCCATCTTGGAAGGGAACAAAGATAAAAAAAATAAAATATACCAGTTAGGCTAAGTAGAAGCACAGGCAGTAACATGCATCTTACAATGGAAAACCCTCAACTTTAGGTTAATTAAGATCTGTGTTTGCAGCTGCCCATCTGGGACAATTGTTCCTAAAAGGATGTTAACTTTAATTATTTGAAGAGGTACATATTTATGTGTGTTTTCATTAAATTAACAGGGTGTGTGTGTGTGTGTGTTAGGGTTTTCATTAAAATAAAAAGATTTTGTAAAATGTGACATGCATTCCAGTTTTGATTATAAGAATCAATCTGCCAAACATTAGTCAGTGCATGTATCACAAAAGCTGGAAATAGACATTTAAAAAGCTGTCATATATATGAAGTGGGAATAATTTCTTATCATAATGGTGACACTTTCCATATTATCTTGGAATGTAAATGGTCTCACAGGTATAGACAAAAAGCAAAGAATATTTAATTATACTTAGATACGCAGAGTGTAAACAGCAATGCTACAAGACACAAATTTGGAAAGACTGGAGCAAGTGAATTTGATAAAGAAAGCATTCAGGATGGATAGGCTGCATATCAGGGACAAAGGAAAAGTGAAGTACTTATATTAATTGCAAGAGGAACTCCAATAGTGACAGAAGAGGGGGAAAAAGGATAACAGTGGCAGTAAGGGGCCACTGGCAAGGGCTGGGGATTATCCTGGCACGTATTTATATTCCACCTAAAACTGGTATTATGAAGCTTTAAAAATGTTGGGAGAAATAATCAGCTTTCAGCAGAGAATATTACTTACAGGTAGGGACTTGGATTTGGTTTGCAACAATGAGGATTTATCTGGGAGTTCTAAAGAGAAAATATAACAAAACAGGGTAGATTTCTGAAGACATTTATGTAAACATTCTGTATGGAAGATGCAAATTAAGAGGTAGGAACTCAGAAAGGAGTTACATATTATTCCTCAAGGTGCAATAAATGGGCTAGACAGAGAGAAATTACATTTCACAATAACATGTGCATTTAACTGAGAATTTTGACACAAATACAATAACAATTTCAGATCTTGTGACCATAATTACTAAGCTAAAAATACAGGGTAATGAAGTAGGCATGCGGCACTGGCATTTCCCCATCTACTTGCTAAAAAGAGAGGAATTTAAGGAATTGAATGGAATGGAAATTATTCAGTGGTTATTATGGAAGATAGAAAGTACTTGAGAAGTTATAGCTAGTGAGTGGAATAAAAATAAAGTGGAGTTTAAAAACAGGGTAGAAATAAAATAAATATTAGTTGTGTAAAATCTTACCATAGCCATAGATGTCCTTTCTCTTCTATATGTTTCAGTATCCATAACATGGAGGAGTCTGTCTCTGGCTGACTCGTACATCTGGCCATTATACCAAAGGTAAACCGCTACTGTGAAGGTACGTGTGACAAGCTGCATCACACAGTGAATGTTTGCCATAAACAGACATCAGCACATACCTACCTGGAGGAGGAGTAGAGACATTTTCTACAAAACCATGCAGAATAGCCCTGGGAAACCCTGCCCTAGACCTAGAAACAATATCCAACTTATAGTGTTTGGTAAAGGTATGAACACATGACCATGTAGCTGCTTCCAGAACGGAAGCTGTATCCACACCTTTAAAGAAGGCCCCAGAAGAAGGCACAGCTCTAGTAGAGTGTGCCTTGACTGGGAAAGGAAGTTCCTTCCCATCAGCCATGTAACAAAAGGTAATGGCTTTAGAAATCCAGGAGGAAATAGTTTGCTTGGCAACAGGGAGTCCCAGGGCTCTTGGGTGATAGGAAATGAAAAGCCTGTCTGATTTTCGGATAGGCTTGGTTTTAGCCAGATAGTATCTTAGCTGTCTGTGCACATCCAAAGTGTGAAGGATCCTATGACTAGATTATTATGGGGAAGGAAAAAAGGTGGGAAGGTTAATAGCTTGATTTAGTGACAGTTCATTCACCACCTTAGGCATGAACGAAGGACTGGTACAAAGGGATACCCCGTCACTATGAAAGGCTGTGAAAGGGGAGTAGGCAATAAGGGCCTAAAGTTCAGAAACCCTTCTGGCTGAAGTGATAGCTACCAGGAGAACAGTTTTCCAAGCGCAATGTTGAAGGGAAGAGGTTTTAGCTGGCTCAAATGGCACCGGAGTAAGTATTTCAAGCACAAAGTTGAGATCCCACGGAAAAGGGATTGGTTTTCTTGGTGGTCTGATATGCAAGACTCCTTTCAGAAAAAACTTGACTTCCAACCTGGATGCCAAGGGGGAGTCAAATGCACGCTGGGATGGCAGATAGGTGTGCCTTGACAGAAGAGTTTGACAATCCACCTTTCATCAGCTCAGACAGGGGTTGACAAACAAAGTATTACAGAATAATGGGAATCTCACAGAACAAGAAGAGGAACAACTGTAGAATGCAAAAGAGAAAATAAGACAGTGCCTGGAAAATATGCATGAGTTTAGGACTGTTGTTAATCAACTTTTTTTTTTTGATAATTCCAGTGCACAAAACTTTTGGCAAAACAACTTACACAACAGAAAGTAGAGAGGGCTGTTGCCAAACTCAGGGAGGCTACAAAGTACAGTTTTGTACCTACCATAAATGTAGATGTTCAAGTGCTCATACAGCTGCAGTCATCACACTTGGGTTATCCTGCCGTCAGGCGGGTCCTCGGTCGGCCGAATTCCAAAGTCTAGGTCCGGCGTCGGTTGTCGTCGCTTCCTCCCTGACGTCAGTGCGGCAGGGGTATAAAAGAGGCAGCCGACACATTTTATTCAGTTTTTCTTGCCCCAGATGTCAGGTGCCCCCAGAAAGGAAGGCAATACATGATGTTATGCGAACATACATAAGTAAATAAATCAAAACAGTAGTTGCAAGCAAATACACCATGAAGGAATACCCCAAATAGGTTGTATGTTAAAGGTGTTTGTCATAAGCCCTGTCCTAAGAGGGGATGGAGGGAGGGTAACCTGGACTGCAGCTGTATTAGCACTCGAACATCTACATTTATGGTAGGTACAAAACTGTACTATGTTCATCATGCATACAGCTGCAGTCATCACACTTGGGTAGAATCCCAAAGCTAAGTAAGGGCGGCTGGTACTAAGCGGAATTAGGAGGGGCTAGAATCCCCTGCAGGACTGCTGTGGCAAAGCCCGCTCTAGATTTTGAGTATAGTGGAAGGTGGTAGTGCTTGGTGAAAGTGTGCACTGAACTCCAAGTAGCTGCTTCCAAAATGTCCTTGGTAGGGACCCCCCTGAGGAAAGCTGCTGAGGTAGCTGTAGCCCTGGTGGAGTGGGATCTGATGTATGCAGGCACTGATTTTCCATGAAATGAATAACTAAAGCATATGCAGTGGGCTATCCATTTTGAAACAGTCTGTTTGGAAATAGCCTTTCCTTGAGCACCTGTAGCATAGGACACAAAGAGCTACTCAGATTTCCTGAATTACTTTGTTCTGTCCAAGTAATAACGAAGTTGCCTGTGAATGTCCAAGGAGTGTAGTAGCCTCTCCCCTTGGTTCTGTGGATTTGGATAAAAGGTAGGTAAATGAATAGTCTGATTCAAAGCCACACTGGATACTACCTTTGGCATGAAGGTAGGGTTGGTTCGTAAGGAAACCCTGTCCTGATGGAAAATGATGAATGGTTGCACAGCCATGAGGGCCTGTAGCTCCGAAACCCTGCGTGCTGAGGTAATAGCCAGAAGCAAGGCTGTTTTCCACGACAAGTATTGTAGCTCTGCTGAAGAAGCCGACTCAAAAGGAGGCAGTGTCAGCTTCTCCAATACGAAGTTGAGGTCCCAAGCTGGAGCTGGTGGTTTCCGTGGGGGTTTTATATTTTTTGCCCCTCTGAGGAACTGCCTTAATAGAGGATGTGAGAATAAAGGAGGATCCATATTGTACTGTGCTGAAATGGCTGAAACGTGGATCTTGACGGAAGAAAAGGAAAGGCCACTGTTTAACATCTCAGCTAGGTACTGTAAAATCTGAGGTATATTTATTACCCAAGGATTCTGGCCCTTTGCTTGATTCCAGGAACAAAATCGTTTCCATTTGGCAGAGTAGGTTTTTCTAGTAGAGGGTTTCCTGGCCTCCAAGATGACATCCTGTACCTCTTTGGAGAGGAGAGTCTGTTGGCAAATTAAGGTATTTTCCATGCAGCTAGATTTAGAGTTCTGAGCTGGCTGTGAAGGGTCTTGTAGTTGTGCTGGGACAACAGAAGAGGAACTTGAGGTCGGATCCATGGTGGTGAGTGTGACAGGCTCTTTAGGAAAGGATACCAGTGCTGTCGTGGCCAGTCTGGTGCAATGAGAATCATTTGTGACCTCTCTGCTCTGGTTTTTAATAGGACTTTGGTCAGTAGAGGTAGAGGAGGGAAGGCATAGACCGTCAATGCTGTCCAATTGAAAGAGAGTGTGTCCACTTTCCAGGCCTGTGGATGATAGGTCCTTGAGCAGAATTTTTCCAACTGGTAATTTCTGTGGGTAGCAAATAGATCTATGTCTGGCTGTCCCCATGCTTGAGTTATCTTTGAGAAGACTTGAGGATGCAACTTCCATTCGTGTGGGTCTGTCATAATTCTGCTTAAGTTGTCTGCCAGTGTTTTCCTTCCCTGGCAGGAATTGTGCCTGCAGTTGAACTTGTAATTCCAATGCTGTGTTCCACAGGGTCATATCTTGCCTGCACAGGGGGCATGAATGCGTCCCTCCCTGTATGTTTATGTACCACATGACTGTGGTGTTGTCTGTCCTTATTAATAGCTGGCCCGGATGCAGTAGGTCCTTGAAGGTCATAAGAGCATTTTGCACAGCTAGCATCTCCTTTTGGTTGATGTGTAGGTGCACCTGTTTTTGGGACCATTTTCCCTGGATGCACTGATCTGCCATGTGTGCTCCCCAGGTGTAGTCTGAGGCATCTGTTGTGATGATTTGACTTGCTTGTGGTATACAGAAAGGGAGACCCGTGTTTCTTTGGCATGCTTGAGCCCACCACAAAAATTCCTTTTGAAGGCATGGAATGAGTGATAAAATTGTTTCCAAGCTGTGGCTGTGTTGAGACCATAAGTTTTTTAGGTACCGTTGTAGTTTCCTCATATGCAGCTTTGCAAATGGTATTAGTAGGATGCAAGATGCCATGAACCCCAGAGCCTGCAGGATTTTCCTTGCAGTTAGCCTGGTTAAAGTTGCCATTTTGTTGAAGTATTGAGACAGTTGCCCTTGTTTGTCTGGCGTGAGGTAAGCCATCTGGGCCATTGTATTTAAGCTGGCACCACGGAAAATTATCTGTTGAGAGGGTATTAGTTTTGATTTCTTTTTGTTCACTGTGTACCCCAGGCAGTTTAACAGTTTTATTACAAACGCCAGA
Source organism: Protopterus annectens (assembly GCF_019279795.1). Classification (NCBI taxonomy): domain Eukaryota; kingdom Metazoa; phylum Chordata; order Ceratodontiformes; family Protopteridae; genus Protopterus; species Protopterus annectens. The sequence goes on from NC_056726.1 coordinate 498,332,457, forward strand.
TGCTGCAATAGAATGTCCTTGCTGTCCGCTTGGATCAGGCAGTCGTCCAGATATGGGTAGATTTGTATTCCTCGTTGTCTGCAGAAAGCAATTACTGATGCCAGGCATTTCCTAAACACTCTGGGCGCAGTAGATAAGCCAAAGGGCAATGCAGAGAATTGATAATGGGTTGAACCTGCAAGAAATCTGAGGTATCTTCTGCAATCTTGTCTGATAGGGACATGCAGGTATGCCTCCTTGAGGTCCAACGTTACCAGCCAAGACTCCTTGCCCAGCATGGGAATGAGCTGCTGTAATGTCAGCATCTTGAATTTTGGTACCTCTAGATATGTGTTTAGAATAGATAGGTCTCCAATCTTTGTCCTTCCTTGGTACCAGAAATAGTCTTGAATAAAAACCTTGACCTTGTTCTTTTGCAGGTACCTCTTGAATTGCTTTCATATCCATGAGAGCGGAAATTTGTTTTTGTGCCTCTGCCCATTGATTTTGTGGCAGGTTTGGCATGCCTCTCATTTTTGGAAGGGTGTGAAAGTGGAACCTGTAGCCTCTGTCTATAATATCCAGAATCCATTTGTCCTTTGTAACAATCTGCCAGTTTTTTGAAAATAAGGCCAGTTTTCCACCCAAAGGTGCTGCCATTATTGCTTTGTTTGGCAGGCATAGGGGAAAGTTATTGTGTCTGTTTTCTAAATGACTGTGGTCTATCTTCTCCACCTCTTGGGGCTGGTGCTTGCCACTGCCTAGCTCTGTAAGATCCTTGAGGTTGTCCTCTACCCCTTGGGCGTCTGTATCTACTGCTTTGGGGTCTGTCCGGGGCTGGAAAGAACCAATTTTTTGAAGCATGGAGGCTGCACCTGCAAGAAATCTTTAACTGTTTGCATAGATTTCGCTTTTTCCTCCATTTTCTTTAGTACCTCCTCCGCTTTAACACCAAACAATACATCTTTTTTGTAGTGGTGCATCTAATAACTTTGCTTTAACATGATCTGGTAAGGTTTGCTCTTTGAGCCACGCGTGTCTACGTATGACAGACCCCGTGACAGCAGCTCTACATGAGGCCTCTAAAGCATCAAAACCACACTGTAAGGTATGTTTCCCAACTTGTTCTGCTCCATGCAACAGATCCTGCAACTCTTTCAAATCTGGTTGTTCTGTTTGTGTCATTTTGCTTTTCAGCTGAGATAGCAAGAACTGCTGGTACTTTAACATATGAAATTGACAGTTTAGTGCCCTCATGGTTAAAGTGGCTGATGTATACACCTTTTTCCCCCACCTTTCTAATGCTCTGGAATCTCTCTCTCTGAAGGTAAAGGGTTTTTAGCAGTAGAGGCCTTAACCCCCTTGGGACCCTGAGAAATAGTTTCTGGGTCAGCAGAAGGGCTTTTATAAAGGAACTGGTGAGAATCAGGAACCCGGTAATATCTGTCTGGTTTAACAGGGGCAGGAGGTAGAGAGTCTGGATTAAGACTGGCTTCTGCGTACACATCATCCAAAATATCTAAGACAGGAGGAATAGCCAGGGGCCTATGCTGGGGAAGCAGCAGAAATTCCCTGAGCCTTTTCTTGGAATCTGAGTAATCTTGGCCTTCCCAGTGGAAGTGCTCTCTCAATGTATGAAGGGTTTCCCCAAAAGAGTAGTCCTCAGGGGGGGAGACCAAGGGAAATAGACTCCTCAGCATCAGAGTCTTCAAATGGGGAATAGGCATAATCCTGGCCCTCAGAAAGGTCTGAGGTAATAGAAGCCTAGTCTGAGGAAGGGAAGCCTTCCTCCAACCTGGGTCTTTTGTCTGAGGGGGGTTAAGAACCCCTGATGAGTGTAATCAAATCCTCAGCCATTTTAAGCATCTGTTTTTTAGGCATGGGGCCTTGAGAGGGGGTCTGAGGACCCTGTTTTTTAATTTTCATTGGAGCTTTAGATTTAGCGAATGATTTAATAGAGAAGGTGGTAGGCCTGAAAAACGCCTTCAGAAATGGCAGGCCTCGCTAAATTTTCCGTTTCTCCACCAAGAGTGGCGTTGGTATCTGCAGTGGGAATGGAGACCGAGGAAGATGCGACCTCGGGTACTGAAGTCGCCGGTAAAATAGTTTCATCGGTAGTCAGGCAGTAGTAGCAGTAGGTGCCTCGCTGAGAACCGGAGAACCGGTAGTCGGCCTTAGCATGATCTCAGTACTCGGTGCAGGCCTCGGATGACTGTCCTTATCCTTGCGTTTTTTGCCTGAAACTGGCGTCGGTATATTCGATGACATGATATAATTCAATTTTTTGCCAAAATAATGAAGGGCGAACTCCGCCCGGCACTTAATAGTGCGCTTGTTAAACCTAGCACAAAAACGGCAGGCCGAGAAGTCGTGGTCTGGCCCGAAGCAAGGTATACAGTAAGAGTGAAAATCCTTATGCGGTATTTGCTTCCCACAAGAAATGCAATTATTAACTTTGTTTGACATTGGTCTGAGGCAAGAAAAGTTTCCCCAACGGGGTACTTAACTTTAAAGAAGACTTCGGCTGAAATACTTTTCGTAAATCTCAGGAGCTGGCCGACCGGCACTTGCGAACTGCTTCTGCTTCGGGCACCGCGCGGCAAGAAAGACTGAATAAAATGGCGTGGCTGCCTCTTTTATACCCCTGCCACATTGATGTCAGGGAGGAAGAGACGACAACCAACACCGGACCTAGACTTGGGAATTCGGCCGACCGAGGACCCGCCTGACGGCAGGATAACCCAAGTGTGATGACTGCAGCTGTATGCACGATGAACATCAAGAAAAATAACCAGAGATCCTGTAAATGTATTAGAACTATTTTGAAAATGTTATGAATATCTGTATAAAGCAGAGAGAGGGGAAAATCAAGAAAAAGCACAAATGAAAATATTTATGAAAGACTTAAATATACCAAGGTCACAGGTACATGTGGCTTAACGATTAACAGTTAAGATAGGAGATTAATTAAAATGGTGCTGTATAACCAATCTGCAGGAAACTCTCAGAAACACGCATCATTCCTGTGGCAGCTTGGAAGCTAAAAGGGAAGAAAGTGATAGCAATCTGGAAGGTGTTTAATAGTATTTTAAAAGGAGGGGAAGCGCCAGGAAAAAAGCTGTGCTAGTTGTAATACTAAAGATGGCAAAACCCCATATATGCTGAATTTTAAAGCATAATTTTAAATTTATGTCGATAATGGCAAAGGTGTTGCCAGAATTGACAGATATGGATCTATGAGTTTCCTATGGCGGGGAGGCAAACATTTGACAACATTAATGGAACAATGATGATCCAAAGGGAAGCAGAATGTAAGAAAATATCGCTGTTGTTGTTAGGTCTTGATGCAATGAAAGCAGTCAATACAGCAAACTAGGATTTTATAAGTATAGTAGGTCAATATAAATATTTGCATTTCCTGACACAATAATAAAGTTAATTAGGAGAATATATGAGGGATTGGACACAAAAATCAAAGTGGGAGGGTTCCTTTCTAATATGTTCATCTGAACAGAGGAACCAGGCAGGAGTTTCCTTTTTCCCCTTTATTTCATTATATTTAGAACAAATGGAAAATAACTTACTTTATTTATTTGACATTTGTTTACCAGGAAAGTCCGACTGTGTTACAACAGCCCACTTTCAGCAGAGGCCTGGGAAGAAAAGCTCTATTTAACAGACAAAATAAAAAAAAATCAAATACATTAGATAAAAAAAAAAGTCGAAAAATTCTACATTTCAAAAATAATCAAAAATATAAGGCACAGAGATGTACAAAATATGCTATAGAGAGAACAATGAGAAAAAGCAAAATAAAACACTATATACAATTCTGAAGAGTCTTTTTGGTATTTCACTGCAGTAATAACTAAAAGTCATGTGTTTAGTTTAATTGTAACTATAAAGGGAAGACAGATTAGAATAGATTAGTACAAATGGGGATGAGGTGATAGGAAGACATGACTGATGTTCAACTAGGGCTACAGCATGAGCAGAGCCATATATTTGATAGATCGTCTTTCAGAAGTTGCATGAAGAAGGAAGTTATAGTTATAAAAGCCTGTGGAATAGAATTCCATTTTTTTGGCAACAGGGTAGCAGTAAAGGCTAAATTCCAATTGCTTTGCAAGGTTTATATATGGTGAGAAGTTGTTTAGCATTAGAACAAGGACAAAAGTACTAAAAGTGAGAGACGGTAGAATGTTTGTGGAAAATGATTACTCACTGTACATGAAGCAGAAGATGAGTAAATTAATTCTAGTAATCAAAGAATGTCGGGAAGCAGGTGTGAAATTCAAACTGCTGTAACCCAGACATGTTCAGAATATTCTTTCCTGGAGGGAAAAAAATATTTTTTTGATACAGAACACGCTAAGGAGGAAATCCAAAAAGTGACCTGTGAAACAGGAGGAGATTCTGTTTCTTGTTCTTCTAGTAATAAAGACCACAGCGCGATTGTGCCAGTGAAATTTTTTTTCCAATGTTTCAACAGAAAATGCTTGAGAGACAGAAAAAACTCAACTAGAAGTGAAATTACATTGGAAATGAAGCAGAGACTGGGATTGGAAAATGGAGATAAACATGAATAAAACCAGCAACTCAGAAATTGACAAATAAATGTGGGGTTGCAAAGCATTAATTTTCTTTGTGAAACATGACAGAACAAGAAAACTTGGAAATATTGAAATGTGTTAAACTTTCAGAGACTCTAAAGCATATGACTTTATGTCATTAACATTTGGAGGAACACTTACAAGAGGGGAAGAGGAGGGAGACAGTTAACTATAAATAAAACAAAAATTTATTCTTAACAGTAATATTTTTATAGTGCATGAAATAATCAGCATGCTATAAAGTAATGTTTTCTCAGTTATTTTCAAGTTTATGGGGATACTAAAGTAAGCAGGTGCCCCTGATTGTTTTTCTTTTCTCTTTCTCCTTGATCAATTTTAAGAAACATCGACATTGCAATGTAAAAAAAAAAAGAAAGATCTAGTCAAAAGAGTATGACGAAAAATGATGGGCTTTTTCTCATTCTACTACTAGTGGAAAGGGTAGAAAAGCATACAGGATCATTCTTACCCAAAATCGAAAATGTATCTCTTTTCCAGAACATCTTGCATGGAGTCCTGGGGCAGAAGTTTGCCAACCAATTGATGATAGTGGAAGCAAATAGATCTATATGAGGTGTTCCCACAGCCGGATCAATTCTTCAAAGACTCTCCCTGATTCATTTTCCATTCATGAAGGTCTCTTTTGGTCCTGCTTAGCTTATTTGCCACACAAATTTGCTCAGATGGTTTATACGATGGCAGCAGAATGAGAGAGTGTTGAAAAGCTATAACCGAGGTTACCATGACTAAGTCAGCACCAGGGGTAAGATCTTGATCCTTGTGTTTGTTTGTGTACCACATTACTCTGTTATCTGTAAACACTTAAAAGAGATCCCACCAATCACAAATGTGAGAAAACTGAGTGCATTTATAAGAGTTAACATCTCTTTCATGTTTGTGTGTCTGGGTCTGTCTTTTTTGTTTCAAAGACCCTACAGTTTTATCTGCACAGTCACTGTTACACATGCAAAGTCTGAGGCATCAGTCGTGACTGGGCTTGAGAAGCAAGGGAGAACTGGTCACCTGGGTTTGGAGAAATCTGGAGTTTCCACCACAAAATCTCCCTTTTCACAAATCCCAAAACTAGAATTTGAAATGTCATGGGATGTTGACACTGGGACCAAAGAGATTTCAGGCACCAGTGTATGGAAAATTTCAAAAAAACATCTAAATACAGATGTGCTTTTTTTTCCTGGGGAAGAAATGCTCTTTAAACTGATATATCGGGGAAACAACCCTCTGAGAAGGAGCCAAACAAATCTTCTATAAGTTCTCATAGAATTCCAGCCTGTGTAGGAGATCCCTTACCCAAATGAGAGATTCTGGACACTGAAAAAGACTCTGCAAATATAAGCATGTCATCTAAACATGGAAAAAAATGTGAATACCTTGCAGTCTGCAGTACAGACGAAAGACTGGATTAAGGCCCTTGGCTTTATTCTAGTAACAAGTTTTAAGAGGCAACAAATACTTGTAGCAGCAACTTTGTATCTGGTTCTCATGTCTCTATAGAGACAATCTGATAAAGAACAATAAAAAACAGAATACTTCTTTCTTTTAATGGTTAGAGGATAATGTATTCTGAAAGCATTTGTGAAGAAACTGAAAACACTGTCATCTGTATTAGCATGTCTAGCAGGAGATTTGTGCATATTCTTAGTTTAACGTGTACTGCATGCCAGCATGCCTACTTGTGAAAAAATAAATACGTTTTGGAATGTTAAGCATTTTCCTTGTTTAAACAGAATGTTTAGAGAATCTGTTACTACGTTGATACAGTTCTAACTGTGCATGTTTGAGAGGGCCATTCTAAAGTACAAACTGTGAATAATCAGCTGAGCAGTGAGTGATGTCATTGGAATGTTCCTTGTTGCTAAAAGATGACAAACAACTGACTGACAGAAAAAGAATATGAGACTGATGAAGAAGACAGTTGAGACTGTATAGCTGTGCAGTTTTGTCAAGTACTGAGCAGTCAGTTGACACCAAGAAAAGAAAAATCAGCACGAAAACTGTAAGCTTGCCTTGGCCTTGCTATTACACCTCAGAGTAGATCAGGGACAGTATTTATTTAGTTAGATCAGGAAAGTTTAGTTATTAAGACAGAGTTTTTCTTGAATAATGGATTCCTATCCTGCAGTTTGATTTACATTTCTGGTGACTGAATTCTAATGTTTATTGAGAGTTACTGATTTTCAATCTTGTAATCATTTTTATTTATTATTAAATGTTTTCCATTACTTTACATTGTGGCTGAAAAACAGTGTTTTTTCTTTAGAGATTAGGGAGTGCTTCTACCTGTTTGATACTCCCTGGGTCACCCTGAGGCCTGGCTGTTCGGGTCATAGCTATCATTTATTTTGACAATTAATTTTCATAATTGTACACCCCATTTTGAAGGGCATGAAGACCATCTGATTGGTGGCAGCATGTCTGTATTTATTTTGGGAAAGAGACACAGATGGAGTTCTGTGTCAGGCTTTCTTAGAAGTGTGAGATTTTGAGTGCGAGTGTATCAGAGGTCTTAAACTGGGACACTTTGCTCTGAAGTGTGTAATAAGAAAAATACATTTGGGTGGACAGAGGTATATAGTCCAGCCCCAGAAAATTATAGTGTGTTCCATTTGTGCTGTTATGGAAAAATTGTGAAATATTACTTTTGTTTAAGTGATAGTCTCATATGGGAGTCAGTAATGAGGACTGAAGCTCCTTAGTTACTAACCCAAGATAGTAAAGGACATCATTTAATTGGTGGCATTCTGGTGGGATATAGCCAGATGTCACAGCATTCAAGTGTTTTCTCAATCTGGGAGAGCAATAAAGAGAAGAAAAAAACAAACATAGAAGCACAGGCTGTACTATGCATCTTATCATGGATAACCTTCCTTTTAGGTTAACCCAGGTCTATGAGTATGTCTGTCAGTTTGGGAAAATTGTTCCTAATCAGGAGGGTAAAATTTCCAATATTTGAAGATGTACACAGTTGTGTGTGCTAGTATTAAGTTACAGGTTTTATGAGTGTATTGGGGTGTACTTGTATTTTTGTTTGAGGGCTTTCAATAAAACAATAAGTTTTGTAAGATATGACATAGGCTCAAATGGGTATGACAAAAACAACTGTATAAAAGATCAATATACCAAACAGTTTGTACATGGAACACAAAATCTGGAACTAGATACTTAAAAAAGCTGTTATAAATAAAAGGTGGGAATAACGTTTTAACATAATACTTTCTATATTATCTTTAAATTTAATGGTCTCACAGATAAGTACAAAAAAGAAAGAATGGTGAATTATATTAAAAAATGAAAAGTGTGAATAGCTATGCTACAGGAGACACATTTAGAAAAAACTGAACATGTGAATTGGATAAAGAAAGGTTTTGTAGCAGAATACATGGGACAAAGGAAAAGAGGAGTACTTCAATTAATTGCTACAGGAGCTCCAATACCGATAGAAGAAGATAAAGATAATAAATGATAGATCTGTGTACTGCAAAGGGAGGAGGATTACAGTGGCATGTATTTATATTCCACCTTATAATTGTTATAATGGGGCTTAAAAGAATTCTGGAGGAATAGAAGAAATAATCAGTTTTCAGCAGGGAATATTACTTATAGGTGGAGATTAGAATTTGATTTGCAGTAGTGAAGATGTGTCTTGGGGGAGGGTCCCCTTCAGATGATCAAAGTTATATGGCCGAGACCATATGATCTAACTTTTAAAAGTTTGAACGGTCTGAAAGGAGAGCTCCATACAGCATGGAATGGGAAGATTTCTCTTTTCTGCAAAGTAGTGTGATCTTGGAGTTGGTACATTTAAATAGCAGGGGGGTGTGGGGTGCAGGGAGGCTTGCCCCCCTGCTAGAAATGTTTATTTTATTATTTTTTTGTTTATTTTTTTTTTTTTTACATGTTCGAACTTTTAAATGTTTGATCATATGGTCTCGGCCATATGAAAGTTGAACATTTGAAAGTTCGATCGTGTATAATAGACCCGCCTGGGGGCCTTGAAGGGAAAATATAACAAAGTAGGGTAGATTTTTGAAGAAATTTATGAAAATATTTGGCATGGAAGATGTGAATGCAGCAGCAGGAATTTGAAGTGAATTTACATATTATTCCCCAAGATACAAAAGCTGGGCTAGGCTAGACAGAACCTGCATTTCACAGGAACATGTGCATTCAATTGAACGTTTTTTTGATATGCATCCAATAACTAATAACTAAAATAAAAGCACAGGGTAATGAAATAAAATCAAGACACTAGTGCTTTCCCACCTATCTGTTGAAAAGAGAGGAGTTTAATGAATGGATAGTGGAAATTATACAGGAGTTATTAAAGAAGACAAAATGTTTTTCTTAAAATATACCTAGGGAGTAGAATAACATTAAAGTGGAGTTTAAAAATAGGGTGGAAATGAAAGTGAGACTGGGTTAAGTAACAGAAATTATGTAGAAGGACTGACAAATGTTAAAAAGCATTAAAGCATAAGGGGAATCTCTCAGAAGAAGAGCAGGAACAATTGCAGAATACTATGCAGAAAGTAAAGGATTACCTAGATAATACTCATGAGTTTAGAAATATTGCCATTAAGCGACAGTTTTTTGATAACGCCAGAGCACAAAACTTTTAGTGGAATAACTCAGACAAAAAAAAAGTAGAAAGGGTTATCGCCAAGCTTATGGAGCCTATTATGAGAAGATAACAAGAGATCCTGTAGAGGTACTAGAAATATTTTGGAAATGTTATGAAAGCCTGTATAAAGCAGAGAAATATAAAGATCAAAAAGGTACAAATGGAAAGGTTTATTGAATAATTAAATATGCCATGGTTAGAGGCAGATGAGGCTCCATTACTAGCAATTAGTTTAGAAGGAGATGAGAAAAAATGGTGATGTAGAACCACTTCACAGGAAAGTCCTTGGGAACAGATGGCATTCCTGTGCAAGTCTGGAAATTAGGAGGGAAAAACTGATAAAGATTTGGAATATTTTGTTTAACAGTATTTTAACAGGAGGAGATGCACCACCATGCTGGAAGAAAGCGGTGGTAGCTGCAATACCTAAAGGGGGTAAAGACCCATGAGATCCAGCTTCAAACACATCCATTTCAATCCTAAGCTATGAATACAAGTGTTTATGTCTATAATTGCTAAAAGAATGGCAAAGGTGATGCCAAAATTGATAGCTATGCATCAATGTGGTTTTGTGGAAGGGAGGCGAATATTTGACAACATTAACAGAACACTGGTGATTCAGAGGTAAAGCTGACAGCAAGAAAAAAAAACACTGTTGCTTGTGTGCTTTGATGCAGAGAAAGCATTCAAGAAAGTAAGCTGGGAGTTTATGGACAGGGCAATTGAAGCACTTGTATTCCCCCCAAAATATAAGGTTAATTAGGAGGATACATGAGAGATCTGAGGCAAAAATTAAAGTGGGTGGGTTCCTCTCTAATAATTTCTGTTTAAGCAGAGGAATCAAGGCAGGGATGTCTTCTTTCCCCTTTGTTATTTGGACTGTATTTAGAACCCTCAAAAAACACCCCTAAAACCTATTAACTTAATATCAACACACAATATTATGTACCTCTTCAAATATTGAAGCTTAACTCTCCTAAAAGAAACAAATATTCCAAACTGACATTCACATTCAGAGACCTGGATTAACCTATAAGTAAGGGTATCCATGCTAAGACACATGGGTACACTCTGTGCTTCTACTAAGTGCTGTCTGTTTTTGTCTTATCTTTATTCCTCTCACAGATTAGAAAAACACTTGAATGCTTTCAGAAAACATTATCTCCTAGCCACTGAAAGAAAGAAGTATTCTGTTTTCATTGCCCCTTATCATACTGTCTCCATAGAGACACAAGAACCAGATGCACAGTTGCCTCTACTAGAAGCACTAATTTATTTGCTAAATGAAAAAAAACACATTTGTTTTTTTTTTATTTGCTTCCTCTATAAACTTGAACTAGATCAAGCCAAGTGCCTTAATCTATCCATCCCACTATACAAAAGTAAGAAAAAGCACCTCAATTGTTCTTGTATCATTCTTTCTGACCATAAGTTTCTTCTGTGTTTATACTGAAGCGCCTACACATTTATAAAACCTGAACAAGGAGGAAAAACAGCGGCATCTCTTTACATTAGTAATCCCACTACTCTATAAAATAACTGAGAGCTTTACTTTATAGCATGCAGGTTATGTCACATTATAAAAATGTTATTATACATTATAATACTGTTAAAAACAAAATTTTGTTTTACTTACAGTTAACTCTTTACACCCCCCCAAAAAAAATGTTCTTCCAAACATTAATGACATGAAGTACGGCGTATGCTTTGGAGTCCACTAAAAGTTCAACAAAGTCAAAGAAGTCCATTATTTCCAGGCTTTCTTGTTCTGTCACATTTCACAAACTTAATTAAGGCTCTGTAACTCTACATTTATTTGTCAATTTTTGAGTTGCTGGTTTTCTTCCTGTTCATCTCCATCTCCCAAAAATCCAGTTTCTACTTCATTTCCAACATACTCCTGGGTTCTTCTAGTCCACTCTTGTGATTGTTTTTTTCTCTCTCAAGCATTTTCCTTTGAAACACTGGAAAAGGTTTTAATGGCACAGTATCGCTATTGGCTTTATTACCGGGAGAACAAGAAGCAGAATCTCCTTCTGTGTAACTCCTCACTTTTTGTTGAAAAAACTTTTGTATTTCCTGCTTAGCAGGTTCTGCATCAAAAAACAATTTTGACACTCCAGGAAAGAATATTCTGAAAATGGATGGATATAGCAGCTTAAATCTCACACCTGCTTCTCGGCATTCCCTGATTACTAGAATAAATGTACTACTCTTCTGCCTGGTATACAGGGAGTAATTATTTTCCATAAACACACTGTTGTCTTCCACTTTTAGTTCTTTGTCCTTCTGCCACAGTTTTGTCATAAGCATCTCCTTCTGCTGGTAAGATTGCATCTTTACTATTAAAGGTCTAATTTGCTTTTTCATGGCCTGGTTTGGAACATACACAATATGTGCCCTTTCAACTAACAACTCCTGCTGTGGAATACCAGTCTAGTTGCTTAATAATATAGTCTGTTCCTTCCAGCTTTTCTGGTACCGCAGAAAATTTCATATTTTCCCTATGTGCTCTGTCCTGTAATTCTATTATTTTTTATATATCTCTTCTTGAGCAGTTCTGACATTCAGACAGCCTTTTCTTCAATTCAATGTCTGATTTTTCAGTTTTATCACCTCGTCTGAATATCTCTTTAAAGCTTCTCCCATTTGTTCCAGCCTTTTGTTATTCGAGCTGATATATTCTTTCAGTGTTTTGTTTACTTTAATCAACTGTGAGTACATCTGACTTATTTTGTCCTCCAGGTTATTGGAAGTCGTGTCTTGCACCAAAGCTAAATCTTGCACTGCTTTTTGCTGAACAGCTGCAAAATTCTTCCCAGTCACTGTTTTCTCCTTATCTTTTGTGACTGGTCTTCTTTCAGGTTCTCTGAATTTCATTTTGCTGGTATCCAGGTAGTGCACTTACTAGCCAGTTACTGAAATTTACCCAAAAAGACAAGTTCACTGGCTCTCTTTACTGAGTTTCTGTTTTCATACTGGGAGAGCTGAAATTAAGCTGTAAGTTGGTGTGCACCCATCTTAGAAGTCCAGATATGGATCGGTTTTTTTTCAGCCAGAAGTGAGTAGTGTGTGAATAGAGGATCAGAATTTTTTGGATCATTTTTATGACGTTGTAGTTGGTCATAGTATTGTTTCTTATCTTTGTACAGTTGTTTTTAGCTTGATTACAAAGTTCGGTGTATCACTCAAAGTTTTTTTTTTTTTATTTAGCCACTCCCTCCAAGCCTTTTGTCTGGTACAGATAATGTTTTTGGTAAGGATTTTTCTTTCTCTCTCTCTCTCTCTCTCATATATATATATATATATATATATATATATATATATATATATATATATATAAAATAGGGGCAACATTATGTAGCGTGTTTAAAAAAACATAATAATAGTTGTAACTACATCATCTAATGGCAGAGTTTTTAGTATAGACCAGATGAAGGACCTTAGGATACTGCTGAATAAGTTTTTCTTAATTTTTTATGAGATTTCTAGTTGGTTTAAGTTGGTGGGTATTGGGGTGATGAGTGGTAAGTGTGTGTGTGTGTGTGTGTGTGTGTGTGTGTGTGTGTGTGTGTGTGTGTGTGTGTGTGTGTGTGTATGTCTATCTGCAGGGAGTCAGTCACTTACGGAGTTAGGATGGGTTCTACTGATAGCATATGTACCGAGGTCTGAGATTAATAACCAATTAATAACTGTGCCCTTATTGCTTTTTCTGTATCTAGTAGGTATTGTGATTAGTTGAGTCAGACCAAATACATATATGCAGGATGAGGGACTGTCAGAGGTTACCATTTTGCCAGTCAGTGCTGACATCACCCAGAATAATTATTTCATAAGTAATAGTACTAGATATCCAGGAGAGAAATTCTTCAGGTATGGTTAAGTTGTTCCAGGGGGATGCAAATTACATTAACAAAGGGTGTTTTTTTCAGAGTTTAGCTTTAAAAGTGTTACGAGTATTTCATCTGAGTGAAATTTTGGAATGAAGTTGGAATGGAAGGAGAGGGTGTAGGAGCTGGGGCACAGCAGGGTGACTCCTACTCCTCTTCTGTAGGGTCAGTCTGTCCTCATAATGTTACTGCCTGGAGGTAGTATTTCTGTATCTTTTACATTGGGTTTAAGCTGTTTCAGTGATGACCAGGACATCTGGGGAATAGAGTGATTGCCAGGCATGTAGACCTGTAATTTTTTTTACAAATACTATGCAGATTTAATGTTAGCAGACTTAGTTTTTTGCCTGGACTTCTGCTTGACTGACTGGGAAAAATGGTATGTCTATGAATGGGAATTTGATTGAGTGGAAAATGTCTTTGTATAACTAGTAAAGGATGCATTAAAGAAGGGATGGCTTGTAACTGAAGAAAGGGAGTTATGGTGGTTGAATTAACTAGTGGTATTGAGATTTAGGTTTATATTAGTAGGGCCAGGGTTTGGGTGCATCTTTGAGTTCTGAAGTAAAAATCTGGAAAAAGTCTTAAGAGTGGGTATGAGTGGACGTTTTGTTTTGAGGGAGGACTGATCTCAGTGAAGTATTCTGTATTTAAGGCAGAGAGCAGTGGAGAGACTGAATATGCTAGAAGATATATTAGAATAATTATTATAATTGTCCAGGTTAAGTAGAAGGCTAGAGGTTGGGATTGTGGGGTTTAGGAAAAAGTCTTTTAGGTGGAAAAGCAAATGGAAAAGTGAGAGAGTGGGGGTGGTGTAAAAGGTCAGGGTGTCTGGGGTGTACAGGAAGAAGAAAAGATGATTAAGAGATTAGGTAATATATTGTGGGGAGGTCCTTTTAACTTTCTTGCCATTGAGTGGTCAAACCTGAAAGGTTTGGCTGGGATGGATGAGAGGGAGACTGAGGTGATTAAGAGACTAGGCAATTATGTTGTGGGGGAAGCGTTGTGAGCTCTCCTGATGCTGAGTGGTCAAATCTGTTAGGGGTCGGGTATTGTGCAGAATAAATGTACAGTAAGGAGGGGTGGTGTGATTTTAGAGTAGGGTAGGGCAGCGGAACAAGCATGAGTGAAGCAAGTGTGAACAGAGCAGGATCCACCTGCTGAGAATGTCTGGAGATCCCAAAAGAAACAGTGGAGTATACTCAATAGCAGGTCAGAACTTCAACCCATCTAATGTACACATCTATAAGGATATAAATGGTATACAATTCCAAAGTAAAAAAAAGATTTAAAGGGTACAGTGCTTAACAGTGTAGTGTAATTTTCTTAGCTACAGCTTGCTCCTTTGCGCTAAGGCTGTTGAACTTATCCTTTGAGTATAATGGGAAAGGTAGACAGGGTGAGGGGGGAAAACCTGAAGGATCAAATGGCAACTATTAAAACTATGTTCAACAAATACTGGCTATTATTCTTATGTGACTTTATGGTAAATGCTAATCTATACATTCATATAAAACTACTGAGCAGGCTTTTTACGAGATTTTGCATAGGGTAATGCTGACTATGCCCTCTGTGCATGTGCACATTACTTACATTTAAGCTGACACACTTATGCAGTGTATATATGGCAAGAGTGCCTAGGCATCTATTTTAGCAATAAATACACAGTGTGTGTAGTCTGTCCTTACCTAGTTTCCTGTCAGGAAATCCCTGTCACCTTGCAGTTAGTTATTAGGTACGTTCCGAGTTCAAAGATGCAGTATGTACATTTGGAACAGTAAAACCAGAGATGTTGTCAGGGCAAAGTTCGACCAGTTAGTGTAGGCGGTTCTTACCTTGTTTCTGTCAGGAAATCCCTGTGATCTTGCAGTTAGTTAGCAGATGTGTGCTGAGTTCAAACACACAGTTATATACTGTAGGTATGGAGCAGTAAAACCAAGGCTACATTCAAAAACAGAGGTGCTGTTAGGGCAAGGTACAGCCGGATAGTGTAGGCTGTTCTTGCCTAGTCAAATAAGATAGTGAAAAATTCAAGGATGTAATTATTTTGGTATTCAAAAAAAGTTGGTAAATTTGAAGGTGACATTATTTTGTACCGGACAGAACCAGAAAAGGATATCTCAGTGTTGTGGAACCTTTCTGACACAGTTTGAGTTTTTTTGGGAGATACAAAATTAATGAAGATAAAACAAAGTCTATATATAGCTGTAAGCTATGTACCCACACATGAACTGATTTAGCAGTACACATTTATGAGGACATGATAAAAATGAAGCATTTAAGAGTATGGGTTAAAAAGGACATGGCTACCATATATATGTGGGAAGAGACCAAACAAAAGATAATACAAAAACTGAAAAACTGGAAGCTCTTACCTAAGGATATGGATAGCAGGATATGTACAGTAGATATATTTTTAGTCCCTTTCACTTTATAAATAGGTCAGACATTTTTATCAACCAGAGGAGAAGTTGTAGATAGTAATTAATAAAGAGTTGAAGGACTTTATCTGGGAGGAGAAGAGGGCAAGAGTTAAGTGGGATACGTCGATTCTTCCAAAAGAACAAGGTGGTTTAGGCTTATCTGATTTGAATGGATATTTTAGAGCTATGCAGTTAAGGATCTTATAAATAACACAATAAGAAGCCTACAATTCAATTCAAAGGGGAAAGGGATGATGGTGAAGCAGAAGGGAAATTCAAGAAATAAGGAAAGAGTTGGATTTTGGATGTGGATCCTTATGGAGAACAACAGTCATATCAATTTTTATATCCATAAAGTAGCAAAAACAATAATAAAAACTAAGCCAACACAGAAACGGAGAAAGGAGATTCTTCTGAAAGGAATAATTGCAATTAGGGCTACAGAGAATAGTCAAGAGGGGGTTGGCATTCACTGGAAGAAGCTGGCAAAGGAACGAATGTACTGGTAACAAATAGAAAGGGAAAGGTAATAGAACGGGAAGAGGCCAAGAAAATATTTGGACTGCAGGGTCCAGATTGCCTTCCCTTATCAAGGATGGATATCAAGAGTGCAGGCAAAAAGAAAGGGATGGGGGAATCCCTAAGTGAAAGACCTGCACTGTTGAGTTTCTAGTTGACTCTAGAACACAAACTGTTGTTAAAAAAAGGATAATTAGTATGACATATAAAACAATGCGTAATAACTTTAGGAACCAATCAGATCACAGAAAAGACTGGGAAGAGAGATTATTTAAGCAACTCAGAAAGAAACAATGGAGCTGGGACAAAGGATCTGAATTGCCCAGACACAGTAAGCCCTTGTTAAGTTTAATTCTGGTGGCTGCCAAAAAAAGCAATTACTAGAAAACGGAAATCAAAGTCTAACCCAACTGTACTTGAAGTAGTGAAAATTATAACAGAGATGATAGAACAAAATATGAAATCTTCAGAAAAAGGCTAGGAGTAAATCACAAAGAAAAAATATGGAAATTGTGGAAAAAATACATGCAGAAAATGATTTAGAAGAAGAATGAGGTTTAATAGAAAGCAGAAACTGAACAATTTATGTAATGCTGGATTGACTATATTGTACAGAAGATTATATGTGATGTATGATTGCGTCTTTCGGCTTTTCCCGGTTAGGGGTCGCCACAGCAGAGCTCCGGTCCGCTAATGATTGGCAGTAGATTTTTATGTGCCGAGATGCCAGCTCTGACGCACAACCTCAACGAAGGTACGCCCATTCACGCATGTCTCCACACAGAATACGCTCTAGCTGAGAATCGAACAGGACAACATCATACTGTGAGGCGACAACGCTACCGCAACACCACCACCGCAGTTATGTGATGTATAATGTTTGTAAATATGAACTTAATATGGTTTGATTAGTTTTATATAAATGTAAGTTTGTTTGCATCACAAGTGATAACTTAATAAAGTTTTTAATAAAAAAATACTAACCCACAAGCAGCAGCTATAAAGGATAAATCAGTAGCATCCTAAGTGCACTTTAAAACATGCTTAGTCACCTGAGAAGCAGCTGAAATAGTGGGATTCAAGGATTTTTTTTAACCTCAGAAGGGGGAAGGTTAACTACTGGCTTCTGTATGCTCTCTGCAGTTAATGGTGAAAACTTCACCTCTTCCACTGTCTTTGCAATCCTTGCCAGAAAGAATGGGGTTTAGCAGCACTGGACTGCTTTGCAGAAGTAGTTTTGGACTGAAAAATCACAGCTTGTTCAGATTTAGGATTTGAAAACAAAGACGCATGAGACTGAGGTACCCTTTAGAACCTGTCAGACTTCTAGGAGAAGGAAGCTGATTGAATTATGCTAAAAGCTCTAAGAAAAACATTCTGTAGGAGAAACAGCTACATAATTTGTCAGTTCCAACTGTAACAAATCACAATATATTTCCTGTTCTATAGGAATTTCATTCTGCTCACACTGAAAAACCTATTTCATCTTTTTTTTTCAATAATAAGTCTTTATTCTTTTCCAAATGGGAAAACAATACCACAACATATTTACAATATATACAAGAATGCTTCCAACTGTTACATAAAGTCATTATACATTATACTAAACTTCTAAATGGGTATTAAATGAAGAGCAAATAAGAATCCAGTATCAATGTAAAGCTTATCTATACTAAGCTCCATATTTAGTATGTACTTCCCGGAGAAAAGTGGATTGGAACCTTAAGCTAACACAATATTAAAGATTTGCTCCCATATTTTTGTGTTATTTATATTTTTCTTATGATCTTTAATTAGTAATTTATGGGCTAAGATATGTTTTATCGCTACACTCTTAAAGTTTACCCATGAAGTCTGGGATGGATTCAACCAATTTGTAGCTATATACAGCTTCATTAACAGGAAAATATTTATGAGTATGATCCTTTGGGATCTATCCAAATTAATCGGAGGAATATGAAGAATGATAAACTCCCAAGAAAGTGTAGACTGTTGATATCCCATTTTTTGTAATTGACATTTTAAAGAATTCCAAAGTTTAAAAATACATTTACAACTCCAGAACATGTGTAAAAGGTCAGCCGTTTGATCTATACAATATGGGCATTTAGGTGAGATTTTAGAATTGAATTTATATAGAGTGAGACGAGTGTAATACGCGTTATTAAATATCATCAACTGAGTAAATAACTTTTGAAGAGATACGGATTTTAAGGTTAAATTAATTGCTTTCACTATTTTATTATCTTCAATCGTTAATTTCTCCTTCCAGTATTTGGAAAAAAAGTATTTGGTTATTATATTTCACATATTTTATCAAATTATATGAAGCCGTTATATATTTACAGTCATTCGTGTTTGCCATAAGTTTAGGCAAATGTTTAAATCTTCTTCTTTAATTTCAAACTTACTATTACTAAAAAAAAACTTATTGCTAGATCCTTTAAATGTCTCATTATAATTAAATACGTGTTAGGGAGATTCATCTCTCTTAACATGTCGTGTATTGAGATACCAAGGAAGGGATATAAATCAAGTATGGTTAAATCAATTATAAGTGGGAATTTTTTAAGATCTATCAGCTGATTACCAATTTTCAAATTCGGGTTCTTATGAAATGGTTGAAAAGTCATCATATATTGTAAAAGATTTAATGAGTTAAATAGACTTTGTATTGATATTATATATACTTTGATATGTTCCATCAGAGCGTACATTTTAAGGGTATCTTTGTTTAAAAAAGGTAATGCTTTACAATTAATCCCTAGTTTAGCAACATGTTTATAATTCAGAATCAACCATTTTGGTGACCATTTAGGACTAGAACTATCAAAGTTAATCACTCTGAGGATTCTATTAGCATTTGTTATTAAATAATATGTTTCAAAATTCGGTAACTCTAAACCACCCCTGTTTTTCGGAGTCATCAGTTTATCATAGGATATCCTAGTTTTTCTATGTTCCCATACAAATCTACCTAATTCCATATGAAGTTGTTTGAAGAATTTCCTAGAAATATGGACTTGAGTAGCTCTAAAGATATATAATATTCTGGGGTGTATGTTCATTTTAATAACTGAGGTCTTAGCCATTATTGGTAATTTCAAATTATTCCATCTTTTTAAGTCCGACACTATATGCTCCCAAAGTAACTTAACATTATTCACATAGAAGTCTCTGTTGTCAGTTGAAAAAACAATACCCAAATATTTTATTTTTTCTTCGGATTTTACCTGGCCTACCAATGGTAAAAGCAAAAAGGGTGTAGGCGTCTTTAAAGGAAATAACTTAGTTTTTCTAAAATTTATTTTGTAATTAGATATTTTTGCAAAGTCATCCACTGCTTTTAATAATTTCTTAGTATCTGAAACAGGTGTCGTACAGTAAATATTTAGATCATCCGCGAAAGCAGCCATGGAAATTTTTGTACCATATATTATTGGAGCATTGTGATAGATATTTTGTTTGATATGTAGAAATAATGGTTCTAAATATAAATTGAATAATATAGGAGATAACGGACATCCTTGGCGGGTACCATTCTTAATTTGTATTCTTTTGGAGAGATTTTTATTAATAACTAGATTTGTATAAGGATTATTATATACTTTTTTAATGTTAAAATAAAGTCTTGGGGTATATTAAAATATGATAAAATTTCAAACAAAAATTCTAAATTAACTCTATCAAAAGCTTTTTGCACGTCAGTTATGAGTGCATAAGCATTAAAATTTCTGTGAGTGGCATAAAAAATCAGTGTGTGAAGTGATAGTGTATTATCTGTAGTTTGCCAGTTAGAAAACCAGCTTGTTCATCTGATATGATCAGGTTAATTACCTTCTTCAATCTATTAGCCAAAATCGATGTCATAATTTTCATGTCTATATTCAAAAGTGAAATAGGTCTATAGTTATCCGGATTTTGCAAATCAGCATTCTCTTTTGGTATAAGAATAGTTTTCGAAGCATTAAAGTGCGGGTCATTAATTTTATTATTAATTATATAGTTAAATACTTGTGGAAGTATTTTCCCCATTGTATCACTAAAAGTTTTGTAAAATTCCATAGTCAAACCATCCGGTCCTGGAGCTTTATGTGATTTCAGATTCGTAATTGTATCTGTTATTTCCTCTGAGGAAAATGGTTTGACTAAGTTCATATGAAACTCATCACCCATTTTAGGAAATGTAATCTTCTGCAAAAAGTCATTATTACTCTTATTTATACTTAATTCCTGATGTTCCCCATAAACTTGAGTAAATATTAATTCAAAAACATTCATAATGTCTTCAGTATTACTGTATGTTTTATTATTAAAATGTAGTTCAGAAATTTGAGAAGGTATTTTCGATTGGTTAATGATGTGCGCTAGTGCTTTTGACGGGGTTTGTATATGATTAGCGTATTTTACCAGCATTTTCTGTTCATAAAATGATAATTTACTATTTTGTAGTAAAAAAAGGTCCTTCTGACATTTAAATAACTCCGTTTCAGTTTGTTTACTATAATTCCCAATTAACTCCTGATCCAGTAATTTAATTTTAGTTTCCAATACTTGTATGTCTCTCGAATGTATTTTCTTATAATAAGAAGCCTTTTGAAGACAAATTCCTCTTATTTGTGCTTTGGTCGTTGCCCATTCTATGTCAGACGGATGTCGGTGTCTAGAAAGATTATCTAATAGCTGATTCAAGGTCTCTTGAACTTCTTTTATTATATCTTCTTTATCTAATAAATATGGATTTAAGGACCAGTTATAACCTCTAAGATGGATATTATGACTAGTGTCCTTAATAAAAGTTAATGTAATCCTAGAATGATCCGACAAATGTCTAGCTTGTATGGATACAGAGGGATCAAAAGACATTAGTACGTCTGAAATCAGAAAAAAATCGACCCTGGACCACATTTTATGACAACTTGAATAAAATGTGAAGTTATTTGCATTCATTTGGTTATTTGTGTATTTAAATGGATCATATAGTTTAAAATCTGTTTTATGTTCCTGTAGTGCTATCACTGCTTGATTATTAAAGGACCTATTTGAACTTGATTTGTCTAATTTGGGATCTTGGTATGTGCTCCAATCACCTCCTATTATTATATAGTAATTATTGTATTGATTCAGGATGAAATATAATGATGTTATAAAAAGTTGTTGATTGGTACATGGGGCATATTTATTAAGAAGTACCACCGGTTTATCATAAAGTTTAGATGAAAGAATCACATAACACCATCTTCCTTCTTTGTCTATTTTAAAATCTAGAATTTTCTCTTGATATTGGTTTTTAATAATAATCGCCACCCCTGCACTGTTAGTTGACCCTTCCGCAGCTACCACCTCTCTAATCCATTTCTTAGTCTTAAGGACAGTCCATTGATCATTGGTCAAATGGGTTTCTTGTAATAGAATAAAACATGCCTTTGACTGGAGAAATAAATGAAAAAATAATTTTCTTTTTTTCAAGTTCTGGAGCCCTTTAGTATTCCATGTCTACTATCCACATACTATGATTTTTAAATCATTTAGGTATATTGTAAAGTTAAAAGACGATACTAAAATCCAATGTATTGTCACAGTATATAATATCAGGAAGCAATCTTGACGTCCCATCCCTAACCAGTGCCTATTCCACTATTTCCCTGGACCAGGACATACATAGGTTTTTTACACCGTTAAAACTTTTATGGGTACAAAGTCTTACTAAACATCTATTCTTTGTCTTACAAAATTAAACATCAAAAACATGCAAAAAAACTATAAATACTACATCTACCTCTACAAAGCCTAACCAAAACATTCCCTAATAAACACAGATACCTTTCCACAGCTCTTAAACACATTATTTAGTTAATATAAATGATATTCACTATATTCAAAAGTACTATTCTAGCTCTCTACTAGTTCACATATAATATTAATTATATTAATAGGTTGTATTACCCTGAAATAGCTAACCAGCTTATTTAAATCCAACCTAAACAGATATATGACAGTACACCTATTAAACAATAACATTATTAATTTCAAGATAATTCACTATATATTTTATCTAGGAAAGAGAAAAAACAAATATTAAACCTGAAAATATAGCATTAGCTCTGATTTTGTTTATCTAGTCAAGCTTATTTAACATTATAATGACAATAACACGTGTAAATACAGATAGCATTAACTATACTTACCAGGTACTAAATTTGAATATATAGAATGATAACTAACTAAGAGTTCCCCAGTCAGAACCACCTGCCAGTATAGATGAAGATAGCCTTCACTTTTCTAGAAATGTCAGGATGTAATTTCTTCTAGTATTTTAATCCACTAACAATCCCAACATTAACTCCCCTTAGTATCTATGCATTTGCAGTATGAAACACATCATTACGACAGGAAAATAAATAATGCATTATACTACAATGTTAATAGTACAACCACATTTAGGAAAAACTACCTAAGAAACTAGCATAATTATGATATAGTTATCCTGCTTCTACCATTTAGTTAAATAACACATCTTAACCAGTACATTATTAGTTCAGTTTTAATCCTACCTGAATGGATTCACAGTTCCCTTTAAATAAATAAAAGCTGCAACATACTTTTAAATGTCCAGGGACACTCGTTTTACAGTCCAACTAGCTTCCCCTTCTTCCACAAAGGTGTTTACACTTCCTGGTCATGTAATCCTGTCTTCGAATTCTCGACGGGGGAACCATTTCGCGGACGGACTTCCAGATGCGTCACCTCGAAAGCGGACCCTCAGCAGCACCCAAAGGACTTCCTGTTACCTCGCGAAGGAATACTGTTCGTAGAAGCCATAAAAGTTCGGGAAATCTTCGTGGACGAGCTGGAGCTGCAAATAAAAACTAAGTAAACATTTACCAAGGGGCCTGGTGAAGAAAAAAGAACAAACAAAGGATTTTGGAGCCTCGAGACGTAGTAAGTATGGAATCCCAGTATCCACGTTGCTGTAAACAGACTGAATGGCCAAGTTAAGCTTCCGAAGCTGGCAGAGACTTAAAAATCTTCAGAAAGGTAACTTTTGCTTCTTTTTTTTTTGGATATGGAATACTTGGATCCATCAATTGTAAAATTAGAGTGTTAGGGTATTTCATTTGAAATTTAATGTTCTTTTCAATGAGGAACTTACAGTATGGAGATAATGCTCGTCTGGCTTGTCTTATTTGCAATGGTAAATCCTGACCCATAGAAATTCTATTATTTTGCCACATAATATAACCTCCATTCTTTTTAACAGTTAGAATTATGTTATTTACATCCTGGTAGTTAAGTATTTTGACGTAAACTGGTCTAGGAATGTTTGAGGCTTGTGTTTCTCTGAGAGCTCTATGGGCTCTTTCTATAACTATTTGCTTAGCAATGTCAGAGTCATTGAACAATGTTCCGAATATTTGTATGATGGTAGAAGTTAAATCATTATATTGGATAGTTTCTGGAATCCCTCTAATAATTATGTTGTTCCTTCTGGATCTTGCCTCCAAGTCCAGAATTTTATTTTGCATAGACTGGATATCCACATCATGAATGTCTGTTTTTTTTGTAAGCAATGTTATTCTGTCCTCATTTTCGGATATTCTTGCTTCCGATTTATCCATCCTTTCAAGAATTTGACTGCAAGTGGCACCAAAAGAAAGTACCTGGTTTAAAAGTTCTTTTAAAGCTTCTTGAATGGACAACAAAGCAGTTTTAATATCTTCCATGTTAGCCAGCTGAACCGGTTTATTTGTCATTCCAGCTTTTAAAAGTTCCTGTTGTTTTATAGTTTTCTGCCTTTTTATTGTTGAATCTTTCTCTGGTGACTGAAGTGCTGATAATTTGGTTTTAGTTGTTGTTGTTTCCATACTTTTTTCCTCTTTTGACATTGTGAAGTAAAGCAAAACTCTAGTATAACTACTAGTAAATACCCACGATTAGTAGTCAGGCAGTTCCTTTGTTCAATATTCTGTTCAGAGTCAGACAGACAATCAGATCTAATCCTGTGAGTTTGATTAATTTCCTCCTGTTCTTTCACCTCTCAAGCAATATTTAGTTGTAGTGGAATAGTTATATCCAACAATTAGTTTAAAAAATCTTGTAGTATATCCTCAGGGTTGATTTTTATTCCGAGTAACTGGAGAGCTGTAGAAATGCAGTGTCTACAGAAAGACGGCCATCTTTGAATCCAAAAACCTATTTCATCTTAACTTTTTGTAAAAGGAAAAGCCATAGAAGTGGAATCTGAAATCACAGAATGCTCAGATTGTGAAGAAATTCATGAGGTATAACCATCCAACTGGAATGTCTGCTGCTCTTTTGATCAAACACTCATGCCAGAAACAGAGGGAACTGTTTTCCTTTTCTTGCCTGAGGAAACATAAAGCAAGGAAAAAGCACCAATATGTTCCTTAGCAACTCCCAATAAATCTTCTCTGTGCAGAGAAATAGTATCAGAAGACTGGAAAGTTTTCTGTGAAATCCTTGGAAAAGGACAGACTCAATGCAAGCATACTAGTCCCAGCAAAAGATCTCCTATTTTGGCTAAGTGAAGAACCTTTACCAGCCCCTTCCCCTGAGACTGACAAGAGTGTTCTCTCTTGCCCACCAATGGCATTACTACAATCACAAAGGACGTGGATATCCACCAGTCTTTGGTGGCTGCATATGCTACACCAAGAGGACCAGAGTGGAAAAAGTTAAGCAATGTGAGGAACAACAAGTTGCAACAGCAGAGTCATCCACAAGCTGCTGAGACACAACAGGAGCTAGATCTAACACCTGAGGACTGAATGACAACTTTCATTTCTTCCAGACAGGGAAAGGCGAAACCATGGAGACCTGGAATTGGCCCATCTGTAAGCCAAGAAAAAAAACCTCAAAAGCAGGTTAGTATAGCCTGGACAAATCTGTAAAGTAGGGAACAAGAGGATCAAAGGTTAAGTAAACCACTGAAAGTCTCTCACAAACATAGCATCCTGTCCCCAATGCACAAATATAAAAAGCGGGAATAATAATCCTATCTAAAATAGAAATTTTCTCACAAAATGTTCATGGAAGTATTTTTTACATACATCCCCTTAAAAATGCAACAGTTGCAGAAAAAAAAGTTTACTAGAAAAAAAAAGATATATTAGAGTCAGAAAGCACAAGTCTTCCTCAGAAAAATAAAATTAGTGGAAGGTCTCCAACAGGGGATTTATTTGCCCAGTCTTGAAGGATTGTTAGAAGACCAACAGTTTGACTGGGCCCAGCAAAGGAGCATCTTTGGTATCAAAAAAGTTTTTAATCTTTTTACACTCCAATAATCCTCATATGGAGCTCAGCTCAAGTTTCTGACAGTTGCAGCATGTGGAAAAGCACCCTTTCACTATGAAAGCGGGCTAGTCATTTGGGATATGGACTGATTTAGCTTAGGCTACTGCAACAGTGATCTATGACTGAGCACCATAGACCTGTTGTAAAACGTGTAGCTTCAGACAGAACTATTACAGATAACGGACTTAATGGCAACAGTTAAAACTAAGGATAGTGGCACCTTCCTGTTTAAGCTTCTTTGAGGATGGACCTGTACAAGGATCATTAATCTAAAAAGCAGTAGTCTGATCTTGTTTTTGTTTGTACTTCATGTGCTTTATCTTTAGGAACAAGTGTAACATCAGTTTTTATTTGGACGCTATGCTCTTTAGCTTTAGAAATAAGTACAAATCAGCATCAGGATTCATGGAACTCAATCATGAGAGAGACCTCAAGGTAGAAACTTCCATCAAATTTGAAGTCAGAGCAGGTATATTTTCTCTAAAGAGCCAGTTTGTTTTATCTGCCTCTTACAATGGACGTCACAATCTTAGGAAAAGTACTTTTCTTCTAAAACGAAAGCACACATTTGTAATCAGGGTAAATTTTCTTCAATTAGCTACACCTTTTAAATTCTTTATTTTCCGTGACCAGTCAAAAAAGTAAAACCGCAAACGATAACTTTGCCCTTTTTTTTTAATCAGCAAACTAATAATTAATTTCTATCTCAGTTATTAGTGGAGTGGCTCGTGGTATTTTAGGTAATTTTTTTTAAAAGTATGTATGTAACATTAAGCATGCTATTGCACAAGCTCAGGGTTTAGAAAACCTCTGAGTGGCTATTATTAAGGGAAAAAAATCAGTTTAATCTGTCTGCCAGGCTGTTTCAGCTTGCATCACCACAGCTGTGCCTGGCCTTTACAGGAGGCAGAAATGACAAATTCAAAGTGGTTCATTGAGCTGATGTATCAGAAGATCTGTTTCTGTTGGCTCAGGCTGCCTCAGGAAATGGACAAATAATCATATAAGCAAAAGCCCATATGAGAAACATACAACGAAAGGTGCACATTTTAAAAAATTGGTTGCATACGTGAA
Source organism: Protopterus annectens (assembly GCF_019279795.1). NCBI lineage: Eukaryota > Metazoa > Chordata > Ceratodontiformes > Protopteridae > Protopterus > Protopterus annectens. The sequence goes on from NC_056726.1 coordinate 498,358,909, forward strand.
GATACTGAACAACTGTACTTCTTTTTGACATACAGTTTCAGTGAGACAGCCTGCAGCCTGACTAAAAGTGACAGGAAGTGGATCTATTTAAATAAGTATGAGCACTAGAGCAGTTTTTTGTGTGTGTGTTTGCGCATTTTATACATATATATATATATATATATATATATATATATATATATACACACACACACATACGTGTGTGTGTGTGTGTGTGTGTGTGTGTGGGTAGGTATATATATATATATATATATATATATATATATATATATATACATATATATATATATATATATACACACACATACATAAATAAATAAAATTCTAAATATAAATAAATAAAAAAATATGTGTGTGTATTTTAACTGGTGCTGTGTGTGCCACTTAGGAAAATAATGACTTTTATATATATATATATATATATATATATATATATATATATATATATACTGCGGTGGTGGTGCTACTGTAGCATTGTCGCCTCACTGTAAGACGCTGTCCGGTTTGATTCTCAGCTAGAGCGTCTTCTGCATGGAGACATCCATGAATGGGTGGGCCTTCGTTGTAGGTTGTGTGTCAGGGCTGGCAACTCAGCACGTAAAAATCAACTGTCAATCATTAGCGGACCAGAGTTCCGTTGTGGCGACACCTAACCAGGAAAAGCCAAAAGACACAACAACTTATAGATATATATATATATATATATATATATATATATATACATACATATGTGTGTGTGTGTGTGTGTGTGCGCGTGTGAGAGAGATGCAGATGCTCGCAACTCTCCATAATTTTGTAAAATGTCTCAGATTTTCTCTCATATTTTAATTTTGTCTGCTCCTCTTTTTTCTCAAGTAGATAACAACATACCTCATGTTTCACACTTATGTAGCCTTTGCAAAAAGCATGCTAATACAACATTTATTATTCTAGTAACTATCTAAATATTTAAGAGCATCTATCCCTGATTTTGGTGCTTTGTCTCCCATTTTTAGCTTGCCTTTCTTCTTGAACTAGAAGGCTGAGGTACTGGAGGTATGCAGTGTGGTCACACTATATTCTAACAGCAGTTAGCTAAAAAGATGCATTCCTGTGTTGAATTTACGTATTTATTCATTCATTTGATCACAATCAAAGTTTGATAGTCTACAGTCAGTCAGACCAGTGTCTATAATTGATGGTAATGTGTGTGCATGTGTGTATCATATGCTGGAAAGTGTGAGGACATAGATGCCCTCATCTATCTGAGATATTGCAGAATGTCTCTTTTTTTGTCACATGTTGCTCTGCTTCTTGCACCATCTGCATTTTTATCTGGCAAATCAGGCTGGCAGTCAGCAAATAATGACAGATTTAAGATTCATACCCAATAACTTTATTTTTAAGATATCGCCTTGATTCTTGAGCTAAGAGTTTGAGAGGTTGCACTGGATTGTATACTGTATTCTTACAGGAGTGAGATGAGAAGACATATCCTTCTGTCAAGGTTATTTATGAACCTATTCATTAATTATTTCAAACATATTAAGCATACAATTATTATAATTGATGGTCATACCTGTGTGTGTGTGTGTGTGTGTGTGTGTGTGTGTGTGTGTGTGTGTGTGTGTGTGTGTGTGTGTGTGTGCGTTAAATTATTGTGGCCAATTATTTTTATTTCATTGCAATCTGATATCTAATGTGTTGTTTTTATTTTACTACAATCTGATATCTAAATGCATACACAGTCAACAAATGTAGCTTTAACTGCTGGTTGCAGTGGCTGCTGGTTGGGCTACGGCAGTCAGAAAGATGTGTGTTATAGCAGCTGATGACTGGCACAGAGGTGCAAGGAGCAGCACTGATGTTTCACAACACCAGGTCCTCTGGTTGAGTTTTTAGCAGTGATTCCTTCTGTGTGGAGCCTGCATTTTCTCCTGCATGTAGGTTTTATCCACAGAATCTCAGGTGTGTAATGTGTAACTGTGGCCATTTGTGATTTAACTTTCAACCCAGTCTAACAGCAGTGGTACAAATGCAGACATTATTCCCAGAAAGGGTTTCCATACCCTTGTAAGCATCTGTCATCTCAGTATACTTGGAACAATTTTGTCAGCTTTGGACATTAAGCTTTAGACAACTTACTCTCCTTGAAAGGAAAATATTAAACTGAATTTCTTGACTTATTTTTTTCAGGCCATCACTGAAAGAAAACTTTATAAAAACAGCTCTTAAGATGCACCTCAGAGCATCTCAAATCCTGTGACTTCTGGGAAAACTAGTGGCACCCATATCCCCAGCTTAATTCATTTACTTCCTCCACATTTTCAACACTGGATTCTTGGCCAGTTAAGGCATGTTTAAAAGGATGGAGGAAAAAGCTCAAAAAGAAGAAAAAGTATGGAGAAAAAAAAAAAACAAAAGAAGTAATCAAGCTGGAGTGAATGGGAACAGTATGGGTGGGATAGGGGAGGAACACTGGGAAAATGTAGGGAGGACTAATGTACAATGGAGGGTCCATGTAGCCCTTTGTCTAGGGCTTCATTTGACCTAAAAATGGTCTTGCTGATTGCAGTCAGATATCTGAGATATATACAAGTGCAAGAAGTGGCTATAATGAGTTAGTACTGCGTCAGTCTGTGGATGAAAGTGATTGGCACCATCTGTTGTTTAATCACAAGTAATGGTCATTGACTTGTTGTAACAGAGTCCCACCCCATTCCAATTAGCCCCACCTACTCAGGTACTTTCTGCAGCCTCCACCCACTTCCTTTGAAGTTACCAGTTGCCAATGATTATTGGAAACAAAGCCAGGTTACAGGAAGAGGCAGGAAGGCCTCTGACAGAGGAAGAATCAGTAAGTTGAAGCTTCTCACAGGTAATTAAAAATGGTATGGAAACTGCAAAGCTGACAGCTGGAAGCAAAACAAGGAAAGATGTCAAAAAACAGGAAAATGTCACTTTTTAAGATGAGATGATGATATATCAAATAAGAAATCATGGCCTCAAACAGAATGCCAAAAAATGTATCCTCATACCCTTTGGGGAGAGAGACGTCCCCACAAATTATCACACTAATAAGATCATCCTAAACACACAATCAGTTGTGAGGGACTTGTACACCCAAGGTTGACAGGAAACTGACTTTTGATCATCACATTGCCTCCATTGTTCAGAAAGCTTTCTACATGGACCACCTCATTAGTAAGGGTATCTCATCCAGGGACAAGGTGGTCATAACATCCCTGTATTCTTCCTTTATAAGACCCACTATTGAGTACAATGCCCCTTTCGGCATGTACTTCAGAAAGCACATGCAGTAGCTGGAGAGACCACAGAGGTTCCTCGCCAGGAGAATCCAGGGCCTCAAACATCTGCCCTACACAGATGGGCTAAAGGCCCCATCCCTCTACTCATTCTCCTACAGACTCCTCAGAGGTGACCGCTGTCTGGCATACAAAGCAATCTCAGACCCTGCCTTGATGGGACTGCTGCATATCTGCAATTCAAGTTCCACTTGAGTAACTTGCATGTGTGACCTCAACCTGATCTGTGACATCAATAGGACTTGTTGGCGGGGCAAATTTGTGTCCCAGAGACTCCCCCTTTTGTGGAATAGACTCTCTCTCCACATCAAGCAGAGTTCCTCATTAACCCTATTTAAGCACAACCTGGATAACTGAATGGGAAACAGAAAATACACTCCTAGGATTCCACCTGTATCCCTGCTGGACAGTGGCATTGCATGCTGACTTGCTGGAACATGGGCTAAATTCTTGGCTAGGCTTGTAAGGGCCTCAGGGGCAATAGCCTAGTAACTTCCTATGGTCCCATGAACAAAGGGCATGATAAGCAAAGAATGGAGCAATATATGCCATGCAAATAACCTGCTAGAAAATAGAAAATATAAAGTTATTTAACACTGCTAACTACCCACTGCTGAATGAACTCCACAGAAAAATAAAAACTTGCAGTGTAATACATGTTATTACAAGAGAAAAGAACTGGAATCTACATACCTGAGCAGCTCCACTGATCATATTAGGGATGAAGTCCCTATGCCCTGGAGCATCCATTAGTGTAATAACTTTGGTCTTGGTTTCAAACTTGGTCATCCCCACATCCATGGTAACTCCCCTGTTGAAACAGATAGAGAAAAGCATTACAGGAAGTCAATACTACTACTAATCTAGCTAATTCAATACCAAAATAAACCACAAAGAAAAAAAAACACATGCAGATGTTAGCAGACCCCCTTTGTTCTCTCATATCCAACCATGTGTTCCAATTTGGATGTACTGCTGCGCTTCAGAACACTTTTCCACATGTCCCAAGCATGCCTTCCGTGCAGCTGCATTCCATCTCCTCCTCCTCTGCCTGGGCATTCAAAAAAAAAAACACGAACCTCTCTGGTACATAAAACAGCTGACAGTCTTGAACTTTCTAATATCCATCTGCCAGCCCTTATCTCTAGTTCTGTTCCACCAATAAGTTGTCTCGTAATATTCTACATTCACATGGTGCTCCGAATAGTCTGGTGAGTATATTGAAACTGCTCTAAACAATACATTCACATTCCACTGTCACCCATTCCCTGTTGATTTCCTACTATAACACATATCAGCACAATATTCCACCAAGAACCTCAACAGGAGAACACTTGCAGCAGTGCAGACCGCACACTTATCAATATACCTACCATTAAGTGGGATATCATGCAGCACCCAAAGTATCCTTAATCACTAACATGCTGATATATACCCCGAAAAACAATTCAAGCACAACTGTAAACAAACTACCCTTATTCATTTACCAGAGGAGTACATTACAACATGAACATAAACTCTAAAAGCAGCCTTAAGTGGTTTGTTATTACTGACATATACTAAACTGCAACCGATGATATCATGGTATGACTACAGTGATGAAGCACACATTAACTACATGTTGCTCTTGGGAAAAGATGCATCAAATCTCTGAAGATCCACAACACTAGACCTAAATAATTTACTCATTAAGAAATAATGAATGAGGGAAAGAAAAAGTGATCCTATTGAATATATAACATTTTCTTGCCATATTAAAACAATGTCTAAGAAAGTGCAGCATAACCATACTTTTTAAAAATATTTTTTGGTGTATACCTCCCACACTTCTGCTAACATCAAGCATTTCATCTCCTATAGGCCTTCCTCTCTTCTCTCAGCATCTGAGGACACAGAGTGGGAAGCAAACAACAAGAATGGAAGCTACCATCCAGGGACAGGTTACTGTTTGAGTGCTCCAAACATTCACCCCCATGCCGGCCTGAAAGTGTAGTGCAACATTTATGATGCTGAGACAAGTGCAAGTGCATACTTGCACATAAAATAAAAATACCACCAAGACCACAGATTACAGCAAAAAGCAAATTTTATGAAACAATTAGCACCTCAGCTTACACAGCCTTCAAAGAGTAAAAACACTACAAAACACAGTTTACTTAAATACACCATATATCATAAAACAATTAATCAATTAAGCAGACAATTTAAATCACACACTTCCAATTACATTCCTTGTTGAATGCCAGAGGCTCCAAAGTACCATACTTTAAAATCAGGAGGGTTTCCTTTTTAAGAAGTTTATTTTTTAAAGTCACGCATTCACCTACACCAACGTGTAATTTTTCCAGGACACAACTTGCACATTACATGATTCTCACCTCAAATGGCTCGACTGCTCTACCTTCTATGGCAGGCTCATATCTTAAGTCAAAAGTGTAGAACTTCATTTCTGAGACTTACTTCAGATAGCATTCCTTAATCAAGATTCTACCAACACCCACCCCTAGGGGGGGGGGAAATTTACTTATTTATTTATCCTTTGTTAGGTTAGCCTCATTAGGCTAGTAGCCTCCTTTCAGGGGAGACCTAATCTGGTATTTATACCACTAGGGGAAATTTGGCCAGGGCATTGGGAAACTTCCCCTACTCTTTTTAAACAGGGATTCTTTTCATTGTGGTGCTTTCTGTCTTCCAATCTGGGCGCATAGGTGGCATGGAGAAGCAGGAAACCAGTCTAAGCAAACATGGAGGTCAAAGATGATAGCGACAAGGTGGATTTGGAGTATGGCGCTATTATTCAAACAGCAGATGTATTTGATTTGTCAGAAAAGGAATCGGATGTGAAGGAAAAGTCGAGAGCTGAATATGATGTCGGACACAGAGGAAAAAGCCTTTTCAAAGGAAGGATAAGGTGTTGGATGTTGTGAATATCAACAAAGAAGATTTGTTTCAGCAAAAGTTATTTCAGTTGGAAATTGCAACACAAGTTGGTGTTGTTACAACCCTCTAGTTAGAAGGATTGCGGGATGATATATTACTGACATAGTATAGGAGAGTGAGCCAGAAAATGGAAAGGATGTGTCATGGGGAGAAATGATGGCTAGGATACAGAAGGAAGAAGGTCAACAGAATGAAGATACACAGGAGGATAAAAAATTGTATGTTGCTACAGAGAAAGAGATGAGTTTTAAAAGAAAAAGACTGTTTAAGGTTTGAATTAAAAACAAGGAAGATACTGAAATGGATATAAGGTATGGAACAAAGTAATTAAGATGCTCAGGGTTAAACCAAATGAGGTAAGAGCATTTATTCATATTAATAGAGAGATTTTTTGTGACATTATTTTCTAGACTGGGCAGATAATGAAAAAAAATTATAGAGGAATACCAGAAAAAGAAAAACTGTTCACCATGGAACTTATATGTAGGCAAGCCCTCTTTGGTGAAAATGAGATAAAAATTAATAATTCAATTCAAAACTGAAGTTGAAAATAAGATTTTAAAAAAGCATTTACTCAATATATGTTAGGATGTACTGAATTTATCGAAAGTGTATGACAACAGAGGCTTACGGACTAGGGTGTGGGATTGCAATGTGAAATTGAAACTGGAAAATGACAGTATTGTGTATATTCCAGGTATTTATTTATTTATTTGACAGTTATTGACTGGGATAGTAGGACTGAACAAAAGCCCTTTTTTGGTGGAGGTCCAGGGAGAAAAGCTCCACAGTACAACTGATCAAGACAAATTACAAAACTGAAATAAAGTACACTAACATATTTATTATACATACACATATATAAATGATTAGGCAGTTGTCCATAATAGTACCAGTAAGAGAAAACAGTGACAGAGATTTTTACACTTAGTAGTAGTTATAGAATTAGGTAATGATTAAAAACTGGCAAGAAAAAAAAAAAAAAAATTAGGGTTGTCATTAGTTGATAGCTGTACAATAGAAGGCAGTTTCTTTTATAACCTACAGCAGGTGAGGAAGTTTAATGTAAAAAAAAAAATAAAAAAAGAAAGAAAAACTAGATTGCAAAAATGAGGAAGCAGGTAGCAGGGTTCCAGAACTTGGAAGTGAAGGAGAGTAGAGAGCATTATACAACGATCCCCCATTGATATTCCAAAACGTGCACGCTGATTGGTCAGCATGCACGTTGTAAATCAGACTTATACTAATGGAAAAAGGTCCGGTCGCCCAGACTTTTTCCATTAGTATAAGTCTTTTTTTACAGCAACGGAGAATGCAAGATCTCTGTTGCTGTTTAGACACTGTCTCGCTATGTTAAAGGAGTTTAACATAGTGAGACAGCTTTTAAAAAAAGTAATGGAGATCTTCCGTTGCTTTTTTTTAAAGCTGTCTCGCTATGTTAAATGGGTTTAACATAGCGAGACAGCTTTAAAAAAAGCAACGGAGATTCTCCATTGCTTTTTTTAAAGCTGTCTCGCTATGTTAAACTCTTTTAAAGTAGCGAGACAGTTTGTAAAAAGCAACAGAGATCTTGCTTTCTCCGTTGCTTCCACCCACAGCTCTGATGTACTGCGTAAGCATACGCATGCGCAGTACATCAGAACTGTCGCAGAATACCAGATAGCTACGGAAGGGCAGCAAGGAGACATTATACAATGCCATTATTTAAGAAAAGTAAGTATTTTTTTTCTTAAATTATGTCATTGTATAAATAGGAATAACCCACTTCTGGGTGTGGGTAATGCTGGATTTACCCAAGGTTGTCTTTGTTTGGCCACTCGGGCTTCGCCCTCTTGACCAAACCACGCCAACCATGGGTAAATCCAGAATTACCCACACCCAGGCATGGGTTATTGCTATAGTAGATAACAGCCATATCATAAGGAAGTTGGTTAAAAAAGAGAGTTAGAGGGAAGACAGGAACAGGAAGGGAAGGGAGGAATGGAGAGGGTAGTGAAGGAGAAAGGAGTGGGTTCAGGTAGGACCATTACAATGACAAGACCAGGAGCTGTTAAGACACTTTTTGAGTGTTTTCTTGAATTCATGAATGTAGGTAATATTTCTGAAGGTCAAGGGGAGCTTGTTCCATGAAAGAGCGGACAGTAGCTATAGAGAGTCTGTCCAATAGATTTTGTAAGTTTATGATTCTGTAAGAGACATTGGTCAGAGCTTGTGAGGGATCAAGGGAGACAAGTGAGGAGATACTAGGGCAGGAGGAAGGCTTGTTAAAGACAGAATGGATGATGAGCAGTTGAGAAAATAAGAGTTGGTTAGGAAACTCTAGCCAGCTGAGTGCCTGGAGAGCATGGCATTGGTGTGATTTTTACAGACAGATTAGCTGCAAATCTAGCAAATTTGTTGTAGGTGGTTTCGGGTTTGTAAAGTAGTGAAGACTAAGTTAGATGAGACTTGCAAGCTGTAGAAGAGGTTAGGGAGAGGGTATGCTTGGGCAAGTGAGATCTTTGATTTGGGTGTAAGGAGCCTTTTGTTTCTATAAAGCAGGCCTAGCTTTTGGTGGGTTTTCTTGATACAGTGAAGTACTTGGAGGTCAAATTTAAGCTGGACGTCTATTACTGCACCGAGGAGCTCAGTGTGGGTTTCAGTTATAGTAGTGCTGTTAAGGGAAGAGATAGTGAATGAGGATTTAAAATGGTAGATGGATTTTGAGAGGAAGAAACGTTGTTTTATCTTTTTAGGGTTAAGTATGAGTTGGTTGCTAGCAAGCCATGTTTCAGTGAGGTTGAAAGATGTTTGTGTCAGAGTGAGCAGGCCAGAGGGATTGTCAGCAATTTAAATGATTGTGGAATCATCTGTATACTGCATGAGGGATGACTGAGGATAGGATGTGTAAAGTTGGTTAGTAAAGATGTTAAATAGAAAGGGGCCTAAAACTGAGCCTTGGGAGATGCCCATTTTGATGGGGAGAAAGGGAGACAGAGCAGACAGGCATTTTACGGATTGCTGTCTGTTGGTGAGGTAGCTGACGAACCAAGAGATACTTGCTGAGGAGACATTGAGTTGTGAGAGTTTAGAGAGGAGAACGGAGTGAGAGCCAGTGTCAAAGGCTTTGGAGAGATTGACAAAGAGGCAGGACACTAGTTTATTGTTGTCTCTGGCTAGGGAGATGGAGTTAGTAAAGGAAATAAGTGCAGTAGTGGTGCTGTGGTGGAGGCAGAAGCCATGCTGGATAGGGGTGATCAAGTTTTCTTGAGTGAGATAAGTCAAGAACTGTTGATATACACAGTGCTCGAGAATTTTAGAGAGGGGAGAAAGTATGGTAATGGGTTGATAATTAGAGAGCTCAACAGAATTTCCATCTTTGTGAATAGGAATGGTATGGATTTTTTCCAAAGGGTGGGGGCAGTGGATTCGCTGACTGAGTGGTTTATGAGGATGGAGATGGGATATGCTATGAAATTAGAAGTGGCCTTTAGGAATAGAAGTGGGAGGTTATCAGCTAATGGGGAACATGTTTAAGTTTGAGAAAAAGCTTTTTAATGTAGCTGGTTGGAATGGGATGCAGTGAGAATGAGCGGTTTTGTAGGGGTTGGTGGTTTGAGGTGAGTGGTTGATAGGGTTGGAGTTCTGCACAAGTTTGCTGATGGTATCTATGAAGTATGAGTGGAAATTGGATGCAGTTTTTTGGGGTGTGTTACTGTGGCAGGGGGTGGGAGTAGAGGGATTTCCTGGGTGGAGAATTTGGTTGACAGTATTCCAGAAGTTTGGGGGTTTCTGGGTTCTGCAGATTGGGGCGAGTGATAGAAATTGTTTTATGTGGGGGAGGGGGGTTGTTAGATTTCAGAGTTCCCTATACTTTTGGTAGTCAGTGAGAGATTTGGTCTTAGTCCAGAATTTGCAGGCAGAATCTCGGTTTTGGATTAGAGATTGAGTAGTGCTGGTGAGGCATGAGAAAATACGTGACTCAACTCTTGACAGTTCTGGGAGGGGCAAGGGAGCCCAGTGTATTTAGGAAGATGGAGTTGAATTGAAGAACAGCTTCATCAAGAGGGAGGGATGAAAGGAAGGACCAGTCAACAGCAGTGAGACAATTACTGAATGCACGCGCATTGAAGTTGGTTAGCTTTTGGCATTCTTTAAATTTATGAGGTCTAGAGAGATGGGGGAGAATCTTTGGACACATATAGGGGAGTGGTCGCTAACTGAGTCTTGTAGGGATTCAGGGTAGTGGTAGAGGTTAGGCTTGGAGAGAAGAATCCAGTCCAGAGTAGAAGTGATATTTGTGGGTTTATGAAGAAAAATGGGAGAAGAGATAAGGTGGGTGTAGCCATACAGGCTTACGCTGGTGGAGGAGCTGGAGATTACAAAAAGCCAATTAATGTTAACATCTCCTAGTATTATAGTTTCATTAGGTATATTGTCAGACATCCACTGAAGAATCTGTTATAATAAAGGTATGTTCTATCCAGGGGGTATATGTAGTTGGCAGCTACAGTTAGGGTTTTGTGGTTAAGTTTGCAACTGGCAATAGTGACATCAGCTTGGTGAAAAGTGGCGGGAGGGTTGGTTAGTGGGGATAAGATCAGGAGGTTTCAGTACATAATAGTGAGCCTCCACCTTTTTTGTGTTCTATCAAGTCGTAGGATGTTGTATCCAGGGGGGGAGAAATTCATTGTCAGGGTTATGTGGTTTGAGCCATGTTTCAGAAAAATAAACTATGTTGGGGAAATATTGGGCTATCCAAGAGTGGAATTCAGTTACCTTGTTATGAATGCTGTGGATGTTGATAGAGGAAAAGGAAAGATGTTTGGGATTATGGCTAGGTCCCTGCAAGAGTGTTTGTGAAGTAGATGTAGGAGCTGATGCAGTAATGTGTGGGCTGGGGTTGGGGTGAATGTGACCAGAGAGTTGTAGGGTGTAGGAAAAATGATATAAAGTGGTAGTGTGAGAGAAATTTCTGTTTGATTCTGTACTGTGGAGAGATCTTAGGAGGCAATTTAATTTTGGGGAGAGTGAATTCAGTACAGCAGAAGAGCGAGGGTGATATGGGAGAGTAGTAGTGGCTATTGGTGTGTATAATGTAGTGCGAGGAGGTTGGAGCAATGGGATGTAGGTTTAGCTGTGTGTGATTATGAGGTGAGGTTAGACAGGAGTAGGATAAAAAAAGGATGAGAAGATAGGGAGGATCATATTAGAGGGTAAGGAATATACGAGAGGGTGGAGAAAGAGTGTGACTGAGGGAGGTCTAAGGGGGTAGTGTGTTGGGGGATGGAAGTAATGAGTATGGGTGAGTGGTGTGAAGTTTAGTGTGTAGACAGGTGGGAGCAGTTAATATGGGAAGGCTGGAGCTTGACTGGTTGAGGTATACACGAAGTTGGAATGCAGAAGGGGTGGGGTAAAGATGGTAAGCTATAAATGTAATTGAAGTGGGTGGGAATGGGGGTAGGGTAGAGGAGTTGAGTGACCCCAAAGGGTGAATGGAGTGAGTAGGACCAAAGATGCCATAGCAGACCAAGTAAGCCAAAAAAAATCAATCAGAAAGGGTTTAGTTCTACAGGAAATGTCTTTACTACAGAGGTTGGCGCCCTCCTTAACCTATGTATTTACATGCAGTTTCAGAAGGTGGTGGATGAATTTTCATACATGCTATTTTAAAGGAGATGGATGGGAAGCAAAAGGGTAAAGAACAACAGAGAAGTTAAAACTGGTTAGAGTTAGGAGCTAATTAAATATTTCTCTGGGGTAGTGGCAGACTAGAATGGGCGCTTTAGTAGTCTGATAAATGCAAGATTAGGACAATCTATATACGAGGGCTGTGGTACTATGAGGTGTAGTAGGGGGATGTAAAGGGTGGCTACAAGAAATACTTGTTTTTATTTGAACATAAAGAGAAAAACTAGATGGAATTGAGTGGGGGTTTGATAAACTGTCTCAGGTGATGTGCAGGCAGTTTATCTTATCAGAGATAAAGTGCAAGAGTAGTATGTAACAGAATAGCACATGCATGAATCGAAGAAAAATGCTGTCCAGACTAAGAGGGCAATGACCAGTTACTGGATGTACAAAAAGGCTTCTGCTGAATAAACATGAGTGCCTTGCTGAGGTATTTCTTCATTAGGGCTTAGACACATGAATCAAAGAAAAATGCTGCCAAGACTCACTGGAAAATGTCCAGTTACTGATGTACAAAAAGGCTTCCTCTGAATAAACACAAGTGCCTTGCCGAGGTATTTCTTCAATTAGGGCTTAGACACATGAATCAAACAAGAATGCTGTCCAGACTCAGGAAGCAATGTCCAGTTACTGGATGTACAAAAAGTGAAGCTGAATAAACACAAGTGCTTTGCTAAGGTATTTCTTCAATTAGGGCTTAGACACATGAATCAAAGAAAAATGCTGTCCAGATCAGGGGACAATGTCCTGTTACCGGATATATATAAAAAGACTTCTGCTGAATAAATACGAGTGCCTTGCTGAGGTACTTCTTCAGTTAGGGCTTACACACCAATTAAGTAAAAGCAATCAGACTGCAGAAAATACCTTTAAATGGTGCATGCACATCACTGACGAACTTCAGGGGATCAGGGCAGGGTGTGTTATTAATGCTGGAGACGACAGAGGCTTGGTTAGGTATTGGGGACAGCCAAAAACATGTTTTTTGTGTGGAAAAATGGATCATTTAATTAACAAATGTGAAAAAAGATATTTTTCATGCGGGAGTATAGGACATGTTGCAAAAAACTGTGAGCTAAAATGTTATAAATGTAAAAAGTGGGACATTTGGTGGGAGGGAATGGTGGAATAAGGGAAAAAGGATAAAGTTATACAAAAGGAATAAGAAGCAGAAAAAAATGGGAAAAAAGGTAGTAGCATTACCAACAGAGAACAAATAATACAAAAAGATAAAGTGAAGGAAGATTTAAATATAGAAAATATTGAACAGGAGGAGTCAGGTTTAAGTAAGAATGATGTTGTTAAATGGAATATAGTTAAAAAAGAAATTCAACTGGTAAAGAGTGAGAGAAAGAAAAAGGAAGAATACAGAAAACTTCAAAAAAGAAAGACAAAAAGAAAGGGAAAGGATGAAATCATATTATTTAAAGTAAAGCCATGTGTAAAGTTTTATCATTAAGTATGAATAGTTTTAAGAAGTTGGAAAGAAGTATAGGGACTTTGGAGTGGTGTAAAAAGCTAGACAGTGATGTTATAATACTAGAAAATATTAGATTTGTGTCAAAATTAGAAATAACCAAAGTGTGGTGGGAAAAAATGTAATATGGAATTTTGGGAAAGAGACCTGCTCAGGAATACTTACTTAAGATGCAATAACAGTGTTAGATGTTACATTTGTCATAACAGGTAAAATTACTGTTATTGATGCGAGATGGAGGGAACATGTTATGAGAATTATTGCAATATATGTATATATATAACAAAAAAGAGATGGACAAGATGTTCAGAAAGATAATAAAATATGTAGCAGTTAATATGGAAATAACTGTAGTAGGGGACTTTAACTGCAATCTAAAACAACAAAACAAGAAGGCTTATGATGTTAAATTAGTAAAGGACATAATAAAATATGGACAGTTAAAAATATGGAATCTAGAGACTTGGACGTATAGAAGAGGGGAAAAAGCAGAAACTGAGTATTTTTTTTATTGTAAGAAATTTTATTAATAGTTAAACAAGGAGTATTAATGACAGGGTTTTCAGATCACAAGGGAATTTGGATTATGGTAAAGGGACAAAGATTATATAAAAACAGGGAAAGATATAAAAAGAATAAATGACATGAAATGGGATGTTAAAGGGAGAAAAGAGGTTTAGAGATTATGGCAAGATCATGTACAGATAATTTTTTTCTTTTGTTTTTCTCTTTATAATTTCGTATTTGCATTGTTATTTTTAATAGCTTCTGTCCTGTATGTTTATCTTAGCTTATGTTTGCTGGGGCTTTTCCCCTCAGGTCTCCACTGAAAATGGGTTTGTTTGCAAACTCAGTTGGACTAACCCGGCTAATAAATGTAGAAATAAGAGAATTTTATAAAGACTGGTCAGAATGGTGGTTAAATTTTAAACTGAAATACAAAAAATGTTATGTGACATGGCTAAAAGAAAAAATATACACGGAAAAAATAAAACAATTTAAATAATGATATGACTGACTGTCTAGAAAAGAATGATGAAAATTTCTTTAAAGAACAGAAGCTATATGAATTGAATAAGAAAAAAAAATAGAACAATTACTGAACAAAGATATATTTCCTGAAAGAAAAAAGAAGAAATTGCATCACATTTAAGTAAAATAATTAGAATATTAGTGTAATACGGGAAAGGAAAGATTATTTGGGTAGAATGCATAATACACAAGAGGAGATTATGAATACTGTAAAAGAATATATTAGTACATTATTTAAAGAGGAGAGAACAAAACAAGCACATTTTCTGACATGGAGAATAAGGATTTAAAAAAAAACTAAAACAGGTAATATAAGTAATGAATTTAGATTCAGTTGCAGGACCAGACAGAATAGAATATAAGATGTACATAATTTTGACTGTAGAGTAAAAAAATGGTTAATAAAGGTATTAAATGAATGGTTAAATATAGGCTTTATGTATAAAGAGCTATGTGGAGTTATCATTAGGTTTATATGGAAAAAAGGATACAAAGAAGAAATACAGAGCTGGAGACCAACTGTATTAAATAATATGGATTACAAGATTTTTATGAAAAATATTACAAAGAGGAATGGAAGAAAAAAGGTAATGTAAATGAGAACATGTTTGGTATAAAAGGTAAAAAAAACGTTCAAGATTTATTATTAATAATTAGTGAATTAGTAGAAGATATAGTAATTAGAAATGTTCAGGCAAAAGTAATGGTAAGAGATTTAAGCACAACATTTGATCTGATTAATCACTCAGTATTATGGGATATATTTGATATGTATAATACAAGTAAGAAGATTAAAAACTTGTATATCAGCATATAAGTGCAATATAGTGAAGATTATGATAAATGGATGGTTGAGCAAAGATACAGAGTTAGAGAAGGGTATCAGGCAAGGATACCCACTGAGTGGTACATTATTTGTATTAGTAATGAATGCAATATATGTGTATATGAATAAGGAGATGGATGTTACGAGTTATATTTCTAATGAAGGGATAAAAATGCCCATTTTGTTAAATTAAGCAGATATTATTACAACAAAAAATGAAGCAATATGAATGCAGTGATAAAACAAATGCAAGAAATTATTTAAGTTATTGGGTTTGTATTAAATAAAGACAAAAGTCAAGGTTAGGTTTGGAGGGAAAGATTGGTGGAGTTAAATTTAATAAGGACAAAATTAAGATCCTTGGAAAAAAACTTTAGGAAACAAGAAATTATAAATTCAACATGGAAAGAAAAAATAGAGAAAATAAAATGTGTGTGCTTTGGAAATCTTTTAGGCTTTCCTTCAAAAAGGAAAGCTTATTTAATAAATTCCATACTGTTAGCAAAGATTACTCATTTAGCCGGCGTCTTCAGTGTTCCATTAACCTTGGAGAAAGATGTATATAATATAATATTTTCTTTTATTTGGGGATCGAGGTTGAACCCTGTGAAAACAGGGGTGTTATATGCGAAAAACAAAAAAGGATGTTTAGAGCTAATAAACCCTACAGTGTGTATGTCATCATTAAACATATACAGTAATGAAATTTTAAAGGACAATGAGTGTTTCTATACTAACGAAAACATTAAGTTTTAAATATAGAAAGGAATGGTTGACCTCTTTTAGTTCAAAAAAGGAGCTGTAAAAAAGACATGGAAAATAAATATGAAAGAAATTGATAACAGAAAAGAATGGTATGATACGATTATGGAAAATATTATAGGAAATATCCTTGGAAGGAATTAAACATTGAGAAAAGGAAAGCTGTTACTGTCAGAATGAAAAAAGTAAAGGTTATACGGGTTACATGTAAAGGTCAGGATTTTTTATGGAATTTGTCTATATAAAAATTACAGGTGAAGGCGAATATGCCATATAAAAGTACAAAAGACAAAGTTTGTTTATATCGTGGTGAATTTGAAACTTGTGAATGTTTTTTTTTTTTTTAGAATGTACAAGATCAAAAATGTTATATATTGTTATATATAACAATGTATGCAATATTTTATATATATATGTAATTATGATCAGATATGTTAAAGATTATAGATATGAAATATGTGAATGAATTTAAAGACGTGAAAAGTTTAAACATGGACATGATTGAATTTGGGTATTAGAGAAACAAAACTAAGAAAAAGGTTGAAAGTCTTGATAAAGAAAATGTTTGTTATATCATGGTTAATCTGGAGCTAGAGAGTTAAGGAAATCACGTTTAACGAAAAATGGGACGTTGCAATGATGTTGAAAAAAATAAGGTTTTGGTTGTGAAAATTGGAGTGGGGGGGTCTAAAAAGTAATAAGTAGTATTCTACATGAAGAAACAAAGTTTAAAAGAAGGATGTGATGTATGATTTGTAAAGAGTACTGTAAATAATTGAAAAATATGTATATATAATATAAATAAGTAGGAATGTAAATAAATTTGGTAAACACCTATAGATTATGTAAATAAAGAACCCCTACTCTTTTGATACGTGGTGTGGGATCTTTTACATCCACCTGAACTAACACCAACTCAAGCAGATGGCATCTAGGTTTAACATCTCATCTGAAGGACAACACACTCACGAGTGCAACACTTCACTTGTATTACACTTCAGTGTCAGCAATTGATCTACCTGGTGTGGGAAAAGAACCCACAGCCTTATAAACCAAAGGTGAGTGTGCCACCTGTTGCACATCTGATTGCTAAAATTTAGCTTCTCAGTCAAACCTCAGCCTGATTCCCCTCCACCACCACCACCACAGTCAAATAAAACTGACTAAAGCACTACATGGGAGTGATCAGTCACCCACAGACAGTTAATGACACCATGCACAAATAAGGTCATCTACCACCCCCAACTATGACAGTCATATAATGAACAGAGTTACAACCAGTAAAGCAACAGTAAAAGGAGTCCTTGGTCACCAACCATTTCTAAGCATAACCCTAAATTTAAGTGTAACCTTAACAGTAAGTGAAACCATAATGGCTGGGGCTACAGCAAGGCTTAGGAGTGGTATTAAAATTCAATGAGTATGAGTCCAGTTTGAGGATTCAAGTTATGTAAAGGTCCAGACTTAATTCAGATGTACACTCAACTATCTCTCCTAACCATAATCCCCAACTTCACATGGCTAAGGCCAGGTTTATCAAGGATTCTCTGTGCTCAGCTTGTTTTAGGGTGTAGTCTGACAGAAGGTATAGGTTTATTTCAGGCATAACCTAACCAAAAGCCTAACCCTATCCTTAAAAGCTAAGGATAGAGCTGAAGTTAAGATTATTTGACATACACTTGGACAGTCTTCAGAGGATGCATGAGAGGAGATGCAGGCTTACTTCAGGGATATCTCAAAATAGCATAATAATCCTAAACCTCAAATTTATGGCTAAGTTAAGAGGAAAAGTTAGGGCTATCTTTACTATGGGTACAGGTTTAGCCTTAAGGAGACACTAAGCATGAGGGAAGATACAAGTTTAGTTCAGGCACATTATAATCAGCATGAGGGAAGATACAGGTTTAGTTCAGGCACATTATAATCAATCATTTAACCCTAGATGTTAAAGTCAGTGGGGCGTAGGGCTAAAGTTAAGTTTACCTGGATTCTGGAAGTTAGATTATTTTTTAGAAAGTATGTGTATGCAAGTTGCAATCTTATTTAAGGAATATTACAAATCAACTCATTTAGGAACATACTATCCTGTATGGTTATTTGGTTGTTTTTATTTTCCTTAAGGACTTGCATCCAAAATTCTACTCCCTCTTTATCTCTAGCTCTTCTCGTGTTACATTATCATTTTCCACTTTGATTCATAACCTTCTGATTTTGCGCATGAATTATGTGTATGAGCCTTAACTCCTTAGTTCTAAAGTATCACTTCAAATCAGGTAATCTACAGCCATTTTGCTCTATGGAAAATGGAAAGAACAGTACAGTCATGTAAGAGCTTACCATAACTGTAGATGTCCTTGAACACTGTTGCAATATTCTTAACACAAGGATTATCACTGTTCTCATCTGGCCAAGGTACCAAAGCTTTACCTTCCCAGTATCATACGGCCGGTGTGTGTCCTCAGCTTATGAGCAAAGGGGTATGTAGATGAATGTATGACTAGAATCCCTCAGACTACCTAGAAAGCCAGTGGTCTGAAGACCCCTGAGAGAGAAAATTTTCAGAGAGAATGGGCATATTATAAAGTGTTAAGTCCTCTCGGTATAGGTTGTTTCCCATGGGATAGGAAATGAGGGAGAAAGACTGAGTAAGCAGATGATACAAGTATAGAAGGGAAAGAGGTAGGGAAGGAATACTGCAACAGTGGTCAATAGGACACCTACTGTTATGGTAAGGTCTTACACAACTGTGTGTATTTTATTACTCTGTATAAAACTGTATGTATTTACTGTCATGTGGAGCTTTTCTTCCTGGACCTCCGCTGAAAATGGACTACTTGTCCAGATGGACTTTCCTTGTAAACAAATGTCAAGTAAATAAACTATACTATGCCCTGACTGAAATCACTGTTGCAGTACTCCTAACATGGGTGATTCCCAGAGCTACAGGGAAAGTAAGGGAGGTTAGTTAAAAGGTAATAGGACTGACCTAGCAAAGGCAGCTCTGGACCTCGAAAAGGCTCTATCCTACAATGTTTCATGAAAGTGTGTACAGAAGACCAGGTGGCAGCCTCCAGTATAGATCTGAAATCCAGTCCTTTGGAAGCTCCAGAGGCTGTTACTACTGTGGTAGAGTGAGCTCAAGGGCATGAGGGCAATGACTTACTATGTAGACAGTAACAAAATGAGGTGGCTAAAGAGATCCAGCTTGCAATGGTTTGCTTGGAAACATACCAGCTGTCCCAGTTTAGACTCCATGAAAGAAAGAGTTGATCAGATTTTTGACTGGATTTTGTTTTGTCCAAACAGAATCTTAGCTGTCTGAATGCCCAGAGAATGCAATATCTTTTCTCCCTGGATTCTGTGGGTTGGGAAAGAAGGTAAGTAGGCATATGGCTGATTTACAGGCAGCTCATTCACTTCTTTAGTGAAGAATGACAGATCAGTCCTGATGGTAACCTTGTCTTTGTGAAAAAGAACACATGCCTGAAGTTCTGAGACTCTCCTAGCTGAAGTGAGGGTCAGAAAAAGGATAATTTCCCAAGTACAGAATTTGAAGTTTGCTAATATTGTCAGTTTAAAAGGAGGTAAGGTAACCTTTTCCAGCAAAATTTTGAGATCGCAAGTAGGAGTAATGGACTTTTTAGGTGGCCTAAGATGCAGGTGCCCTTTAAATAATTACTTGACCTTTGACCTGTACATAAGTACAGGGAGTGACAGGTAGGCAAGCGGAGATGGCTAGCAGGCGAGCTTTGATGGAAGAACATGCCAGACCTGTATCTAATAATTCACATAGATATTTCAGAATGGAAGGTACCTCTGACTGGTTGGGTTCCTATCCATTTCTTTGGCACCAATAGGAAAATACCTTCCATTTGGCTATGTAAGACATTCCAGTGGTGGGGTCTCCTGGCTTCGTGGACAGCCATATCATCATCCTCAAAAACTGGTGCCTCTAAGGAATCAGAACCCCATCATCCACAGAGTTAGGTTAGGGAAGACAGACTGGGGTGTAGCAGTAAACTATTTATGTTGCGTAACAAAATCTGCTTGGTGTGGGAGTTTGCAGTACTTGCCATTGGCCAGAAGAAAAAGAGGAGGGAGCCAATGCTGTACTGGCCCAAAAGGGATTCCCTAACAGTATTTTTCTTCCTTTTTGTGTCTTTAGAAGAACTCTTGGAATAAGAGGTATTGGAGAGAAAGAACAGAGGTACTTCTTGATACAAGGACAAGAGAATGTATCTGCCCTTGAAGCTGAAAGGCAAGGGTCCCTGGTGCACAATTGTGGATTTTGTTTGTTGTTATTTGAAGCAAACAGGTCTGAGGGGTCCTTCAATAACGAAGAATGCCTTGGAAAACCAGCCTGTTCTTGGCTCATTCTTGGGGGGGGGTCCTCCAAGGACCTGCCTAAAGAGTCTGCCTGCACACTGCCCTGTGATGGTATGTACGTGGCTCTTAAGTGTCATGTTTTTCTGGGCAGCCAGGTCCTAGACTTTCTGTGCCAATCTGCACAACTGGTAAGATCTAGTCTTTCCTTGTTTAAGTGTTACATTACTGCTGTGCTGCCTGTGAACACTTGTAGGGTATCTAGTTTCCAGAGATGTGAAAAGATCTGAAGAGCTTGGATAAGGTCCCTTATTTCCTTCAAGTTGATGTGTTCTTTTAGGTGCACTGGCTGCCATCTGTTCTGCATTCCAGTCTAGGCCACCCATGCTTCATCCGTGGCATTTCTGTTCATTTCCTGAACTGTGGCTGAAACAGTGCAGGAAAGCCCTGGGTTGAGATTCACCTGCTTCTACCACCGTAAGAGTTCCTGTATGAGATAGGGTAAAATCTGGATGGCACAGTGGTGCAGCAGTTGCATTGTCGCCTCAGAACAAGAGGTTCTCTGGTTCGATTCTCTGCTGGGATGCCTTCAGTGCAGAGTCTGCATGTCCTCCTTGCGTTCATGTGAGTTTCCACTGGGTGCACTGGTTTCCTCTCACATTACAAAGGCATGCACCTGGAGCATTTCTCCCCCAGCCTCTGCTGAAAATTGTCTTCATTCCAAGTCGGACTTTCCCAGTAAACAAATGTTAAATAAATAAATAAAATAAAAAAAAGTACTGAGTCCAGAGAGTGAGAGTGAGGAGGCCAAACTGTTTTCAGGCACGACTGGATTTTCCTTATATGCAGTCTGGCTTTGTTGAGCATTGGAATAGTAGCTGCCATAAACCCAGGCCACAGCCTTTAGGATCTCCCTTGCTGAGCATTGCCCGAAGGAGGTAAGGTTGTTGAGTTAAAATAAAACAAGTGTCACGAACTGATAAACATTTATTCATCAGACTTAGCACCTCAGCTCAAATGCCTTCAATGAGTAAAACATCCAAGAAATATACCCCTTATGTAGTTCCACAATTAAACAATCAAGCAATAAAACAGGTATAATTAATTAATCAAGTATTTCCAATTACATTCCTTATTCAATCCTAATGGTTCCAAAGTCGTCTTCTTTAAAACAAACGTTTCTTTACACAACATAACCATTATGTTAACATATTCCTCCAGTTCCATATTTACTTTCTCTAAAATACAGACTTTTAAAGACTCTGGATTAGCTTCAAGGAATTGTTCAAAATGTAAACCTAAAGGGATTTCCAGCTTCTTATTTTAACTGTCCCTTACATGTTCCTGCAAGAAAACTTTAAAAGACCTTCAAAACTTTCTCCCACATAAAATAAATGACATGAATATTTTAATATCTATATAATTCCCTCAATATTGCATGTAAAACTGTTTTTAGGATAACATTTTAACACATTTATCTCCGAAAAATTATTTACTATGTATTTACAAACAGAACATTTTTTACATTTAAATGTACCAGTCTATAAAGGGATACCTCCAAAGAAAGTAGTATTAGGTGGAATAAATCTGCTGTGAACTGCCATGTCTGCTAGATTACATCCTCTCTTGTTGGGTATGAGGGAAACCACTAACCAAACCCCCCCAAAAAAACATTATCCCTAGATATAATAGGCCAATAATATTTTAATAAGTTAATCATCTGCACACACAAAATATTATAAATTGTAACAAAATAAATATTTTTGCCCTCATTCCTATCTTTCCTGCTTAAATCATAATTCCCACAAAACTGCCTATTATTCAACATTTTACTGGGTACTTATTTTCCATTTACCACTAAACCATTACCATAGCATATGTTTAACACTCTCAATATTGAATTCTCTACCATTTCTTAATTATATCTTCTTTTAATGAGCATGTCAGCTATAAACTTAATCTCCCTCTCTCTCTCAAAATCATCATTCTGGCTACATATCTACTTAGACTATAAGGTAGTACAGATTTTAAATGCAGAGGGTGGCAGCTATTACCATATAAAACATATCCCTCCTTCCAGTTTCCTATGTATTGAAGTGCAAATTTCCTTTCCTACTAATCCACATAAATCCAAATCTAAACAAGTAACCTGCCTCCCCCATTTGTATATCATCAAACTGAAAATTACCATTTGACTGTACATCCTGAATAAATTGTAGTACATCATTTTCACCTCCATCTCATAAGAAAATAAGATCATCAATGTAACGAAAATACTTAATTACATATGTTCTATAAAATAAATGTTGATACAAGCATTCTAATTCAAACTTAGCCATAAATGCATTGGCATACGTGGGGGCAAAAATTACCCCCATGACAGTGCCTTGAATTTGATGGAATATTTTTCCATTAAAGGTAAAAAAAAATATTTTGAAGACAAAACAACACCAACTCTACAATATAATTAGATAATGGAGTGTCTCCCAGAAAAATAATTTAGGGTCCATACTCGTATTGGGTGTTTATTAGAGGACTGGAGTTCTGCTGTGGCGACCCCTAACCGGGAAAAGCCGAAAGACACAAACAAACTCGTATTGGGTGTTTTATTATTGGTATACAAAATTTTAATATCAAAGGACAGCCAGTACATATTTACATTCCATTTAATATCCTTAATCTTTTTCTAAAAAATCCTGGCTGTCCTCAATATATGAAGGAATTTTCTTAACATAATGCATTAAGAATTCATAGGTTCATACTAGGCTATCTGCCCTAGGGTAAGCCTAGTCAGAGTGTGTTTGGCTTTCACCACCCATTTTAAATTAATTTTGCTATGCCCTTTTTCGAGGTAAGTATACTGTGCCTCTGTCTAACAGTGACACAGAAGTGATACCCGGGGTAAACTTACGATCTCCCATCCACTCATCAAGATTCCTCTTGAAGAGAGTCAATAAGGGACTCTGCCTAACCTGGACTGGGATTTTATTCCAGAGTGAAGGGAGCCTCTGGGTTATGAATATGTCCCTCCAGCATGTCCTATTTATTTCAGTGCTGAGCTTCAAGTCTCTCGAGCGCGTAGCTCGATGGGATTTGGATTTTCTGAGGTGCAGCATTTCCATTAATTCCGGGATGGGCATGGCTTTATACGTCAGGCACAGATCGCCTCTGAGAAGGTGGTACATGCCACTGAGTAGAGTTGGAGTTTCTTTAACCAGGCAGCATATGGCATCTGTTTGAGCCCTTTGATCCTCTTGGTGAGGAACTTTTGGGGTCTTTCCAGTTGCTGCAGGTGTCTGGTAAGGTACATCCCAAAAGGGGCATTGTACTCAATTATGGGCCTGATGAGGGATGAGTAAAGAGGCACAATGACCTCC
The DNA here is from genome assembly GCF_019279795.1 of Protopterus annectens. NCBI lineage: Eukaryota > Metazoa > Chordata > Ceratodontiformes > Protopteridae > Protopterus > Protopterus annectens. The sequence goes on from NC_056726.1 coordinate 498,382,621, forward strand.
CCTGATCTAGATGTGAATCCCTTCATGATTAGGTGGGCTATATAAAATGTTCTTCTAACCACTTTGGCCATGTGGCTGTCAAATGAGAGATTGCTATCAACTTGGGTCCCCAGGTCCCTAATTACTTCTTCTGTACTTAATGGATTACCACCTATCTGGTAATTTGTGGGCACTTTGTTTTTGCCAAAGGGGATGACTATACACTTTTTGGCGTTTAGCTTGAGGCCATGGCTCTGGCACCAGTTGTCTGTTTCTATGAGGCCCTTTTGGAGGATGCTTGTGTCGGCTGGAGAGCTGATTATGGCGCCCAGTTTGCAGTCATCTGCGAACTTGGTCAGCCACAGTCCTTCCGTGTTGGCCTGTACCTCCGAGAATTATATACCGAACAAGAGAGGTCCCAGGACTGAGCCTTGTGGGACGCCACTTGTAACTGGTTTGGAGTCTGACATGGCTCCAGCAATTCTAACCATGTGGGTTCTGTCCTTGAGCCAGTTTGCAACCCATCTAGTGACAAAAGGGTTTATATTTAAGCTGGTGAGCTTATCTATAATGCCCGAGTGGGGTATTGTATCGAAGGTTTTTGCGAGGTCCAGGTAGGCTGTGTGGACCACCTTCCCCTCGTCAATGGCCTTGGTGACTGTTTCAAAGAAATCGACCAGGTTTAAGAGGCAGGATCTGCCCTTAACAAAGCCAAACTGGGTAGGATCCAGTGTCTGTAGGTCCCCAATATCTTTATTTATGAGGTCCATGATGATCCTTTGCCGACCAAGCTAGTCAGGCTTATGGGGAGATAGTTTCCAGGATCCGGTGAGGCACCACCTTTGTGGAGAGGGACCACTGTTACTGTACGCCACTCTTTGGGTACATATCCTGTAGTAAAGGCTGAGATTGAACAGTAGTTTTATGTTTGGGTTTAGCTCTTCTTGGAGTTCATGTAGGACACAGCCCGGGACACCGTCTGGTCTCACTGATGCGGTGTTTTTTGCTTTGGAGAGGGCGGCTCTTACCTGAGTATCTGAGATGTCAGGGGGGCAGCACTCTGCTGGGATAGATATTTGCCCTTTTGGTGAGGGGGGGGGAGAAGTTTGCGCTGAACCTGTCAGCTAGGATGTTGGCAATGTCTGTGGGTTTGGTGTATTTTTTGTCATTTTGGACTAATTCCTAGCATATCTGGGAATTCCCACCCAGGTTCCTAACATAACTAAAGAAAGCCTTGTGATTATCCTTAGTGTCCTATGCAATTTTTCTCTCAAAGCTGGCCTTAGACGATTTTATGAGTGCCTGTAGTTTTTTGATAATACTGATCAGAGATGCCTTCCCTTTTTGGGATTTTGCTCTATCATGTAGTAGCTTCCTCCTTCTATTGTATAGTTTGTTTATGGCTGGGGTCCACCAGACAGGACGTCTGCCTTTGGAGGATTGGGTCTTGGTTTTATTTGGGATTGCATGATCCATGCATTCCTGAAGGTGTTCATACAATGCGTTTATAAAGGATTCTGTGGTCTGGACCATATTTTCCACAGGCCCGGGGGCTTTGAAGGATTCCACCTCGGTTTTGAGGAGTGTGAAATTTGCTTTAGAGAAGTTTTTCACTGTGGTTTTCTGGGCAGGGTGTGGGGTCGGGATGTGAATATCCAGTGAGATTAGTTTATGGTCTGATCTTACCAGTGAGGGATACACTTCTGGTCTGGAGCATAGAGTCCATGTTGGTGATGATGAGGTCCAGTATGTTTTCCCCTCTTGTGGGAGTGGTTACAAGTTGTTCCATAGCATTTGAGTTTATAAATTCTAGGAACCTTTGGGCTAGGGTGTTGGAGCTAGAGTAATGCTCCCAGTCTATGTTTGGGTAGTTGAAGTCGCCCAATATAATGGTGTTTGGAGAGACCTTCATATTTTCCAGTGTTCTCAGGAAGGCCGAGTGGGGTTTTTGGGTTTGGGAGGGTGGTCTGTAGCAGGCTATAAACTGGAAGGCAGTTTTACCCACTGTTAGTTGCATATGGACAGTCTCTGATGCTTCGTGCTGTGCCACCAACCTGGAGGTGTGGGTATCTTTGACGAATATTGATACTCCCCCTCCTTTTGTGGTTCGGTCCAAGTTTTGGGGCCAAAAATCCTGGTATGAGGTATAACCTGGTAGTACTGGGGTGCTCTCGGGAGCATTGAACCAGGTTTCTGTTAATGCACAGATATCGATGTTCTCCATGCTAAGGAGAGTTTTGAGTGTGTACATCTTGAGGTTTAGACTTCTGGTGTTGAGTAGCATTACTCTTAGTTTCTTATCCCTTGTGATACCTACGGAGGTGGGTTTGTCTTTTGAGCCTTGCCTAAAAAGGCAC